>NW_026292806.1:0-300000 GCF_023091745.1 Budorcas taxicolor | reverse complement strand
GGCGGAGCCGAGTGCGCCTCCAGTATGGCAGAGCTCCAGCTCTGCTCAGAGGCCCAATCTGGCAGAGTACCTGGCGTGAGGCTGCTCTACTCTGGGCGAGCCTTGCCCAGACTTGCCTCGCTGCTAGGCTTCCTGACCAGGAAGGAGCAGGCTGCGCGAGACTGGGAGACGCTCCTGGCGCCTTCCTGGCCTCAGCTCCACTGCTGCCTTGCCTTTGCACCTAGTCCCCAGGCGTCCTTGCAGAGGGCTTAGGGACCGGTGGGTTGCACACTGCCAAGGGCTCAAGCAGTGAGAGCTCTGTCACAGGGAAGGGGAAGGCAACTGCAGGGCTGCTCCAGCGGTTGCTTGACCGCACAGACTCAGCACAGCACGGAGAGCACCAGGCTCCCAGGCCCCTGGCTGTGGTCTGCAGCCCCACACACCCAGAGGCTGACTCCATGAGCGCCCAGAAGGTGCCGGACAGACGTCATTTCCCTAGCGCTCTCCTCCCCAGCAGAGACGTGTGCAGGTGGTTGGGGCCTGCCCCTGCGTGTCTGGGCTCCCGCCCACAGCCGCAGCTCAGGGGAAGCAGCCCCTGAGCCCAGACCTGCATGAGGCGCGGGGCGTCCCTGCCTGCAAGCCAAGTGCACAGTACGCGGGGAAGCGAGCCTCCTTGGGAAGAGTCGAGGGAGCCAAGCCGCGTGCAGCTGCAATCCCTGCTTGGGCCGAGCCGAGTGTGCCTCCAGTACGGCAGAGCCCCTAGCTCTGCTCAGAGGGCTGATCTAGTAAAGTTCCTTGCGCGAGGCTGCTGTGCCCTGTGCAACACTTGCCCATGCTTGCTTCGCCTGGTAGCCTTCCTTCCCAGGAAAGAGCAGGCTGTGCGATGCTGGGAGAGGCCACTGGCGCCTTCCTGGCCTCAGCTCCCCTCCTGCCTTGCCTTTGCACCTAGGCCCCAGGCTTCCTTGCAGATGGCTTAGGGGCCGGTGGGTTGCACACTGCCACGGGCTCCAGCAGTGAGAGCTCTGTCACAGGGAAGGGGAGGGCCACGTCAGGGCTGCTCCAGCGGTTCCTTGGATGCCTAGACTCAGCAGGGCACGGAGAGCACCAGGCTCCCAGGGCCCCTGGCTCTGGTCTGCAGCCGCACACACCCGGAGGCTGACTCCGTGAGCGCCCAGAAGGTGCCTAACAGACTTCATTTCCCTAGCGCTCTCCTCCCCAGCAGAGACGTGTGCAGGTGGTGGGGCATGCCCCTGCGTGTCTGGGCTCCCGCCCACAGCCCCAGCTCAGTGGAAGCAGCACCTGAGCCAAGACCTGTAGGAGCGCGGGGCGCCCTCGCCTGGAAGCCAAGTGCACAGTACGCGGGGAAGAGAGCCTCCTTGTGAAGAGCCGAGGGAGCCAAGCCGCCTGAAGCTGCAATTCCTGCTTGGGCGGAGCCGAGTGTGCCTCAAGTACGGCAGAGTTCCAGCTCTGCTCAGAGGCCCAATCTGGCAGAGTTCCTGGCGTGAGGCTGCTCGGCCCTGGGCGAGCCTTGCCCAGACTTGCCTCACTCCTAGGCTTCCTGACCAGGAAGGAGCAGGCTGCGTGAGACAGGCAGACGCTCCTGGCTCCTTCCTGGCCTCAGCTCCACGCCTGCCTTGCCTTTGCACCTAGTCCCCAGGCGTCCTTGGGGAGGGCTTAGGGGCCGGTGGGTTGCACACTGCCGAGGGCTCCAGCAGTGAGAGCTCTGTCAGAGGGAAGGGAAGGGCAACCGCAGCGCTCCTCCAGCGGTTAATTGGCCGCCCAGACTCAGCGCCACACGGAGAGCACCAGGCTCCCAGGGTCCCTGGTGGGGTCTGCAGCCCCGCACACCCGGAGGCTGACTCCGTGAGTGCCCAGAAGGTGCCTGACAGACGTCATTTCCCTAGTGCTGTCCTCCCCAGCAGAGACGTGTGCAGGTGGTTGGGGCCTGCCCCTGCGTGTCTGGACTCCCGCCCACAGCCCCAGGTCAGGGGAAGCAGCCCCTGTGCCAGACTTGCAGGAGGCGCGTGGCATCCCTGCCTGGAAGCCAAGTGCACAGTATGCTTGGAAGCGAGCCTCCTTGGGAAGAGTCGAGGGAGCCAAGCCGCTAGCAGCTGCAATCCCTGCTTGGGCCGAGCCGAGTGTGCCTCCAGTACGGCAGAGCTCCAGCTCTGCGCAGAGGCCGGATCTAGTCAAGTTCCTTCCGTGAGGATGCTCTGCCCTGGGCGAGACTTGCCCAGGCTTGCCTCGCTGCTAGGCTTGCTGCCCAGGATGGAGCAGGCTGTGCGATGCTGGGAGAGGCCCCTGGCGCCTTCCTGGCCTCAGCTCCACTCCTGCCTTGCCTTTGAATCTAGGCTCCAGGCGTCCTTGGGGAAAGTTTAGGAGCCGGTGTCTTGCACACTGCCAAGCCCTCCAGCAGTGAGGCCTCTCTTAGAGGGGAGGGGAAGGCAAGTGCAGGGCTCCTCCAGCGGTCGCTTTGCCGGCCAGACTCAGCAGGGCACGGAGAGCACCAGGCTCCCAGGGCCCCTGGCTGTGGTCTGCAGCCCCACACACCCGGAGGCTGACTCCGTGAGCGCCCAGAAGGTGCCTGACAGACGTCATTTCTCTAGTGCTCTCCCCACCAGCAGAGACGTGTGCAGGTGGTTGGGGCCTGCCCCTGCGTGTCTGGGCTGCCGCCCACAGCCTCAGCTCAGGGGAAGCAGGCCCTGTGCCAAGACTTGCAGGAGGCGTGGGGCGTCCCTGCCCTGAAGCCAAGTGCACAGTAGGCTTGGAAGCGAGCCTCCTTGGGAAGAGTCGAGGGAGCCAAGCCGCGTGCAGCTGCAATCCCTGCTTGGGCCGAGCCGAGTGTGCCTCCAGTACAGCAGAGCTCCAGCTCTGCCCAGAGGCCGGATCTAGTCAAGTGCCTTGCTCGAGGCTGCTCTGCCCTGGGCGAGACTTGTCCATGCTTGCCTCGCTGCTAGGCTTGCTGTCCAGGAAGGAGCAGGCTGTGCGATGCTGGGAGAGGCCCCTGGCGCCTTCCTGGCCTCAGCTCCACTCCTGCCTTGCCTTTGCATCTAGGCCCCAGGCGTCCTTGGGGAAGGCTTAGGAGCCGGTGGCTTGCACACTGCCAAGCCCTCCAGCAGTGAGGCCTCTCTTAGAGGGGAGGGGAGGGCAAGTGCAGGGCTCCTCCCGCGGTTGCTTGGCCGCCCAGACTCAGCGCCGCACGGAGAGCAGAAAGCTCCCAGGTCCCCTGGCTGTAGTCTGCCGCCCCACACACCCGGAGGCTGACTCCGTGGGCGCCCAGAAGGTGCCTGACAGACGTCATGTCCCTAGCGCTCTCCTCCCCAGTAGAGACGTGTGCAGGTGGTTGGGGCCTGCCCCTGCGTGTCTGGGCTCCCGCCGGCAGCCCCAGCTCAAGGGAAGCAGCCCCTGAGGCAAGACCTGTAGGAGGCGCGGGGCGCCCCCGCCTGGAAGCCTGGTGCACAGCATGCGGGAGGCGAGCCTTCTCGGGAGAAGAGGAGGCAGCCCAGCTGCGTGCGTCTGCACTCACTCCTTGGGCCGAGCCCAGTGAGCCTCCAGTACGGCAGAGCTCCAGCTCTGCTCAGAGGCCCGACCTGGCAGAGTGGCTGGCGTGAGGCTGCTCTGCCCTGGGCGAGCCTTGCCCAGACTTGCCTCGCTGCCAGGCTTCCTGCGCAGGAAGGAGCTGGCTGCGCGAGACAGGCAGACGCTCCTGACGCCTTCCTGGCCTCAGCTCCACTCCTGCCTTGCCTTTGCACCTAGTCCCCAGGCGTCCTTGCGGAGGGCTTCGGGGCCGGTGGGTTGCACTCTGCCAAGCCCTCCAGCCGTGAGAGCTCTGTCATAGGGAAGGAAATGGCAAGTGCAGGGCTCCTCCAGCGGTCGCTTGGCCGCCCAGACTCAGCACAGCACGGAGAGCACCAGGCTTCCAGGGCCCCTGGCTGTGGTCTGCAGCCCCACACACCCGGAGGCTGACTCCGTGGGCGCCCAGAAGGTGCCTGACAGACGTCATTTCCCTAGTGCTCTCCCCTCCAGCAGAGACGTGTGCAGGTGGTTGGGGCCTGCCCCTGCGTGTCTGTGCTGCCGCCCTCAGCCTCAGCTCAGGGGAAGCAGCCCCTGTGCCAAGACTGGCGGGAGGCGCGGGGCGTCCCTGCC
Source organism: Budorcas taxicolor (assembly GCF_023091745.1). Classification (NCBI taxonomy): domain Eukaryota; kingdom Metazoa; phylum Chordata; class Mammalia; order Artiodactyla; family Bovidae; genus Budorcas; species Budorcas taxicolor. The sequence goes on along the minus strand of NW_026292806.1, from coordinate 295,875 downwards.
TGGAAGCCAAGTGCACAGTACGCTTGGACGCGAGCCTCCAAGGGAAGAGTCGAGGGAGCCAAGCCTCGTGCAGCTGCAATCCCTGCTTGGGCCGAGCCGAGTGTGCCTCCAGTACGCAGAGCTCCAGCTCTGCTCAGAGGCCCGATCTAGTCAAGTTCCTTGCGCGAGGCTGCTCTGCCCTGGGCGAGACTTACCCAGGCTTGCCTCGCTGCTAGGCTTGCTGCCCAGGTAGGAGCAGGCTGTGCGATGCTGGGAGAGGCCCCTGACGCCTTCCTGGCCTCAGCTCCTCTCCTGCCTTGCCTTTGCATTTAGGCCCCAGGCGTCCTTGGGGACGGCTTAGGAGCTGGTGGCTTGCACACTGCCAAGCCCTACAGCAGTGAGGCCTCTCTTAGAGGGAAGTTGAGGGCAACTGCAGGGCTCCTCCAGCGGTTGTATGGCCGCCCAGACTCAGCGCCGCACGGAGAACACAAGGCTCCCAGGTCCCCTGGCTGTGGTCTGCAGCCCCACACACCCAGAGGCTGACTCCGTGGGCGCCCAGAAGTTGCCTGACAGACGTCATTTCCCTAGCGCTCTCCTCCCCAGCAGAGACGTGTGCAGGTGGTGGGGCATGCCCCTGCGTGTCTGGGCTCCCGCCCACAGCCCCAGCTCAGTGGAAGCAGCACCTGAGCCAAGACCTGTAGGAGCACGGGGCGCCCTCGCCTGGAAGCCAAGTGCACAGTACGCGGGGAAGAGAGCCTCCTTGTGAAGAGCCGAGGGAGCCAAGCCGCCTGAAGCTGCAATTCCTGCTTGGGCGGAGCCGAGTGTGCCTCAAGTACGGCAGAGTTCCAGCTCTGCTCAGAGGCCCAATCTGGCAGAGTTCCTGGCGTGAGGCTGCTCGGCCTGGGCGAGCCTTGCCCAGACTTGCCTCACTCCTAGGCTTCCTGACCAGGAAGGAGCAGGCTGCGCGAGACAGGCAGACGCTCCTGGCTCCTTCCTGGCCTCAGCTCCACGCCTGCCTTGCCTTTGCACCTAGTCCCCAGGCGTCCTTGGGGAGGGCTTAGGGGCCGGTGGGTTGCACACTGCCGAGGGCTCCAGCAGTGAGAGCTCTGTCAGAGGGAAGGGAAGGGCAACCGCAGCGCTCCTCCAGCGGTTAATTGGCCGCCCAGACTCAGCGCCACACGGAGAGCACCAGGCTCCCAGGGTCCCTGGTGGGGTCTGCAGCCCCGCACACCCGGAGGCTGACTCCGTGAGTGCCCAGAAGGTGCCTGACAGACGTCATGTCCCTAGTGCTGTCCTCCCCAGCAGAGACGTGTGCAGGTGGTGGGGCGTGCCCCTGCGTGTCTGGGCTCGCTCCCACAGCCCCAGCTCAGGGCAAGCAGCCGCTGAGCCAAGACCTGTAGGAGACACACGGCGCCCCCGCCTGGAAGCCTCGTGCACAGCATACGGGACGGGAGCCTCCTCCAGGGAAGAGGACGCAGCCCAGCTGCGTGCGGCTGCAATCACTTCTTGGGCGGAGCCGAGTTTGCCTCCAGTACGGCAGAGCTCCAGCTCTGCTCGGAGGCCCGATCTGGCAGAGTTGCTGGCATGAGGCTGCTCTGCCCTGGCCGAGCCTTGCCCAGACTTGCCTCGCTGCTAGGCTTCCTGACCAGGAAGGAGCAGGCTAGCGAGAATGGGAAAGGCTCCTGGCGCCTTCCTGGCCTCAGCTCCACGCCTGCCTTAGCTTTGCACCTAGTCCCCAGGCGTCTTTGCAGAGGGCTTAGGGGCCGGTGGGTTGCACACTGCCAAGGGCTCCAGTAGTGAGAGCTCTGTCACAGGGAAGGGGAGGGCAACTGCAGGGCTCCTCCAGCGGTTGTATGGCCGCCCAGACTCAGCGCCGCACGGAGAACACAAGGCTCCCAGGGCCCCTGGCTGTGGTCTGCAGCCCCACACACCCGGAGGCTGACTCCATGGGCGCCCAGAAGTTGCCTGACAGACGTCTTTTCCCTAGCGCTCTCCTCCCCAGCAGAGACGTGTGCAGGTGGTGGGGCGTGCCCCTGCGTGTCTGGGCTCCCGCCCACAGCCCCAGCTCAGGGCAAGCAGCCCCTGAGCCAAGACCTGTAGTAGCGCGGGGCGCCCTCGGCTGGAAGCCAAGTGCACATTCCCGGGGAAGCGAGCCTCCTTGGGAAGAGCCGAGGGAGCCAAGCCGCCTGAAGCTGCAATCCCTGCTTGGGCGGAGCCGAGTGCGCCTCCAGTATGGCAGAGCTCCAGCTCTGCTCAGAGGCCCAATCTGGCAGAGTACCTGGCGTGAGGCTGCTCTACTCTGGGCGAGCCTTGCCCAGACTTGCCTCGCTGCTAGGCTTCCTGACCAGGAAGGAGCAGGCTGCGCGAGACTGGGAGACGCTCCTGGCGCCTTCCTGGCCTCAGCTCCACTGCTGCCTTGCCTTTGCACCTAGTCCCCAGGCGTCCTTGCAGAGGGCTTAGGGACCGGTGGGTTGCACACTGCCAAGGGCTCAAGCAGTGAGAGCTCTGTCACAGGGAAGGGGAAGGCAACTGCAGGGCTGCTCCAGCGGTTGCTTGACCGCACAGACTCAGCACAGCACGGAGAGCACCAGGCTCCCAGGCCCCTGGCTGTGGTCTGCAGCCCCACACACCCAGAGGCTGACTCCATGAGCGCCCAGAAGGTGCCGGACAGACGTCATTTCCCTAGCGCTCTCCTCCCCAGCAGAGACGTGTGCAGGTGGTTGGGGCCTGCCCCTGCGTGTCTGGGCTCCCGCCCACAGCCCCAGCTCAGGGGAAGCAGCCCCTGAGCCAGGACCTGCAGGAGGCGCGGGGCGTCCCTGCCTGCAAGCCAAGTGCACAATACGCGGCGAAGCGAGCCTCCTTGGGAAGAGTCGAGGGAGCCAAGCCGCTTGCAGCTGCAATCCCTGCTTGGGCGGAGCCGAGTGCGCCTCCAGTACGGCAGAGTTCCAGCTCTGCTCAGAGGCCCAATCTGGCAGAGTTCCTGGCGTTAGGCTGCTCTGCCCTGGGCGAGTCTGGCCCAGACTTGCCTCGCTGTTAGGCTTCCTGACCAGGATGGAGCAGGCGGATTGAGACTGGGAGACGCTGCTGGCACTTTCCTGGCCTCAGCTCCACTCCTGCCTTGCCTTTGCACCTAGTCGCCAGTAGTCCTTGGGGAGGGCTTAAGGGCCGGTGGGTTGCACTCTGGCAAGCGCTCCAGCAGTGAGGGCTCTATTAGAGGGAAGGGGAGGGCAACTGCAGGGCTCCTCCAGCGGTTGCTTGGCCGCCCAGACTCAGCGCCGCACGGAGAACACAAGGCTCCCAGGTCCCCTGGCTGTGGTCTGCAGCCCCACACACCCAGAGGCTGACTCCGTGGGCGCCCAGAAGATGCCTGACAGACGTCATTTCCCTAGCGCTCTCCTCCCCAGCAGAGACGTGTGCAGGTGGTGGGGCCTGCCCCTGCGTGTCTGGGCTCCCTCCCACAGCCCCAGCTCAGGGCAAGCAGCCGCTGAGCCAAGACCTGTAGGAGGCGCGCGGCGCCCCCGCCTGGAAGCCTCGTGCACAGCATTCGGGAAGCGAGCCTCCTCGGGGGAAGAGGACGCAGCCCAGCTGCGTGCGGCTGCAATCACTTCTTGGGCGGAGCCGAGTTTGCCTCCAGTACGGCAGAGCTCCAGCTCTGCTCAGAGGCCCGATCTGGCAGAGTTCCTGGCGTGAGGCTGCTCTGCCCTGGCAGAGCCTTGCCCAGAATTGCCTCGCTGCTAGGCTTCCTGACCAGGAAGGAGCAGGCTACGAGAATGGGAGACGCTCCTGGCGACTTCCTGGCCTTAGCTCCACGCCTGCCTTAGCTTTGCACCTAGTCCCCAGGCGTCCTTGCAGAGGGCTTAGGGGCCGGTGAGTTGCACACTGCCAAGAGCTCCAGCAGTGAAAGCTCTGTCACAGGGAAGGGGAGGGCAACGTCAGGGCTGCTCCAGCGGTTCCTTGACCGCCCAGACTCAGCAGGGCACGGATAGCACCAGGCTCCCAGGGCCCCTGGCTGTGGTCTGCAGCTCCACACACCCGGAGGCTGACTCCGTGAGCGCCCAGAAGATGCCTGACAGACGTCATTTCCCTAGTGCTCTCCCCACCAGCAGAGACGTGTGCAGGTGGTTGGGGCCTGACCCTGCGTGTCTGTGCTGCCGCCCACAGCCTCAGCTCAGGGGAAGCAGCCCCTGTGCCAGACTTGCAGGAGGCGCGTGGCATCCCTGCCTGGAAGCCAAGTGCACAGTATGCTTGGAAGCGAGCCTCCTTGGGAAGAGTCGAGGGAGCCAAGCCGCTAGCAGCTGCAATCCCTGCTTGGGCCGAGCCGAGTGTGCCTCCAGTACGGCAGAGCTCCAGCTCTGCGCAGAGGCCGGATCTAGTCAAGTTCCTTCCGTGAGGATGCTCTGCCCTGGGCGAGACTTGCCCAGGCTTGCCTCGCTGCTAGGCTTGCTGCCCAGGATGGAGCAGGCTGTGCGATGCTGGGAGAGGCCCCTGGCGCCTTCCTGGCCTCAGCTCCACTCCTGCCTTGCCTTTGAATCTAGGCTCCAGGCGTCCTTGGGGAAAGTTTAGGAGCCGGTGTCTTGCACACTGCCAAGCCCTCCAGCAGTGAGGCCTCTCTTAGAGGGGAGGGGAAGGCAAGTGCAGGGCTCCTCCAGCGGTCGCTTTGCCGGCCAGACTCAGCAGGGCACGGAGAGCACCAGGCTCCCAGGGCCCCTGGCTGTGGTCTGCAGCCCCACACACCCGGAGGCTGACTCCGTGAGCGCCCAGAAGGTGCCTGACAGACGTCATTTCCCTAGTGCTCTCCCCACCAGCAGAGACGTGTGCAGGTGGTTGGGGCCTGCCCCTGCGTGTCTGGGCTGCCGCCCACAGCCTCAGCTCAGGGGAAGCAGGCCCTGTGCCAAGACTTGCAGGAGGCGTGGGGCGTCCCTGTCCTGAAGCCAAGTGCACAGTAGGCTTGGAAGCGAGCCTCCTTGGGAAGAGTCGAGGGAGCCAAGCCGCGTGCAGCTGCAATCCCTGCTTGGGCCGAGCCGAGTGTGCCTCCAGTACGGCAGAGCTCAAGCTCTGCTCAGAGGCTGGATCTAGTCAAGTTCCTTCCGTGAGGATGCTCTGCCCTGGGCGAGACTTGCCCAGGCTTGCCTCGCTGCTAGGCTTGCTGCCCAGGAAGGAGCAGGCTGTGCGATGCTGGGAGAGGCCCCTGGCGCCTTCCTGGCCTCAGCTCCACTCCTGCCTTGCCTTTGAATCTAGGCTCCAGGCGTCCTTGGGGAAAGTTTAGGAGCCGGTGTCTTGCACACTGCCAAGCCCTCCAGCAGTGAGGCCTCTCTTAGAGGGGAGGGGAAGGCAAGTGCAGGGCTCCTCCCGCGGTTGCTTGGCCGCCCAGACTCAGCGCCGCACGGAGAGCAGAAAGCTCCCAGGTCCCCTGGCTGTAGTCTGCCGCCCCACACACCCGGAGGCTGACTCCGTGGGCGCCCAGAAGGTGCCTGACAGACGTCATGTCCCTAGCGCTCTCCTCCCCAGTAGAGACGTGTGCAGGTGGTTGGGGCCTGCCCCTGCGTGTCTGGGCTCCCGCAGGCAGCCCCAGCTCAAGGGAAGCAGCCCCTGAGGCAAGACCTGTAGGAGGCGCGGGGCGCCCCCGCCTGGAAGCCTGGTGCACAGCATGCGGGAGGCGAGCCTTCTCGGGAGAAGAGGAGGCAGCCCAGCTGCGTGCGTCTGCACTCACTCCTTGGGCCGAGCCCAGTGAGCCTCCAGTACGGCAGAGCTCCAGCTCTGCTCAGAGGCCCGATCTGGCAGAGTGGCTGGCGTGAGGCTGCTCTGCCCTGGGCGAGCCTTGCCCAGACTTGCCTCGCTGCCAGGCTTCCTGCGCAGGAAGGAGCTGGCTGCGCGAGACAGGCAGACGCTCCTGGCGCCTTCCTGGCCTCAGCTCCACTCCTGCCTTGCCTTTGCACCTAGTCCCCAGGCGTCCTTGCGGAGGGCTTCGGGGCCGGTGGGTTGCACTCTGCCAAGCCCTCCAGCCGTGAGAGCTCTGTCATAGGGAAGGAAATGGCAAGTGCAGGGCTCCTCCAGCGGTCGCTTGGCCGCCCAGACTCAGCACAGCACGGAGAGCACCAGGCTTCCAGGGCCCCTGGCTGTGGTCTGCAGCCCCACACACCCGGAGGCTGACTCCGTGAGCGCCCAGAAGGTGCCTGACAGACGTCATTTCCCTAGTGCTCTCCCCTCCAGCAGAGACGTGTGCAGGTGGTTGGGGCCTGCCCCTGCGTGTCTGTGCTGCCGCCCTCAGCCTCAGCTCAGGGGAAGCAGCCCCTGTGCCAAGACTGGCGGGAGGCGCGGGGCGTCCCTGCCTGGAAGCCAAGTGCACAGTACGCTTGGACGCGAGCCTCCATGGGAAGAGTCGAGGGAGCCAAGCCGCGTGCAGCTGCAATCCCTGCTTGGGCCGAGCCGAGTGTGCCTCCAGTACGCAGAGCTCCAGCTCTGCTCAGAGGCCCGATCTAGTCAAGTTCCTTGCGCGAGGCTGCTCTGCCCTGGGCGAGACTTACCCAGGCTTGCCTCGCTGCTAGGCTTGCTGCCCAGGTAGGAGCAGGCTGTGCGATGCTGGGAGAGGCCCCTGGCGCCTTCCTGGCCTCAGCTCCTCTCCTGCCTTGCCTTTGCATTTAGGCCCCAGGCGTCCTTGGGGACGGCTTAGGAGCTGGTGGCTTGCACACTGCCAAGCCCTGCAGCAGTGAGGCCTCTCTTAGAGGGAAGTTGAGGGCAACTGCAGGGCTCCTCCAGCGGTTGTATGGCCGCCCAGACTCAGCGCCGCACGGAGAACACAAGGCTCCCAGGGCCCCTGGCTGTGGTCTGCAGCCCCACACACCCAGAGGCTGACTCCGTGGGCGCCCAGAAGTTGCCTGACAGACGTCATTTCCCTAGCGCTCTCCTCCCCAGCAGAGACGTGTGCAGGTGGTGGGGCATGCCCCTGCGTGTCTGGGCTCCCGCCCACAGCCCCAGGTCAGTGGAAGCAGCACCTGAGCCAAGACCTGTAGGAGCGCGGGGCGCCCTCGCCTGGAAGCCAAGTGCACAGTACGCGGGGAAGAGAGCCTCCTTGTGAAGAGCCGAGGGAGCCAAGCCGCCTGAAGCTGCAATTCCTGCTTGGGCGGAGCCGAGTGTGCCTCAAGTACGGCAGAGTTCCAGCTCTGCTCAGAGGCCCAATCTGGCAGAGTTCCTGGCGTGAGGCTGCTCGGCCCTGGGCGAGCCTTGCCCAGACTTGCCTCACTCCTAGGCTTCCTGACCAGGAAGGAGCAGGCTGCGCGAGACAGGCAGACGCTCCTGGCTCCTTCCTGGCCTCAGCTCCACGCCTGCCTTGCCTTTGCACCTAGTCCCCAGGCGTCCTTGGGGAGGGCTTAGGGGCCGGTGGGTTGCACACTGCCGAGGGCTCCAGCAGTGAGAGCTCTGTCAGAGGGAAGGGAAGGGCAACCGCAGCGCTCCTCCAGCGGTTAATTGGCCGCCCAGACTCAGCACAGCACGGAGAGCACCAGGCTCCCAGGGTCCCTGGTGGGGTCTGCAGCCCCGCACACCCGGAGGCTGACTCCGTGAGTGCCCAGAAGGTGCCTGACAGACGTCATTTCCCTAGTGCTGTCCTCCCCAGCAGAGACGTGTGCAGGTGGTTGGGGCCTGCCCCTGCGTGTCTGGGCTCCCGCCCACAGCCCCAGGTCAGGGGAAGCAGCCCCTGAGCCAAGACCTGCAGGAGGCGCGGGGCGTCCCTGCCTGCAAGCCAAGTGCACAATACGCTGCGAAGCGAGCCTCCTTGGGAAGAGTCGAGGGAGCCAAGCCGCTTGCAGCTGCAATCCCTGCTTGGGCGGAGCCGAGTGCGCCTCCAGTACGGCAGAGTTCCAGCTCTGCTCAGAGGCCCAATCTGGCACAGTTCCTGGCGTTAGGCTGCTCTGCCCTGGGCGAGTCTTGCCCAGACTTGCCTCGCTGTTAGGCTTCCTGACCGGGATGGAGCAGGCGGAATGAGACTGGGAGACGCTGCTGGCACTTTCCTGGCCTCAGCTCCACTCCTGCCTCGCCTTTGCACCTAGTCGCCAGTAGTCCTTGGGGAGGGCTTAAGGGCCCGTGGGTTGCACACTGCCAAGCGCTCCAGCAGTGAAGGCTCTATTAGAGGGAAGTTGAGGGCAACTGCAGGGCTCCTCCAGCGGTTGTATGGCCGCCCAGACTCAGCGCCGCACGGAGAACACAAGGCTCCCAGGTCCCCTGGCTGTGGTCTGCAGCCCCACACACCCAGAGGCTGACTCCTTGAGGGCCCAGAAGGTGCCTGACAGACGTCATTTCCCTAGCGCTCTCCTCCCCAGCAGAGACGTGTGCAGGTGGTGGGGCGTGCCCCTGCGTGTCTGGGCTCGCTCCCACAGCCCCAGCTCAGGGCAAGCAGCCGCTGAGCCAAGACCTGTAGGAGGCGCGCGGCGCCCCCGCCTGGAAGCCTCGTGCACAGCATTCGGGAAACGAGCCTCCTCGGGGGAAGAGGACGCAGCCCAGCTGCGTGCGGCTGCAATCACTTCTTGGGCGGAGCCGAGTTTGCCTCCAGTACGGCAGAGCTCCAGCTCTGCTCAGAGGCCCGATCTGGCAGAGTTCCTGGCGTGAGGCTGCTCTGCCCTGGCAGAGCCTTGCCCAGAATTGCCTCGCTGCTAGGCTTCCTGACCAGGAAGGAGCAGGCTAGGAGAATGGGAGACGCTCCTGGCGACTTCCTGGCCTTAGCTCCACGCCTGCCTTAGCTTTGCACCTAGTCCCCAGGCGTCCTTGCAGAGGGCTTAGGGGCCGGTGGGTTGCACACTGCCAAGAGCTCCAGCAGTGAAAGCTCTGTCACAGGGAAGGGGAGGGCAACGTCAGGGCTGCTCCAGCGGTTCCTTGACCGCCCAGACTCAGCAGGGCACGGATAGCACCAGGCTCCCAGGGCCCCTGGCTGTGGTCTGCAGCCCCACACACCCGGAGGCTGACTCCGTGAGCGCCCAGAAGATGCCTGACAGACGTCATTTCCCTAGTGCTCTCCCCACCAGCAGAGACGTGTGCAGGTGGTTGGGGCCTGACCCTGCGTGTCTGGGCTGCCGCCCACAGCCTCAGCTCAGGGGAAGCAGCCCCTGTGCCAGACTTGCAGGAGGCGCGTGGCATCCCTGCCTGGAAGCCAAGTGCACAGTATGCTTGGAAGCGAGCCTCCTTGGGAAGAGTCGAGGGAGCCAAGCCGCGTGCAGCTGCAATCCCTGCTTGGGCCGAGCCGAGTGTGCCTCCAGGACGGCAGAGCTCCAGCTCTGCCCAGAGGCCAGATCTAGTCAAGTGCCTTGCTCGAGGCTGCTCTGCCCTGGGCGAGACTTGCCCAGGCTTGCCTCGCTGCTAGGCTTGCTGCCCAGGATGGAGCAGGCTGTGCGATGCTGGGAGATTCCCCTGGCGCCTTCCTGGCCTCAGCTCCACTCCTGCCTTGCCTTTGAATCTAGGCTCCAGGCGTCCTTGGGGAAAGTTTAGGAGCCGGTGTCTTGCACACTGCCAAGCCCTCCAGCAGTGAGGCCTCTCTTAGAGGGGAGGGGAAGGCAAGTGCAGGGCTCCTCCAGCGGTCGCTTTGCCGGCCAGACTCAGCAGGGCACGGAGAGCACCAGGCTCCCAGGGCCCCTGGCTATGGTCTGCAGCCCCACACACACGGAGGCTGACTCCGTGAGCGCCCAGAAGGTGCCTGACAGACGTCATTTCCCTAGTGCTCTCCCCACCAGCAGAGACGTGTGCAGGTGGTTGGGGCCTGCCCCTGCGTGTCTGGGCTGCCGCCCACAGCCTCAGCTCAGGGGAAGCAGGCCCTGTGCCAAGACTTGCAGGAGGCGTGGGGCGTCCCTGCCCTGAAGCCAAGTGCACAGTAGGCTTGGAAGCGAGCCTCCCTGGGAAGAGTCGAGGGAGCCAAGCCGCGTGCAGCTGCAATCCCTGCTTGGGCCGAGCCGAGTGTGCCTCCAGTACGGCAGAGCTCCAGCTCTGCCCAGAGGCCAGATCTAGTCAAGTGCCTTGCTCGAGGCTGCTCTGCCCTGGGCGAGACTTGTCCATGCTTGCCTCGCTGCTAGGCTTCCTGACCAGGAAGGAGCAGGCTAGCGAGAATGGGAAAGGCTCCTGGCGCCTTCCTGGCCTCAGCTCCACGCCTGCCTTAGCTTTGCACCTAGTCCCCAGGCGTCTTTGCAGAGGACTTAGGGGCCGGTGGGTTGCACACTGCCAAGGGCTCCAGTAGTGAGAGCTCTGTCACAGGGAAGGGGAGGGCAACTGCAGGGCTCCTCCAGCGGTTGTATGGCCGCCCAGACACAGCGCCGCACGGAGAACACAAGGCTCCCAGGGCCCCTAGCTGTGGTCTGCAGCCCCACACACCCAGAGGCTGACTCCGTGGGCGCCCAGAAGTTGCCTGACAGACGTCATTTCCCTAGCGCTCTCCTCCCCAGCAGAGACGTGTGCAGGTGGTGGGGCATGCCCCTGCGTGTCTGGGCTCCCGCCCACAGCCCCAGCTCAGTGGAAGCAGCACCTGAGCCAAGACCTGTAGGAGCGCGGGGCGCCCTCGCCTGGAAGCCAAGTGCACAGTACGCGGGGAAGAGAGCCTCCTTGTGAAGAGCCGAGGGAGCCAAGCCGCCTGAAGCTGCAATTCCTGCTTGGGCGGAGCCGAGTGTGCCTCAAGTACGGCAGAGTTCCAGCTCTGCTCAGAGGCCCAATCTGGCAGAGTTCCTGGCGTGAGGCTGCTCGGCCCTGGGCGAGCCTTGCCCAGACTTGCCTCACTCCTAGGCTTCCTGACCAGGAAGGAGCAGGCTGCGCGAGACAGGCAGACGCTCCTGGCTCCTTCCTGGCCTCAGCTCCACGCCTGCCTTGCCTTTGCACCTAGTCCCCAGGCGTCCTTGGGGAGGGCTTAGGGGCCGGTGGGTTGCACACTGCCGAGGGCTCCAGCAGTGAGAGCTCTGTCAGAGGGAAGGGAAGGGCAACCGCAGCGCTCCTCCAGCGGTTAATTGGCCGCCCAGACTCAGCGCCACACGGAGAGCACCAGGCTCCCAGGGTCCCTGGTGGGGTCTGCAGCCCCGCACACCCGGAGGCTGACTCCGTGAGTGCCCAGAAGGTGCCTGACAGACGTCATTTCCCTAGTGCTGTCCTCCCCAGCAGAGACGTGTGCAGGTGGTTGGGGCCTGCCCCTGCGTGTCTGGGCTCCCGCCCACAGCCCCAGGTCAGGGGAAGCAGCCCCTGTGCCAGACTTGCAGGAGGCGGGTGGCATCCCTGCCTGGAAGCCAAGTGCACAGTATGCTTGGAAGCGAGCCTCCTTGGGAAGAGTCGAGGGAGCCAAGCCGCTAGCAGCTGCAATCCCTGCTTGGGCCGAGCCGAGTGTGCCTCCAGTACGGCAGAGCTCCAGCTCTGCGCAGAGGCCGGATCTAGTCAAGTTCCTTCCGTGAGGATGCTCTGCCCTGGGCGAGACTTGCCCAGGCTTGCCTCGCTGCTAGGCTTGCTGCCCAGGATGGAGCAGGCTGTGCGATGCTGGGAGAGGCCCCTGGCGCCTTCCTGGCCTCAGCTCCACTCCTGCCTTGCCTTTGAATCTAGGCTCCAGGCGTCCTTGGGGAAAGTTTAGGAGCCGGTGTCTTGCACACTGCCAAGCCCTCCAGCAGTGAGGCCTCTCTTAGAGGGGAGGGGAAGGCAAGTGCAGGGCTCCTCCAGCGGTCGCTTTGCCGGCCAGACTCAGCAGGGCACGGAGAGCACCAGGCTCCCAGGGCCCCTGGCTGTGGTCTGCAGCCCCACACACCCGGAGGCTGACTCCGTGAGCGCCCAGAAGGTGCCTGACAGACGTCATTTCCCTAGTGCTCTCCCCACCAGCAGAGACGTGTGCAGGTGGTTGGGGCCTGCCCCTGCGTGTCTGGGCTGCCGCCCACAGCCTCAGCTCAGGGGAAGCAGGCCCTGTGCCAAGACTTGCAGGAGGCGTGGGGCGTCCCTGCCCTGAAGCCAAGTGCACAGTAGGCTTCAAGCGAGCCTCCTTGGGAAGAGTCGAGGGAGCCAAGCCGCGTGCAGCTGCAATCCCTGCTTGGGCCGAGCCGAGTGTGCCTCCAGTACGGCAGAGCTCCAGCTCTGCCCAGAGGCCGGATCTAGTCAAGTGCCTTGTTCGAGGCTGCTCTGCCCTGGGCGAGACTTGTCCATGCTTGCCTCGCTGCTAGGCTTGCTGTCCAGGAAGGAGCAGGCTGTGCGATGCTGGGAGAGGCCCCTGGCGCCTTCCTGGCCTCAGCTCCACTCCTGCCTTGCCTTTGCATCTAGGCCCCAGGCGTCCTTGGGGAAGGCTTAGGAGCCGGTGGCTTGCACACTGCCAAGCCCTCCAGCAGTGAGGCCTCTCTTAGAGGGGAGGGGAGGGCAAGTGCAGGGCTCCTCCCGCGGTTGCTTGGCCGCCCAGACTCAGCGCCGCACGGAGAGCAGAAAGCTCCCAGGTCCCCTGGCTGTAGTCTGCCGCCCCACACACCCGGAGGCTGACTCCGTGGGCGCCCAGAAGGTGCCTGACAGACGTCATGTCCCTAGCGCTCTCCTCCCCAGTAGAGACGTGTGCAGGTGGTTGGGGCCTGCCCCTGCGTGTCTGGGCTCCCGCCGGCAGCCCCAGCTCAAGGGAAGCAGCCCCTGAGGCAAGACCTGTAGGAGGCGCGGGGCGCCCCCGCCTGGAAGCCTGGTGCACAGCATGCGGGAGGCGAGCCTTCTCGGGAGAAGAGGAGGCAGCCCAGCTGCGTGCGTCTGCACTCACTCCTTGGGCGGAGCCCAGTGAGCCTCCAGTACGGCAGAGCTCCAGCTCTGCTCAGAGGCCCGATCTGACAGAGTGGCTGGCGTGAGGCTGCTCTGCCCTGGGCGAGCCTTGCCCAGACTTGCCTCGCTGCCAGGCTTCCTGCGCAGGAAGGAGCTGGCTGCGCGAGACAGGCAGACGCTCCTGGCGCCTTCCTGGCCTCAGCTCCACTCCTGCCTTGCCTTTGCACCTAGTCCCCAGGCGTCCTTGCGGAGGGCTTCGGGGCCGGTGGGTTGCACTCTGCCAAGCCCTCCAGCCGTGAGAGCTCTGTCATAGGGAAGGAAATGGCAAGTGCAGGGCTCCTCCAGCGGTCGCTTGGCCGCCCAGACTCAGCAGAGCACGGAGAGCACCAGGCTTCCAGGGCCCCTGGCTGTGGTCTGCAGCCCCACACACCCGGAGGCTGACTCCGTGAGTGCCCAGAAGGTGCCTGACAGACGTCATTTCCCTAGTGCTCTCCCCTCCAGCAGAGACGTGTGCAGGTGGTTGGGGCCTGCCCCTGCGTGTCTGTGCTGCCGCCCTCAGCCTCAGCTCAGGGGAAGCAGCCCCTGTGCCAAGACTGGTGGGAGGCGCGGGGCGTCCCTGCCTGGAAGCCAAGTGCACAGTACGCTTGGACGCGAGCCTCCATGGGAAGAGTCGAGGGAGCCAAGCCGCGTGCAGCTGCAATCCCTGCTTGGGCCGAGCCGAGTGTGCCTCCAGTACGCAGAGCTCCAGCTCTGCTCAGAGGCCCGATCTAGTCAAGTTCCTTGCGCGAGGCTGCTCTGCCCTGGGTGAGACTTACCCAGGCTTGCCTCGCTGCTAGGCTTGCTGCCCAGGTAGGAGCAGGCTGTGCGATGCTGGGAGAGGCCCCTGGCGCCTTCCTGGCCTCAGCTCCTCTCCTGCCTTGCCTTTGCATTTAGGCCCCAGGCGTCCTTGGGGACGGCTTAGGAGCTGGTGGCTTGCACACTGCCAAGCCCTACAGCAGTGAGGCCTCTCTTAGAGGGAAGTTGAGGGCAACTGCAGGGCTCCTCCAGCGGTTGTATGGCCGCCCAGACTCAGCGCCGCACGGAGAACACAAGGCTCCCAGGGCCCCTGGCTGTGGTCTGCAGCCCCACACACCCGGAGGCTTCTCCATGGGCGCCCAGAAGTTGCCTGACAGACGTCTTTTCCCTAGCGCTCTCCTCCCCAGCAGAGACGTGTGCAGGTGGTGGGGCGTGCCCCTGCGTGTCTGGGCTCCCGCCCACAGCCCCAGCTCAGGTCAAGCAGCCCCTGAGCCAAGACCTGTAGTAGCGCGGGGCGCCCTCGGCTGGAAGCCAAGTGCACATTCCCGGGGAAGCGAGCCTCCTTGGGAAGAGCCGAGGGAGCCAAGCCGCCTGAAGCTGCAATCCCTGCTTGGGCGGAGCCGAGTGCGCCTCCAGTATGGCAGAGCTCCAGCTCTGCTCAGAGGCCCAATCTGGCAGAGTACCTGGCGTGAGGCTGCTCTACTCTGGGCGAGCCTTGCCCAGACTTGCCTCGCTGCTAGGCTTCCTGACCAGGAAGGAGCAGGCTGCGCGAGACTGGGAGACGCTCCTGGCGCCTTCCTGGCCTCAGCTCCACTGCTGCCTTGCCTTTGCACCTAGTCCCCAGGCGTCCTTGCAGAGGGCTTAGGGACCGGTGGGTTGCACACTGCCAAGGGCTCAAGCAGTGAGAGCTCTGTCACAGGGAAGGGGAAGGCAACTGCAGGGCTGCTCCAGCGGTTGCTTGACCGCACAGACTCAGCACAGCACGGAGAGCACCAGGCTCCCAGGCCCCTGGCTGTGGTCTGCAGCCCCACACACCCAGAGGCTGACTCCATGAGCGCCCAGAAGGTGCCGGACAGACGTCATTTCCCTAGCGCTCTCCTCCCCAGCAGAGACGTGTGCAGGTGGTTGGGGCCTGCCCCTGTGTGTCTGGGCTCCCGCCCACAGCCCCAGCTCAGGGGAAGCAGCCCCTGAGCCCAGACCTGCAGGAGGCGCGGGGCGTCCCTGCCTGCAAGCCAAGTGCACAGTACGCGGGGAAGCGAGCCTCCTTGGGAAGAGTCGAGGGAGCCAAGCCGCGTGCAGCTGCAATCCCTGCTTGGGCCGAGCCGAGTGTGCCTCCAGTACGGCAGAGCCCCTAGCTCTGCTCAGAGGGCTGATCTAGTAAAGTTCCTTGCGCGAGGCTGCTGTGCCCTGTGCGACACTTGCCCATGCTTGCTTCGCCTGGTAGCCTTCCTTCCCAGGAAAGAGCAGGCTGTGCGATGCTGGGAGAGGCCACTGGCGCCTTCCTGGCCTCAGCTCCCCTCCTGCCTTGCCTTTGCACCTAGGCCCCAGGCTTCCTTGCAGATGGCTTAGGGGCCGGTGGGTTGCACACTGCCACGGGCTCCAGCAGTGAGAGCTCTGTCACAGGGAAGGGGAGGGCCACGTCAGGGCTGCTCCAGCGGTTCCTTGGCCGCCTAGACTCAGCAGGGCACGGAGAGCACCAGGCTCCCAGGGCCCCTGGCTCTGGTCTGCAGCCGCACACACCCGGAGGCTGACTCCGTGAGCGCCCAGAAGGTGCCTAACAGACTTCATTTCCCTAGCGCTCTCCTCCCCAGCAGAGACGTGTTCAGGTGGTTGGGGCCTGCCCCTGCCTTCTGGGCTCCCGCCCACAGCCCCAGCTCAGGGGAAGCAGCCCCTTAGGCAAGACCTGCAGGAGGCGCGGGGCGCCCCCGCCTGGAAGGCTAGTGCACAGCATGCAGAAAGGGAGCCTCCTCTGGGGAAGAGGAGGCAGCCCAGCTGATTGTGGCTGCAATCACTTCTTGGGCGGAGCCCAGTGAGCCTCCAGTATGGCAGAGCTCCAGCTCTGCTCAGAGGCCCGATCTGGCAGAGTTCCTGGCGGGAGGCTGCTCTGCCCTGGGCGAGCCTTGCTGAGACGTGCTTTGCTGCTAGGCTTAGTGCCCATGAAGGAGCAGGCTGTGCGAGGCTGGCATCCCCCACGGGCGCCTTCCTTGCCTCAGCTCTGATCCTGCCTTGCTTTTGCAGGTAGGCCCCAGGCGTCCTTGGGGAGGAGTTACGGGCTGGTGTGTTCCACATTGCCACGGGCTAGAGCAGTGAGAGCTCTGTCAGAGGGAATGGAAGGGCAACTGCATGGCTCCTTCAGTTGTTGCTTGGCTGCCCAGACTTGTGCCTCACGGATAGCACCATGCACCCAGGGCCCCTGGCTGGGATCTGCAGTCCCCAGACCCGGAGACTCACTCCGTGGGTGGCCAGCAGGTGCCTGACAGATGTATATTTCCCAGCGCTCTCGTCCCCAGCAGAGTCGTGTGCAGGCGGGTGGGGCCTTCCCCTGCGTGTCTGGGCTCCCGCCCAGAGCCCCAGCTCAGGGGAAGCAGCCCCTGAGCCAAGACCTGTAGGAGAAGCAGGAGGCCCCTGCCTGGAAGCCGAGTGCACAACCTGCGGGGAAACGAGCCTCCTCGGGCGATGATGAGGCAGCCCAACCGCGTGCGGCTGCAAGTCCAGTTTGGGCGGAGTCGAGTGCGCCTCCACTACTGCAGAGCTTCAGCTCTGCTCAGAGGCCCGATCTTGCAGAGTTCCTGGTGCGAGGCTGCTCTGCTCTGGGTGAGCGTTCCCCAGACTTGCCTCGCTGCTATTGTTAGTTCCCAGGAAGGAGCAGGCTGCGCGAGGCTCGGAGACACCACTGGCGCCTTCCTGGCCTCAGCTTCGCTCCTGCCTTGCCTTTGCACCTAGGCCCCAGGCGTCCTTGTGCAGGTTTTAGGGGCTGGTGTGTTCCACACTGCCAAGGGCTCCAGCAGTGAGAGCTCTGTTCGAGGGAAGGGAAGGGTATATTTGGAGTACAATCCTTTATCAGATATGAGGCCCACACCCTCACCCTGAAGCCTCACCCCGAACCCTTACCCTCACCCACACCCTCACCCTGAACCCTCACCCTGAACCCTCACCCTCACCCTGAACCCTTACCCTCACCATCACCCTGAACCCTTATCCTCTCCCTCACCCTCACCCTGAACCCTTACCCTGACCCTGAACCCTCATGCCTCACCCCTCACCCTAACAAGTTGGGGGACTCTTCCCCAAACTCTAACCTTAACCCTACTGCCGGGGTCCAGCCCCAGTGGATCCAGGGTGATTCGAAGTTGGGGGCGGAGCCGGCGTCTTTGGAAAAATACATATTTAATCACAGATATAGAGAGATTAGAAATGGTTAGTGTAGTAGGAAGATTAGTGGAGAAAAGGAGGCTGAATAACTTAGATTACGTGGAATAGCATCCATGCTCCAGATGGGAATTCAGCCAGAAAAATGGGAGCAAGAAAGAAGTGACATGGGGGAATCAGTCTTTCCGGAAACTGATCCGATTTCTTTATTTTTGGGTTTGCTTATATACCTTTTGTTACACATAGGGATGAATACAGAATCACGTGGGGGTCAGCAGTCCTGACCTTTATCAAAATCAGGTGCTTCACATAAATGTATAAAAAAAGGTCTTAGGGATATTACATCATCTTCTGGCCATGAGTGAGACCTGCTGACATTTTATGATCCTTTATTTCTGATAACCAAAAAACTTATTTTTTCCAAGTGTGTTTTTTCTCAAACCAGGTACCACCCTCCAAATAAAGCTGCATTCCTATAGGGTGCGGGTGTAGTGAGTTACAATCAAGAAAGGAATTTATTTAACCCAAGGTTAACTGGATTAATCTTAAAGGTTAATACTTATTTCTCCTATATGTTAGTTATATTCACTAGAAGGGTAGGGAACATGGAGATTTAGCAGCAAACATCAGCCCAACAAATGAAAATCCTTTCACCAATGCTCCCCTTAAGATCTATTTAGTCTTAAGATATGATAGTTACATTCTTACATAGCAAGGATACAGTGATTTATAACAAAGTACAGTGATCTATTACAAAAGAGAAAATCCATTAGCTCAAAAAGTCTAGTATTGCTAACATCAAAAACTGCTGTATTTCCTTTTCTATATTCCAAATACATTGATTAATATATTCCCAAGTGCCTAAGGATATGGAGGCCTGGCAGCAATCATTGACTCAACAAGAAGAAAAAGCCCTATGCTAATTAAGACTCTCCAAAACTCTGTGCTGTTTATGGTTAAGAGGTAGTAAACAATCATGTGGCAGGAGTATGGATAATCCTGTCACACAAGCTAGTCTGTCAGCAGAGAGGTTTGACCTGAGACATCCTTGTCCCACCCAGAGCAGGGAATTAGCAGCAATTATTGACACAACAAATGAAAAAACCCTTCACCAATATAATTCCTAACCAACCCATTATACTAATAATTTCTAACTCCCCCAAATAATTTGCCTTTAATAACTCTAAAACATCTCGTGCCTCTCAGATTGGGACGCTGTAAACAATCACATGTGGCCAGACTAACCTATACAGGTGGGCTAGATAACCTTCAGAGCAGTCCGTAAGCTGAAACACTCTTGTCACGCCCAAGAATTCTTATTGCCTTGGAGCTGCACGTTTACTCCTTCTCCGAGAGAAACGGTTATGGGGGAGAGCCCCCCGTAAAGTCAGAGGTGTAGGTGAGAGCATAAAACAGAGTCTGGTTTTGGGGTAGATGCTCGGGAACAGGGGGTTTCCTGAGGCTTGATCACGCCTTTGCGTATGCCAAGCCTCCTTCCTCATGACCTTTGCCATGGGCGGAGTTCCTCACGCTGGCCCCGGGCACCCTACCCTAACCCGAAACCTTATCCATATCCTAAACCTAACCCATATCATAGTCACGCCCTCAACTCTATACTTACCCTTGAAGCATGTACCCGCCTCATCTTCGTTTTTGACACTTCCCATGCATAACAAAAGACAAGGTCGTAATGTTTCAAACATGGATCCAAGACCCAGTATCCACATAAAAGGAATATACATCCTGTGAGCACATCATTTAAATCTCTTGCATCACCAAAATACCTCTCCACCACGTATCCAATCGCCATTGATGGATCACATCTCTCTCATACATTTTATAACTTAGCAATCAAATACGCAGCAGTCATCTGGGTAATTATATACACAAGATATATTTATACCATAAATATTTCAACACATTCCACTTTCTACGATGAGTTCAATCTTCACAAAAGTAGGATGAACAGCACCTGTTTCCACTAGGATCCATAGCATTGCACAAAGTGACAGTGAGCGTGAAAATCTTAAAAATGACCACCAGAAAGGTCAGCACGGTTGACATCACAGATTTTTCAGTGTTCCAATACAAGTTCTACCCAAATCCATAAAGAAAGACATACGCATAGGAAACTACACATTGAAAGCAAGTCTATTGAGATAAATATTGGACATCAATTGTATGAATCTTTAAGGCATAACTGCAGACATTCTTCAGACATTCTTCAAATTCATAGAATGACAGCAAAGTATGGCTACGTACAATCCATTCGGTTTTATAAACCACTCATGAATGACCTCACAAGCCATTGAAAACCAGATGACAATTTCAAATAGCTTTGATCTACAAACAAGGCTGTAAGACAGAAAGTTAAAATCGAAATACATGAAGTAAATCTTCAGTAGATATGAAAACATCCCATGGTAGTGAAGTCAATTAACATTAGTTATTAGGGCTTTCATGCACAGACTCATCTCCGATCGATGTGATCTCAATTCATATTTGGCAAAAAATACGAAAGCTGATCTTAGCAGTCATATTATTTTTCTTTGTACCCCTAAAATGAACATGAAAAACTAAATTAAACTTGGAGGCTCACATTTCCCAATCGGTATACAAAGCAACGGCATGTCAAACTTTCCAATTCACATATGCATTTAAATGAAATTGGATGAGATACCCCTAAATAAACACATACTGCTATGCCCAATGTTTCACAAGGCAGAAAACACTCAATGAATGCAACGGAGAGGGTAACAGCCAGGAAGGCCAGGGGTCTCCAAAGGGAGGAGATGGGGTGCAAGTGTCAAGACAGTTGTTATGTGTCACTTCCGAGGCAGGAGGAAACAAGCTGTTCTCTTTTTTCCCCTTCTCGATACAAATTTAAAAAGAGGTTTTCTCTTACAATTCTGTGTTGCTAGAATGACACCTGGTTCCACCTGAACGTCACTTTTCTCATACTTTGAGCTGACCAAGGCATTTTTCTTATGGAAAGGTTTGCCTTAAGCTATGTGAATGTACTATGTATTTACCCTAGACTCTATCTTCAAGTAGGTTCTGCCTAAAGGCTCAGAACTGACTTGACAAACCAATATACTTTACTCTTACATGGTTCTCCTGATCTATGTGAATGAAGCGATCTATTTGCTCATATTAATCGTTTTATGGCCCAGGATGACTCACCTGGTGCCACGGTCATCTCCATATTTCTTGTGGGTGAGGGGTCTGCTGCCATTCCTTTCTCTAATGAGTAGACTGCTAGTAGCTAGATAACATCCAGCTAAAGATGAGTAGGGGGGCACTCTTTCTGCCCCCTTCTGATGTCTATGTCAGAAGCTTTCTCTCTTTTATACTTTAATAAAACGTTGCGACACAAAAGCTCTGAGTGATGAAGCCTCATCACTGACCCCGGGTTGAATTCTTCCTCTAAGGAGCCCAAGAATTCAAGCATCTTTCCTGGTTAGACAACAACCTTTCAAAACAATGGTCTTTTCAAAAAAAATGATGATAAGTGATGAGTATGCAGATGTCTACGAATGAAATGGGAACCATATGTCAAACCACAGAAAAATATATCTTCCCTCAACATACATATAACACAATCAGGCCTTCATATGCATCGATTCGCCAACTATCAAGTCATACAAATATGGATGTAAAATATCACAATACATTCCAAAGTTGAAAAGTGATGGATATTGACTTTTGCCCGCTGGTGCTTCTTCTGATGTCATCTCCATTATATTAGCTATGACAATGAATCATGTGCTGTGCTGAGTCACTTACATTGTGTCCAACTCTTTGGGATCATATGGACTAGGCCCCACCAGGCTCTTCTCTCCATGAGATTCTCTAGGCAAGGATACTGGAGTGGGTTGCCATGCTCTCCCTCAGGAGATCTTCCCGCCCCAGGGATCGAATCCATATCTCCTATGTCTCCTGCATGGGTATGTTCCGCATGTTCTTTACCACTAGAACCACCTGGGAAGCCCCAAGACACATGAACATCAGTGGATTTGGGGATCCACGGGGCAAATACAGAACCATTCCTCCAACAAAACTGAAGAATGACTTGAAAATCTCAAACAAAACATGAGTATATGTGTTCACAAACTTCACGGAGCAAGGGTTTCTTCGATCTGAAAACTGGCATCGATGAAGGACTGTGTGAAGAATGCTTCAAAGTCTATTTGGGAAACACAGCCTAAGTTGGCTATACTTAGTCCTCAGATGAATGGAATGTCATGAGTACTGGTCGTTTCAAATAAGTAGCATGTGAAGCTGTTTACACTTATTGGGATGCGTGGTATACCACATTCACACATTTCAGTAGCATTGGTGCAAAAATGATACATTTCTCAGGGGAAGCTTCTACATGGACTCTTGGGATCAGAGCTCTAACTCATACACACATACTTATCCTTTTCAAATGATCCTGCATGATAAGCAAACAAAACACTGGATGAACACCTAGACGGTGAGCTCTGTACTAAATGATTTGAAAGCCAGTAGATGGAATGAGCTGATGAGGAAGACTACAAACGAGTCATCTTCTTCAACTTGGTCAAACTGCTCACAGTCATACAAGTGAATGAAAAGTTGAGCCTGTTGTCATTCAATCTGTTTAAAAGAAATAGAAGAATAAAACAAATTAGTAAATCTCATTTTCTTAATAAACATTGTATGATTTCTGCACAGCTTTGTTACTGGCATGAATAGAATATCTACAATAATAACTTGTCACAGTGAAATGGATTCACATTCGCTATCGATTCACATCTATAATTGATGCCATAGCTGTTTGATACTATTGCTTGAATGAATGCAACTTATGTGACTTCACAAACAACAAACACGACTAACATAATAGGTATTACAAAACCTTGAGTGACGTGAGCGTGAAGACTTAGTAGAGTTGCTCTCAAGAATAACGATACTATTATTCACTCCAGCCATAGTACTGGAATCTGTACATTCACACCCCTGCAAAAGAAACGGAAAGGATAGAATCATAATAAAGGAACTTCATAACTATATTCCTACTGTAAACATTCAACACTATGTTTTCTTTTAAACTGACTTTCATATTCGGTCTACTGTAACCTCTTCTGTGTTCATTTTATGCTAAAATTATTGCTAACAGTAAAATTACCATATGAGCTCTAATTAATTTTTTTTTTACTTGCAAAGCTAGTGATAGAACCAAAGGCCAATATCTACATCAAACAGGAGAAACGGAATGGAAACTGTAAACAATTTTATGGAATAACATTTCCGTGCTCCTACTCAGTCAAACGGACATTCAAAAGGATGTGATTTTTCTGACAGTTTATTTCGGAAACTTGGAAGTGGATGACTGCAAACAATAAAACGAATAATATATTGATACATAATATTAATAATATACAGTGGGTCATTCTTTTTTCTATTCTGCCACAGCTAACTGACTGGAAGTCAGTTGTCGTAACTACTACTAACATAAGACCCTCACCGATAAGTGAAGATATATAGGAAAATCCATAATAGATCTAAAAACCATCAAAGATAGAATGGTAATAAAAAAATACAGTGACAGTTTAGTTGGTATAAGAAACAGGATGATTATGAAAGCAAAGCCAACAATCATGGATAGGCCATGGAAGCCCGTGGCTGTCACGACTGTTGACTTGGATCCTTCATCTGAGGTTGTTAAAAGTGCATGGTAAAATCCAGAGGTTTGCAGCAGTGGTAACCTCCTGAACAGACTGAAATAAAAAGGGCTTCCAGAATATCCTGACGATTTCCATCTAATAGGCTGTGGTGAGCTCAAGCAATACATACTCCAGAGGACAGAAGACAGACAGGTTGGGAACACGTCTACTGCACTTAGGGAGAAAGGGAATGTTGCTACTCAGCCTAGTCCAAGTGTAGAAGCAACACCTCGGTGATTCGACCTTCAAAGACTCGATACATATGAGAACGACTGGTATGAATAAACCTTCAGAAGTGCCTTCTCAGACCTCCTCCCATCATAAGCACAAGCATAATGAAAACACTGAGTTTTCATGGTCTCACACAAAATTAGACTCACTTATGACTTGGCTTTGAGAAGAGTTGAACTACTCATTGTTAAAGAGAAATGATCCTTTCTTCTCTGAAGATCTGTGAATCATTCATAGGGTGTGGTGAATAAACTACTTAAGGATCTAATACATAAAAATGCAATAGGCTAAGCACAGAGATGTTTTTCTCCCTTTCTCAAAGGATGGAACATTTTGTATTTGCACTGATTTTATGTCTTGACTTCATGTACAATTATACATTGATTTTTTTAGTTGACATACAATAGGACTAAAAATATTGATATAATACTAATAACTCATGTTGGTATGTGTGGTTGTCACATAGGATTCACAGATTTAAATTCACAGTTGTCAACGTAAAGGATGAATGCTCTTTAGCTTCTTCGTGAATCTAGACCATGAATGAAGAGTTTTCCTCCACATATTTCACTGAGGGAAATACAAGGATGATAGGCATAATGCTATGCTTCGACTCATGGATATCTAAGCATTGCTCACAATACAGATCTGATTTTCGAAATCAGGGTTCTGTCAGTGTCCTTGAACAGCATTTGTTTTTCTGTATACAGAAGAAAGAAACTCATGAGTATCAAACTTGTTCACATAAAACATGTGTATGAATTGTTATCTTCCTGAACCAGGGATCAAACCCACATCACTTCCACCTCCTGCACTGGTAGGCAGATTATTTATTTATCAACTGCGCCACCTGGGAATCGACATACATTTCAAGGACCACTGCCATCAGCTTCTACTGTTCATGACCAAAGTAGGAGAAACAACATTGGAAGAAGTACTCATAAGGGTACTCATAGGAAGTACTCATAAGTCAAGGAACTGTTATACTGGGCACTCTTGTTATTACTGGGATAAGTCAGTTCCTCCGATGATGATGGGTATAACTGAAAAATTATTACAAAAGCATGGGATGTGATGTCTACATGATAAATGTGTTCCTCTTATACTATTGCTTCAGGGATGCCTACTTCAGCATGAAGGACTGCACTTCAAGGGATGCCTGCTATTCCAGCTCAAGCAACAGATAGTGAAGTGCAGATCACTGTCCTTTGTTGAAAATAATCAGCAGTTTGTCAACACAGGGAACATGCCGGAGGAACCCTCGGGATGGAACTCTAAAAACAGGTTGGGCCCTCTTTTTGCCAAGCCCTGTGATAAAATACAAATCAGAAAAAGAAAAATAGCATCGGTTTGGTCAGGACTTCCTCATCTTTTCTTTCTCGGTAGCAGGAAGCAGACATTGAGGCCAGAGGACTGCAGGATT
The DNA here is from genome assembly GCF_023091745.1 of Budorcas taxicolor. Taxonomy (NCBI): domain Eukaryota; kingdom Metazoa; phylum Chordata; class Mammalia; order Artiodactyla; family Bovidae; genus Budorcas; species Budorcas taxicolor. Next base: position 271,665 of record NW_026292806.1, on the reverse strand, counting down.
TCATTGTGAACTAACGTTGGGTGGGGTGGAAGCTCATCACTCTAGTCAGAATGTGGCTCAATAAAACGGAATTTCATTCGCTTCATGGACATAGAGTTCTATAATCCTTCATTAAGGAATTCAATAAGTTATATTTCCTTACACCTTCACAATCTCTTGGTTTACAAGAATGTCAATTGCTAGTCCAGCACTTATACAATGAGTGTTACAGGTAGTATTAGCGTATACATGATGAGGAGCAATGGCAGGAAGTTTATTTATTCTCTGTTTGAATTCTTGATTTTTTATATAATTTTTTATAATATCCTTACAGATGTGAATATTTTAGTGACATGTATAAATACACGTTGAGTAGTGCTCTGATAACTCATAGTGTTGGCACAATAAATATCATGCTTACTATGTGCTTTTCCTATATTCCTTTTGAGATTCTCTTCCATTATACATTATCATAAGATATTTAATAGTTTCCTAAACTGTACCGTAGGTCCTTGTGGCTTCTTTTATATATAGTAATGTATTTGTTAATAATTCAAACAAAAACTGGTACACAAATATTCACAGTGACATTCACAATAGCTCAAAGGTAGAGCTCATTCAAGTGTCCGTTGGTGGGAGACTGAATATGCAACACAAGGTATATTCGGAAGCTTGAACGGTATTCCACCATACAAAAAAGTCCATGAAATGGTGCTGCCACTCTGCAAGACATTACAGAAATGACTCCAAAATGAACACGTGGAATAAACACATAGTTCGAATCCAATTCATGCTATGTACCCAAAAAGATTGGGAAAGGGGGCTGAAAAAATGGATACTTCTTCAGTCATACTCACACCAGCATGATTCACACTGGCAAACAAAGAGAAGTAATCTAAGTGTCCATGGCAGCCAATTCCATAAACAAACTGTGGTATACACACAATGGAATCTGATTCGGCCCTTCAAAGTCAGTAATTCTGACAATGCGACAATGTGGACAAACCTTATGGTCATTAGATTAAGTGAAAGAAACCAGACCAAGAAAAAGACAAACGTTCTGTGATTCCCCTCGTATGAGATATCCAAACAAGTCAAATCTGTCAGAAATAGCAGAAAGTGATTCCGACCGATCGAAGAGAGTTCATGTTTCATGGACCTCAGTTTCCCTTGGAAAAACTGACTTCCCGTGATATCTCCAAAACCAATTAGACAAATAATTGGAAGCTATATCCAGTCAAATCAATGTTGACATAACGTTACAGTGTACACCAAGCTCACTCAAACTTCTCAACAGACAAAAGGCAAAACTGTATCTATGGTACCTCAGCTTAGCTTAAAACCGTATCTACATTACCTCACATCTGCTTATAAAATTTAACAACAACAACAACGACACACTAAAGTCTATCCAAAAAAGGATATAAAACATATATAACATCAACTTTAAACAATTAGAAATTTAAACTGTGAAAAACCTTATTCACAAAACTTAAACACAAGCCACAGGAAAATATATTTATAAAATACACATCTGATAAAGGATTGTACTCCAAATATACCAAAAAATCTAGAACAATCTCATAAAAAATGTATACACCTAAACACCTGGCCTACAAAAATACAAAGATAGTAAATAAGCCTGTCAAAAAGACTCAAAATCACCTATCATTAGGAAATGACAAATGAAAATAACAGTGAGGTAGCACTGCACACCTATTAGATCCAGTCAACTCCAAAGAAAGGGGGTAGGGCACAGCTTCTCCGGTGGCTGCAAGACACTCTCGTTCGATCCCTTACCCCAGAAGATCCCACATGCCACAGAGAAACATAGCTGGATTTTCCCACAGCTAAACAAGGCTCACCTGTGACCTGAATACTGCATGTCTAGCGCTTACTAAACAGCTTTGAAAACGTCCAGACAAAAAGGATCGCATGATTATATACAACAGCTCTACTTGTAATAACTAAACACTTTCAAATATCAGGATGTCTTCAGTAGACGACAGTGTAAACAAATGGGGATACATCCAAAGTGAAGGGGAGCAAATGCTACCACAAAATATACCACCTCAGCATGAGAGTTAGTTGGACCCAATTAACTTTTATTTTTTTAGAGGACACATGATCATCTCTGAAACCCAAGTTCAAGACAGCTCTTCTGTGAGTCACATTTACCAGAGAAATCTCATTTCAAAGGAATCCTCTCTATATGCCAGATAGAAGGATGAGACACAGTCTTTTGAAACTCTTTTTTCTTTTCTACCCATAGGGAAAGCTAAGCCATAAATCTGCACAACAACCATACCCTTCCTTTCCTTTGGTTGTATTTTTTAAATATTTGTTTCTTTTTTAATTTGGCTGTGCCAGGTCAACCTTCATTGAGGCAAGCCAGATATTTAGCTACAGCATGCAAATTCTCCGTTGTGGCATGGGAGATCTACTTCTTGGATCAGGCAATGAACCTGGGCCTCCTGAGAGTCCAGTCTCAGCCACTGGACCACCAGGAAGTGCCTGTTTTGTTTTTAGATGAAGATGGAATCTAAGGTGATATCTTGGGCCATTTCAGTCACTGACTCAGTTTCCTGAGTTTCTCCAAAGCATGCACAAGGTGCACATTATTACACTGGTTTGCAAAACAAGAAAAGGTTGTCTGCTACAACACTGTATGCTTACAAATGTCTAAATGGTAAATGGCATATTATTTATTTTTAATTACTATGGGGGGAGAAAGAATGCAGGATTCATACATGTTACAACATGAAGAAATAGTAAAACCATCTTCAGTGAAAAAAAAATCCATATAGGAAAGGCCACCCAGAACCCTTATTCACCATGTCTGCTTTCAATCCATCAAGTCTGTCCAAATAACTGAAAATCTCAGTAACACTCTAAATAAAGAAAAAAGGATGAAGATGGAAAAAAAAAGATATACTCATACACTTGAACAATTGCTAAAAGCGGAAGTGGGGCTGTGGATTACATTATAATGTAGATTCAATACGATTTCCTGATTTTGGAGATTATGTGCTGGTTCTGCAGAAGGTACCCATTTTGGATAAAACACAGAGAGTATTTTAGATGATGTGGCAAATGCTAGCACTTGTTCCCATTGCTGGGCATTTTCTGTACATTTTAAATGACTGGAAAGTATACTAGGTTTCAAAACAACCATGTCAATACCACAAAAGACATTTAGAGTAGACAGGCAGGAAACTTTCTTACACAGGCCAAGACTTACCCAGACGAAGTTCAAGGGAAGCTGCGATGCTCACTGCCCTTGAAGGAGTCCACATGGAATGAAGAAGTACTGTGGGAAGTCTATTAGTAACCACCATGTCTTGGGTCCTCTGGATGACCTACTGCAGGAGAAACAGATTTGACAGATAAAATGTTCCACATAACTTCACAAAAAGTTGTTAGACTACATTCAGTAAAGCTGAATCATTTTGGATCAATTTACAATCCTATAAAATACTACCATTTACAGTCCAAAAATCACTTGCATTTCTATACACTAATAACAATCAGAAAAAAAAATTAAGACAATCCCACTTAAATAAAACATCTAGCAACAAACTTAATCAAGAACATAAAAGACCAGTAGTCAGAAAACTAGAAAGCCCTGATATAGAAACCAAAGAAAATACAAATACACAGAAAATTATTCCACGCGCATGCACTGGAACAATGAGGAATTAAAAGGTCCATTCCAACCAAAGTCATCAACAAATACACTGACTGCAATCACAAAATAATATTCAATGGCATTTTTCACAGAAATAGAAATATTCCTAATATTAGACTGCTAATGTTGAACAGGACCTTAAACAGCCAAAAAGACTCTGAGAAAGAGGAACACAGCCGGAGGCATCTTCCTATCCCTCTTCAAACGACATCACGGAGCTGGAGTGATCACCACAGTGAGGAACTGGCAGGAACACAGACACATGGCCTCCAGGAGAGAATAGAGAGCCCAGAAACGAACCCACATGTACATGGTCAATTCCTGAAAATCAAACCAGGAACGAGCGAAGAGGAAAGGACAGTCTTCTCAAGAAACAGTGACAGGGAAACGGCCACCTACACGGAAGAACATCAGTGTTCATCCTCTACATCATCTAACGCAAATCTAACTAAAAACCCACCGTTTTGCACACGGAGCTCTTTCCCCCTGAGTCCTCTGAGATGGACCTCCACTCAGCCCTCAGCTGGACACAGGAAACGTCTACTCGGTCCTCATTTTTCGCTTTGGCAGTGCCTCCCTGCTGGTGGGCACTGAGGCAACCCTGCTCCTCTCAGCCTGGATGCAGCCCTGTTCTCCAGAAGCCTGAGCCCTGATGGTCCTGACGAGACAAAGCTCCCGCCAGCTGCTCACGGAGCAGAGTCTAAAGGCAAAGCGTCCTGCGCCCGCGGCTCAGAGCGGGGTTTGGCGCCCCCTGCGGGCCACAAGAGCAGAGCGGGCAGCCCTGCGCTCACAGACCTCAGAGGGCTCACCCAGAAGCAGCTCTGCTGCGAGCACTCAGACTGGAAGCCCAAACTGAAATGGAGCAGAATAGCTCCGTGACCCTCCGCAAAACATGGCTAAGGAACAATCAGAGCCTGTATGGAATGCAGCCATAAAAAGGAACACATTTGAGTCTGTTCTAATAAAGGGGAGGGAGTCAGTCAAAGAGAGAAAAACATGGAATCTAGAAGGATGGTACTGATGAGGCTGTTCCCAGAGCAGCAATGGAGATCCAGACATGGAGAACAGACTTACAGACGAGGGTGGGGAACAAGAAGGAGAGGGTGAGATGAATGGAGAGAGCAGCATGGATGCAGGTACACCAACATTTGTAAATAGACAACCAATGGGAATTTGCTGTATGATTCAGGGAACTCAAACTGGGGCTCTGTAGTAACCTAGAGAGGTGGGAATGGGTGTGAAGTGGGAGGGAGATTCCAGAGCAAGAGGACATAGGTACACCTAATGTGGATGTATGACAAATCAAACCAATATTGTAAAGCAATGATCAATCAACTAAAAAGAAATAACTGTTTAAAAAAATATGAACATAAACACAAACTTTGCAACAAGGTAACTCCATTTAAAATACTATGGAAATTTTAGAAAACTACAAAAGTTCTACATGACCTTTGGTCTGGTGATCAGGTCTAACACACACAAAAAAAGCCAGCTTACCAAATTATGAATATCAATTATTTAAAACATTGCCTTTTATCATTTCATACATTTACCCTGTGGAGGACCTTACTCGAGAGAACCAAAACAAACGGTTAAATGAACCACGGACCACCCACCCTGGCCAGGCGACAGAGAAAAGAAAACACTTGCAGGAGTCATCTTACAACAGGAGGTCCTGGGAAGGAACAAGGAACGAACAAGCTACCACCAACCAGAATTCTGGAGAGGTCAGGTGATGGGAGGCTCCAGTTCAGAGGTCCTACCAACCTCCCAGGATCCACTTCGCTGGAATCCATCTCGGCTGAGTGATGTGTGTGCCCCCAAGAAGGATCCCAGTTCAGAATGCCTGGCAAGAGACAAACCAGAAATGAACCCAATGACCATAAAACCTGAGACTGTGAGCCACGTGACAGAGTGGTTCTCTCCGTTTCCCTCACCCTCCTGCCCTCCACCCCGGCAGCCCTTCCCAATAAAGCCTCTCGCTTGGACAGCACTCCTCTCCTCAGACAACTCATTGCCCAGTGTCAGACAAGAACTCACTCTCAAGCCCTGGAAGGGATCCCCCTTCCTTCATCAAAAGCAATATCCAGGAGAAAATATCTTCAAAACGCTATCTTGTAGAGAAGGAAATGGCAATGGCAGCCGCTCCGGTACCATTGCCTGGAGAATCCCATGGACAGAGGAGCCTGGTAGGCTGCAACCCCGGGGTCACTAAGAGTCGGACACGACTTCACTGAGTGACTTCCCTTTCACTTTTCACTTTCCTGCACTGGAGAAGCACATGGCAACCCACTCCAGTGTTCTTGCCTGGAGAATCCCAGGGACAGAGGAGCCTGGGAGGCTGCTGTCTATGGGGTCATGCAGAGTCAGGCACGACTGAAGCGACGCAGCAGCAGCAGCAGAGAAAGAAATGGCACCACCTGCAGTACTCTGGTCTCAGAAATCCCAGGGACAGAGGAGCTTGGTGGGCTGCAGTCCAAAAGCAGGGCATTCCTGACAGCAGGAAACAGTCCCAGGGAAGCTGAGCTGCTCACCAAAGGCCCCAGAGCTTTGGATAGCACACCAGAGCTGTGGCTGAGGATTCCCAGCTGCCATGCCTCTTGATCCTGGCCTCTTTCACTAGATACATGTGTGGAAAACTAGAATCTAAAACATGCCCTGGTGGTTCCATAGTAAAGAATCCACCTGCCAGTGCTGGAGATGCATGTGCGATCCCTAGGATGGGAAGATCCCACATCCTATGGAGCCCGTGTGCCACAATTGCCCAGCCTGTGCTCTAGATCCTGGAAGCCACGATGCCGAGTTCACATGCTGCAGCCACTGAAGCCCGTGAGCCTGTGCCCCTCAACAAGAAGAGACACTGCAGTGAGAAGCCTGAAAACCACTAGTTATGGCCCATGCTCACCAAAACCAGAGAAAAGCCCACACACAAAGATGCAACACAGCCAACAATAAATAAAACTGTTTTCCTAAAAAAAATGCATATCTGACAAAGAAACTGTACTCGCATTATCCAAGAACACTAGAGCAAACAAGCCCATTCATAACTGGTAGCGACTGAAATAGACACCTGGCCACTGAGGGTATACTGATAGTAAACTAGCATACAAAAACATCCTCAAGATACTGGTGCAATGCACGCAGAGCCCCCTTTGAAAGACAATCTGACAGTTTTTTCTCAGTAACCACGTGGGACAAGCACTGAATTCTGTGTATGACAAGCGGTGGAAGCCAGGTATCTTACCATTGGAATGCAAAGTTACAGATAAACAAAAGGAAACGTTACAATGTCCATGTCCTGGCGGATCGGGTTGGAGACATCATCACAAATTACCTTTAACTGCATATGTTCAAAGGTGAGCTGGAATACATGTATATATATATATCCATGCATTGTCAGCTGAGCATATTGAGCTCCTCCATGTATGTTTTAAATATCATTCTCTAATAAAAGGGAACAGGAAACATCTCCGATGGCCCGGTGGTAAAGAATCTGCCTACCGATGCAGGGAACACGGGTTCAATCCCTGTGTAGAAGATTCCACACGCCCAGGGACAACGAAGCCTTTGAACAACTCTTGAAGTTTGCATGCTCCAGAGCCCAAGTTCTGCAAACAGAGAAAGCACTGCAATGAGAAGCCATGGCACAGCAACTAGAGGGTAGCCTCTGCTCACTACAACTAGACAAACTAGCAGTAAAGACCCAGCATAGTCAAAAATAATGTAATGTTAAAAAAAGGGACAGTTCTTTGAAGAAATGACTGAGACTAGGGGTGAGACTGTAAATATATGAGCCAGGGTCATCTTAAATTATGAGAAATTAAAGAAATTAAAGACAACTATCAAGCTGTCCAAACTGATACAAATGAATGATGACACAGTGTTATCTGTATACACCAGCAAATAACAATCTGAAAAGGAATTTAAACAAACAATTCCCTTTCAATCATGTCAACATTAATAAAAGATTTTGCTATGGACGGAATGAGGATGACAAGACTGGCACACTGGAAATGATACATGATTGCTGAAAAATACCCTAAAGACATGGACAGATACTCCATAGCGATGAGAAGACTTCAGTTGGCAATACCGTGGAATGCATCTTCAATCTGAAATGAAGATTCAATATGAATTACAAAAGGCTGAAAGGTGGTTGCTAAACCACAAAAGATGCCAGCATTCTTGGCCTCCAGAGGAGAATTCAATCCAGGGCAAGTGACGAAGCTTGATGGCTCAGAGGTTTTCTGTTAAAAAGTTTTATTAAAGTATAAAAGAGATCGAGAGAGCTGCTGACGTAGACATTAGAAGGCGGAAGAAAGAGGACCCCCTGCTAGTCTTTAGCCAGATGTTATACAGCCACTAGCAGTCTGCTAATGAAAGAAAGACAATGTCTCCGAGAATGGCACCAGGCCCCTCACCCACAGCATGCATTGAGATAACATTGGCAGCAGATGAGTCATCCCAGGCCATAAAATGATGGACATGAATCTTGAAGAAAGGCAGATTTCCAAGCAAATATATAGTTTCATTCACATAGATTAAGAGAACAAGGTATGAGTAAACAGACTGGTTTGTCAAGTCGTTTCTGAGCCTTTAGGGGGAACTGACAGGAAGACAGAGCCTTGGGTAAATAGTACATTAACATAACTGAAGACTAACATTTCCATACCTTAAGACAAACATTTCCATAAGAAAAAGGCATTGCTTAGTTCAAGGCTTGAGAAAAGTTACATTCAGGTGGAGCCAGGAGTTGTCATGGCAACACAGAATCTTCCCAGAAACCTCCTTTTAAATTTGTATCAAGATGGAGAAAAAAAATGCAACACTCTTTTGTCTCCTCCTGCCTCTTCAGAGAGAGAAAAAAACGTCTGACACTTGCAGTCTATTTTCCCTGTCTGGAGACGCCTGGTCTTCCTGCCTGGTATCCTCTCCAGGCCTGTAGGAAGCAATACACTAAGCTGCTTGGGAAAACCGCGCGGGTCTGAGCTTTATGCAAAGGGGTAAAGCGGTAAAACCCTTGGCCCCAAAGGCGAGGCTTTTCTGCGACCGCCGTGTTAGTCGCCTCCGAGACTGCAAACAAAGAGGGCAGAATACATGGTTCCCTGCTCCGCCGAGTCCGAGTTCCCTTACCTGTGGTCCACAGCCCTCCGCTCTGCTCGCTGGATGCCGATCGACGGGGACCCAGGAGCCCACGAAACGAGCATTCCCAGCTGCAATGGCGAGCCCTGAGAGCACAACCCGGAACCCCTGGCCCCGACGCGCCGCCGTGTTCATCCCGCCCCAGACCCGCCCAGGTTCGCCCCGCCCCCGACGCGCGCACGGTGCGCCCCACCCCCACGCCCCCTTCCAGGACAGCCCGCGGGACCGCGCCTGCCTCCAGGTGACACACAAGGACAAGCAAATCCACCCCACCGAGACAATCCACGCTTTTTCTCAGCTGATCTGTCTATGATTTTGGGATAAAACGATGACTACAGAAAGCAAAGATGACCTAGGACAGCCATGATATTCTATAGAACCAGACCCTGGTGGGCAGAGGCTTGAAGAGGGCCCGGGAGGTGTGTTAGAAGCAGCCAGCCTCTGTAGTGAAGCGGTTAGGCGGGCTGGTAGGCGGGCAGACTATGGTCTGTAAGTCTGGAGTTCAAGTACCCAGTTTAACTCTTTTGCTCTTAGGGGGCGGGGGACCGCAAGAGGCGGGGCTTCGACCAGAAAAGTTTATTTTTATTTTAGAGGTTTATTGTTAAGCTTAGGGTTAGGGTTCGGGCAACCCCCCAACTTGTTCTGGTTCGGGGTTAGGGTTAGAATTCGGGGAACCCCCCTCTTCTTAGAGTTCAGGTTAGGGTTGGCATTAGGGTTAGGGTTACAGCTTAAAGTGAGCGCTAATAGGGCCCATAGTTCTTTATTAGCCTGCCCTGGCGGGCCGAGGCTTGAAGAGTGCCTGGGAGCAACATACAACCCAGTGAGCCTGGGTAGCATAGCGGTTAGGTGGACAGCCAAGTAAATGGGCAATCTGGCTCCGTGGGTCAGAAGTTCAAGTACGGGATTGTCTCTTTCGCTTTTAGCGGGTGGGGGCCCGCAAGGGGCGCGGCTTAGGCCAGAAAAGTTTCTGTTTATTTTAGAGTTTTATTGTTAGGGGTAGGGTTAGGGTTCTGGCATCCCCTCAACTTGTTAGGGTTCAGGTTCAGAGTTCGGGTTCAGGGAATCCCCTCTCTTCTTAGGGTTTGGATTCGGGTTTGGGTTAGGGTTCAGGGTTCGGGTTTGGGGTACGCGGTTCGTGTTTGGGGTTTGGAGTTCAGGGTTTGGGGTTAGGGGTTCGTGGTTCTAGTTTGGGGTTTGGGGTTCCGATTAGGGGTTCAAGGTTCAGCTTAGGGGTTTGGGATTTGGGGTTCGGGTTAGGGGTTCGCGGTTCGGGTTTGGGATTTGAGGATCGGGTTAAGGGTTTGGGGTTTGGGGTTCGCGGTTTGGGTTGGGGGTTTCGGATTTGGGTTAAGGGTTTTGTGTTTGGGATTCGGGTTAGGGGTTTGGGGTTTGGGCTTCGCGGTTTGGGTTTGGGGTTTGGGGTTTGTGTTAGGGGCTCTCGGTTAGGGTTTGGGGTTTGGGGTTCGGGTTAGGGGTTCTCGGTTCAGATTACGGGTTCGCGGTATTGGTTAGGGGTTAGGGGTTTGGGGTTTGGAGTTTGGGATTTGGGTCAGGGATTCGCGGTTTGGGGTTCCTGTTATGGGTTTGGGGTTTGGGTTCAGGGTTGGGGGTTGGGGGTTTTGGGTTCAGTTTATGGGTTCGCGGTTCGGGTTAGGGATTAGGGGTTTGGGATTGGGGTTTGGGTTTCGGGGATTGGGGTTTGGGGTTCTGATTAGGGGTTCAGTATGTGAGGTTTGTGGTTCGGTGGTCGAGATTAGAGATTTGGGGTTTGGGGTTGGGGGGTTTGGGTTCTTGGTTTGGGGTTGGGGTTGTGAGGTGCAGTTTAGAGTTTCGCTGTTCGGCTTAGGAGTTAGGGGTGGGAGGTTCGGGGTTTGGCTTAGGGGTTTGGGGTGTGCGGTTTGGGGTTCTGTTTAGGGGTTTGGGGTTTGGGGTTCGGGTTAGGGGTTTGGAGTTTGGGTTTGGGGGTTTGGGTTTTGGGGTTTGGGTTTCGGATTTTAGGGTTCGGCTTTGGTGTTCGCGGTTGGGCTTTGGGGTTCGGGTTAGGGGTTTGTGATTCGGGTTAGGGGTTTGGGGTTAGGGTTCGAGGTGTGGGGTGTGTGGTACAGGTTAGGGGTTTGGGTTCAGGGTTTAGGGTTCGGTTTAGGGGTTTGCGGTTCCGGTAAGGGATTAGGGGTGTGCGGTTTGGGTTTGGGTTTGGGGTTTGGGTTAGCGGTTTGGGGTTCGGGGTTTGGGTTCCGGATTTGGGGTTCGGGGTTCAAGTTATGGATTCGGGGTTTGGGCTACGTGGTTCGGGGTTTGCGGTTTGGGGTATGGGGGTCGGGGTTTGAGTTTGGGGTTTGGGGCTCGGGTTAGGGGTTCGGGTTCGGGTTAGGGTTAGGGGTTCACGGTTCGGGTTAGGGGTTTGTGGTTCGGAGTTTGGGGATTGGGTTAGGGGTTTTGAGTTCGGGTTAGGGGTTTGGGGTTCCCGGTTCAGGGTTTGGGGTTTGCAGTTGGGATAGGGGTTCGGATTCAGGGTATGGGGTTTGGGGTTTGGGTTCCATGTTTGGGGTATGTGGTTCGGGGTTTGGGGTACGTGGTTCATTGTTTGGGGTTTGGGGTTCCGGTTAGGGTTTTGCAGTTTGGACTTTGGGGTATGGGTTAGGAGTTTGGGGTCTGGGGTTTAGGTTCTGGGGTTTCGATTCAGTTTAGGGGTTTGCGATTTGGGTTTGGCATTGGGGTTTGGGGTTTGGGGTTTGGGGCTCGAGGTTCGGGATTCATGGATTGGGGTTCAGTTAAGGGGTTCGCTGTTCAGGTTAGGGGTTAGTGATTGGGGTTGGTGTTTTAGGGTAGGGGTTTGCAGTTCAGGTTATGGGTTAGGGGTTTGGTGCTTGGATTTCGGGTTTGGATTAGGGGTTCAGGTAGGGGTTTGGGTTAGGGGATCCTGCTTCAGGTTGGGAGTTCGGTCCTTGGGGTTCAAGATTTGGATTCGGTATATGGGTTGGGGTACACGGTTCGGTGTTCGGGTTAGCGGTTTGGGGTTTCTGGTTCTGATTATGGGTTTGGGGTTTGGGGTATGGGGTTCGGCTTGGGGTTAGAGGTTCCCGGTTTGCGCTTTCGGTTAAGAAATTGGAGTCTGAGATTGAAATATAGGGGATGGTGTTCAGGCTCGGAGTTGGGTTAGGGTTCAGGTTCACAGTTTGCGGACTGGAGCTCCGGATTCGGTTTCTGGGTTCGGGATATACGGTTTTGAAGTCAGGGTCGAGTTCGTGGTTTGGAGTCCCGGTTAGGCGCTAGTGAGTGCCACAAAGCCAAGCGCTCCAGCACTGAGGGCTCTGTCAGAGGGAAGGGAAGGGCAACTGCAGGGCTTCTCCAGTGAATGCTTGGCCGCCCAGATTTAGCCCCACTGGAGAGCACAAGGCTCACAGGTCCCCTGGCTGTGGTCTGCAGCCCCACACACCCGGAGGCTGACTCCATGGTTACCTGGAAGCTTCCTGACAGACGTAGTTTCCCTCGGGCTCTCCTCCCCAGCAGAGACGTGTGCAGGTGGTTGGGGCCTGCCCCTGCGTGTCTGGGCTTCGCCCACAGACCCAGTTCAGGGGAAGCAGCCCCTGAGCCAAGACCTGTCGGAAGGGCGGGGCGCCCCCACCTGAAACTTGAGTGCCCAGCATGGGGGAAAGAGTGCCTCCTTGGGGGAAGACGAGGCAGCCCAGCCACGTGCGGCTGCAAGCCCTGGTTGGACGGAACCGATTGCGCCTCCATCACGGCAGAGCTCCAGCTCTGCTCAGAGGCCCGTTCTGTCAGAGTTCCTGGCGCCAAGCTGCTCTGCCCTGGGCGAGCCTTGCCCAGACTTGCCTGGCTGCTAGGCTTCCTGACCAGGAAGCAGTAGGCTGCGCGAGGCTGGGAGACGACACTGATGGCTTCCTGGCCTCAGCTCCGGCCCTGCCTTGCCTTTGCACTTAGGCCCAAGGCATCCTTGGGGAGGGCTTAGGGGCCGGTGCGATGCGCACTGCCAAGGGCTCCAGCAGTGAGAGCTCGGTCAGAGGGAAGGGAAGGGCAACTGCAGGGCTCCTCCAGTGGTTGCTTGGCTGCCCAGACTCAGCATCGCACGGAGAGCACCAGGCTCCCAGGGCCCCTGGCTGGGGTTTGCAGCCCAGCACACATGGAGGCTGACTCAGCGGGCGCCCGGCAGGTGCCTGACAGTCTTAGGTTCCCTAGCGCTCTCTTCCCCAGCAGAGACCTGTGCAGGTGGTTGGGGCCTTCACCTGCGTGTCTGGGCTCCCACCCACAGCTGCAGCTCAGGGGAAGCAGCCCCTGAGCTAAGACATGCAGGAGGAGCTGGGCGCCCCAGCCTCGAAGCCGAGTGGACAGCATGCGGGGATGGAGCCTCCTCAGGGGAAGGTGAGCCAGCCCAGCCGCGTGCGGCTGGAAGCCCTGCTTGGGCGGAGCCGAGTGCGCCTCCAGTATGGCAGAGCTCCAGCTCGGCTCAGAGTCCCGATCTGGCACAGCCCAGGGCGCGAGGCAGTTCTGTCCTGGGCGAGCCTTTCCCAGACTTTCCTCGCTGCTAGGCTTCCTGCCCAGGAAGGAGCAGGCTGGGCGAGTTTGGGAGATGCCGCTTGTGCCTTCCTGGCCTCAGCTACACTCCTTCTTTGCCTTTGAACCTATTCCCCAGGCGTCCTTGTGGATGGGTTAGGGGCCAGTGTGTTCCAACCTGCCGAGGGCTACAGCAGTTAGAGGTCTGTCAGATGGATGGGAAGTGAAACTGCAGGGCTTCTACAGCCTTTGTTTGGCCGCCCAGACTCACCGCCGCACGGAGAGCACCAGGCTCCCTGGGGTTGTGGATGGAGTCTGCAGCCCCCAACACCCGGAGGCTGACTCCGTAGGAGCCTAGCAGGTGCCTGACAAACGTGGGTTCCCGAGCACTCTCCTCCCATCAGAGACGTGTACAGGTGGTTTTGGCCTGGCCCTCGTGTCTGGGCTCCGTCCCACAGCCGCAGCTCAGTGGAAGCAGCCCCTGAGATAAACATGCTGGAGGCGTCCAGGAGAGATGAGGCCCTTTAACGCTGAGGCATATCCTGGCAAAATGCACCATCCCTCTAGAACTTCCAAATGGTCCTTCACATTTTTGCTGCAACTCAGGAAGTTCAGAACAATCCTGTCTCCACTTGAGAGGAAGAAAGAGGGTTCAGGAAACATCAAGAGGAGCCTTGTTTCCACCTCGTAATCGAGATGAGAGATCCTTTCTGTGCTTCATCGGGAAAGGATTCCTGGCGTTCCCATCGCATCTCAAGAGTAGGAGGTCTCAATGAGAAAGTCGAGAGGAACTATAGGGTTCGTGCCACAGTGCAAAAGTCCCCCAAATGTCTCAGCCCACTCCGAGGGACCTGATTTCCCTGCACTGCCTCGAAATTCACGCCGAGTATCGATTCACACACGGTGTCACGTGTGACAGACCTGTGCGAAAGCCACGTGGGAAAACCTTGAGGAAGAGCCACAGATCCCTTGATCCACGTGATGGGAAGCCTGACACGGCTGCTACAGCTCGGGAGGAAAGTGCACGTACATGCCCCCCTTCAAACGAGAACGGAATCACCTGGTGAGCCTCCAGAAGTACCCCAAGATCCATGTCAGCACTGGAGAGGAATCCTCAGGTTCCGGCCCCGACTCCACACAAGGTCTTAGGCCCCGGCATCCACTGGAGAGGAATCCAGTGAGGCCTCCAAGCAACACGCATATGGACTGGCCATTACTGAGGCCACCAGAGAAGGTCCCTGAGGTCCCCGAAGTAACTCGAGAGCACCTGCCGCAACTCGAGAAAATCCAGGAGGTTCTCCCCTCCAGGTGAGATGAGGCCTATTTCCGCTGAGGCGTCTCGAGGATGATCAAACCTCACCTCTGGAACTTCGAAAGGGTCCTTCACACCCTTGGTGCAAATCAAGAAGTTCCCCGACATTCCCGTCTCCACTCGAGAGGAATCACGAGTGTCCCACCCTCATCCAGAAGTGCCCCGTTTCCGCCTCGTAGCTCGAGATGAGGGATCCTTTCCCTGCTTCTTCGGGAAAGAGTTCCCGGGGTTCCCGACGCATTTCAAGAGGAGGCCCTCTCAACAGGAACGGCGAGAGGAACTCCAGGGTCGTGCCACCATTCCAAGAGTCCCCCAGATGTCTCAGTCCATTCCAGAGGAACCTCTTTTCCCTTCACCGGCTCGTCTTTCACGCCGAGGATCGACTCACACGAAGGTGGTACGTGGCACAGCCATGTGGGAAAGCCTTGTGGGAAAGCCTCGAGGGAAAGCCTCGAGGGAAAGCCACAGATCCCTTGATCCACGGGACAGGAAGCGTGACACTACTGCTGCAGCTCGGGAGGAAAGCGCACGTGCATGCCCCCACTCGAGACGAGGCCTCACTCCCCTGGGGAGACTCAGAAGTACCAAAGATACACGTCAACACTGGAGAGGAATCCTCAGGTTCCGGCCACGACCACACGAGGTTTAGGCCCCGGCATCGATGGGAGAGGAATCCCAAGATGGCCCCTAGCAACTCGCATGGGGACTGGCCTTTCCTGTGGCCACCAGAGCGGGTCCCTGAGGTCCCCGTCGTAACTCGAGAAGACCTGCCGCAACTCGAGAAAATCCAGGAGGTTCTCCCCTCCAGGCGAGATGAGGCCCCTTTCCGCTGAGGCGTCTCGAGGCTGATCACACCTCCCCTCTGGAACTTCGAAAGGGTCCTTCACACCCTTGGTGCAAATCAAGAAGTTCCCCGACATACCCGTCTCCACTCGAGAGGAAACACGAGGGTCGCGCTCACATCCAGAGGCGCCCCGTTTCCACCTCGTAGCTCGAGATGAGGGATCCTTTCCCTGCTTCGTCGGGAAACAGTTCCCGGCGTTCCATCGCATCTCAAGAGGAGGCCCTCTCAACAGGAACGGCGAGAGGAACTATAGGGTCGTGCCACCATTCCAAGAGTCCCCCAGATGTCTCAGTCCATTCCAGAGGAACCTCTTTTCCCTTCACCGGCACGTCTTTAATGCCGAGGATCGACTCACACCAAGGTGGCACGTGGCACGGCCCTGTGGGAAAGCCTCGTTGGAAAGCCTCGAGGGAAAACCTCGAGGGAAAGCCACAGATCCCTTGATCCACGTGACAGGAAGCGTGCCACCACTGCTGCAGCTCGGGAGGAAATCGCACGTGCATGCCCCCACACGAGACGAGGGCTGATTCCCCTGAGGAAACTCAGAAGCACCCCAAGATCCATGCCAACACTGGAGAGGAATCCTCAGGATCCGGCCCCGACTCCACACAAGGTCTTAGGCCCGGGCATGGACGGGAGAGGAACCCCGAGTTGGCCCCTAGCAAGTCGCATGGGGACTGGCCTTTCCTGAGGCCACCAGAGCGGGTCCCTGAGGTCCCCGTCGTAACTCGAGAAGACCTGCCGCAACTCGAGAAAATCCAGGAGGTTCTCCCCTCCAGGCGAGATGAGGCCTATTTCCGCTGAGGCGTCTCGAGGCTGATCAAACCTCACCTCTGGAACTTCGAAAGGGTCCTTCACACCCTTGGTGCAAATCAAGAAGTTCCCCGACATTCCCGTCTCCACTCGAGAGGAATCACGAGTGTCCCACCCTCATCAAGAAGTGCCCCGTTTCCGCCTCGTAGCTCGAGATGAGGGATCCTTTCCCTGCTTCTTCGGGAAAGAGTTCCCGGCGTTCCCGACGCATTTCAAGAGGAGGCCCTCTCAACAGGAATGGCGAGAGGAACTCCAGGGTCATGCCACCATTCCAAGAGTCCCCCAGATGTCTCAGTCCATTCCAGAGGAACCTCTTTTCCCTTCACCGGCTCGTCTTTCACGCCGAGGATCGACTCACACCAAGGTGGCACGTGGCACAGCCCTGTGGGAAAGCCTCGTGGGAAAGCCTCGAGGGAAAGCCTCGAGGGACAACCACAGATCCCTTGATCCACGTGACAGGAAGCGTGCACTACTGGTGCAGCTTGGAATGAAAGCCCACGAGCATGCCCCCACTCGAGTCGAGGCCTGACTCCCCTGGGGAGACTCAGAAACAACCCAAGATCCATGGCAACACTGGAGAGGAATCCTCAGGTTCCGGCCCCGACTCCACACAAGGTCTTAGGCCCCGGCATGGATGGGAGAGGAATCCTGAGAGGGCCCCTAGCAACTCGCATGGGGACTGGCCTTTCCTGAGGCCGCCAGAGCGTGTCCCTGAGGTTCCCGTCGTAAGTCGAGAAGACCTGCCGCAACTCGAGAAAATCCAGGAGGTTCTCCCCTCCAGGCGAGATGAGGCCCATTTCCGCTGAGGCGTCTCGAGGCTGATCACACCTCACCTATGGAACTTCGAAAGGGTCCTTCACACCCTTGGTGCAAATCAAGAAGTTCCCCGACATTCCGGCTCCACTCGAGAGGAAACACGAGGGTCCCGCCCACATCCAGAGGAGCCCCGTGTCCCCATGGTAGCTCCAGATGAGGGAACCTTTCCCTGCTTCGTCGGGAAAGAGTTCCCGGCGATCCCGTCGCATCTCAAGAGGAGGCCCTCTCAATAGGAACGGCGAGAGGAACTCCAGGGTCGTGCCACCATTCCAAGAGTCACCCAGATGTCTCAGTCCATTACAGAGGAATCTCGTATCCCTTCACCGGCTCGCCTTTCACGCCAAGGATCGACTCACACCAAGGTGGCACGTGGCACAGCCCTGTGGGAAAGCCTCGTGGGAAAGCCTCGAGGGAAAGCCTCGAGGGAAAGCCACAGATCCCTTGATCCACGTGACAGGAAGCGTGCACTACTGCTGCAGCTCAGGAGGAAAGCGCACGTGCATGCCCCCACTTGAGACGAGGCCTGACTCCCCTGGGGAGACTCAGAGGCACTCCAAGATCCATGGAAACACTGGAGAGGGATCCTCAGGTTCTGGCCCAGACCCCACACAAGGTCTTAGGCCCCGGCATCGAAGGGAGAGGAATCCCGAGAGGGCCCCTAGCAACTCGCATGGGGACTGGCCTTTCCTGAGGCCACCAGAGCGTGTCCCTGAGGTCCCGGTCGTAACTCGAGAAGACCTGGCGCAACTCGAGAAAATCCAGGAGGTTCTCCCCTCCAGGCGAGATGAGGCCCATTTCCGCTGAGGCGTCTCGAGGCTGATCACACCTCACCTCTGGAACTTCGAAAGGGTCCTTCACACCCTTGGTGCAAATCAAGAGGTTCCCCGACATACCCGTCTCCACTCGAGAGGAAACACGAGGGTCCCACCCTCTTCCAGAGGAGTCCCGTTTCCGCCTCGTAGCTCGAGATGAAGGATCCTTTACCTGCTTCTTCGGGAAAGAGTTCCCGGCTTTCCCGTCGCATCTCAAGAGGAGGCCCTCTCAACAGGAACGGCGAGAGGAACTCCATGGTGGTGCCACCATGCCAAGAGTCCCCCAGATGTCTCAGTCCATTCCAGAGGAACCTCTTTTCCTTTCACCGGCTCGTCTTTCACGCGGAGGATCGACTCACACCAAGGTGGCACTTGGCACAGCCCTGTGGGAAAGACTCGTGGGAAAGCCTCGATGGAAAAGCCACAGATCCCTTGATCCACGTGACAGGAAGCGTGACACTACTGCTGTAGCTTGCAATGAAAGCGCACGAGCATTCCCCCACTCAAGACGAGGCCTGACTCCCCTGGGGAGACTCAGAAGCACCCCAAGATCCATGGCAACACTGGAGAGGAATCCTCAGGTTCCGGCCCCGACTCCACCCTAGGTCTTAGGCACCGGCATGGACGGGAGAGGAATCCCGAGATGGCCCCTAGCAACTCGCATGGGGACTGGCCTTTCCTGAGGCCACCAGAGCGGGTCCCTGAGGTCCCCGTCGTAACTCGAGAAGACCTGCCGCAACTCGAGAAAATCCAGGAGGTTCTCCCCTCCAGGCGAGATGAGGCCCATTTCCGCTGAGGCGTCTCGAGGCTGATCAAACCTCACCTCTGGAACTTCGAAAGGGTCCTTCACACCCTTGGTGCAAATCAAGAAGTTCCCCGACATACCCATCTCCACTCGAGAGGAATCACGAGGGTCCCACCCTCATCCAGAAGTGCCCCGTTTCAGCCTCGTAGCTCGAGTTGAGGGATCTTTCCCTGCTTCTTTGGGAAAGATTTCCCGGTGTTCCTGACGCATTTCAAGAGGAGGCCCTCTAAACAGGAACGGCGAGAGGAAATGCAGGGTCGTGCCACCATTCCAAGAGTCCCCTAGATGTCTCAGTCCATTCCAGAGGAACATCTTTTCCCTTCACCGGCTCGTCTTTCACGCCGAGGATGGACTCACACCAAGGTGGCACGTGGCAAAGCACTGGGGGAAAGCCTCGTGGGAAAACCTCGAGGGAAAGCCTCAGATCCCTTGATCCAGGTGACAGGAAGCGTGACACTACTGCTGGAGCTTGGAATGAAAGCCCACGTGCGTGTCCCAACTCGAGATGAGGCCTGACTCCCCTGGGGGGACTCAGAAGCACCCCAGGATCCATGGCAACACTGGAGAGGAATCCTCAGGTTCCGGCCCCGACTCTACACAAGGTCTTAGGCCCCGGCATGGATGGGAGAGGAATCCCGAGAGGGCCCCTAGCAACTCGCATGGGGACTGGCCTTTCCTGAGGCCACCAGAGCGGGTCCCTGAGGTCCCCATCGTAAGTCGAGAAGACCTGCCGCAACTCGAGAAAATCCAGGAGGTTCTCCCCTCCAGGCGAGATGAGGCCCATTTCCGCTGAGGCGTCTCAAGGCTGATCACACCTCACCTCTGGAACTTCGAAAGGGTCCTTCACACCCTTGGTGCAAATCAAGAAGTTCCCCGACATACTCGTCTCCACTCGAGAGGAAACACGAGGGTCCCGCCCACATCAGAGGAGCCCCGTTTCGGACTCGAAGCTCAAGATGAGGGATCCTTTCCCTGCTTCTTTGGGAAAGAGTTCCCGGCGATCCTGTCGCATCTCAAGAGGAGGCCCTCTCAACAGGAACGGCGAGAGGAACTTCAGGTTCTTGCCACCATTCCAAGAGTCCCCCAGATGTCTCAGTCCATTACAGAGGAATCTCGTATGCCTTCACCCGCTGGCATTTCACGCGAGGATCGACTCACACCAAGGTGGCACGTGACACAGCCCTGTGGGAAAGCCTCGTTGGAAAGCCTCGAGGGTAAGCCTCGAGGGAAAGCCACAGATCCCTTGATCCACGTGACAGGAAGCGTGCACTACTGCTGCAGCTCGGGAGGAAAGCGCACGTGCATGCCCCCACTCGAGACCAGGCCTGACTCCCCTGGGGAGACACAGAGCCACTCCAAGTTCCATGGCAACACTGGAGAGGGATCCTCAGGTTCCGGCCCCTACTCCACACAAGGTCTTAGGCCCCGGCATCGACGGGACAGGAATCCCGAGATGGCCCCTAGCAACTCGCATGGGGACAGGCCCTTCCTGAGGCCAACAGAGCGGGTCCCTGAGGTCCCCGTCGTAACTCGTGAAGACCTGCCGCAACTCGAGAATATCCAGGAGGTTCTCCCCTGCAGGCGAGATGAGGCCTATTTCCGCAGAGGCTTCTCGGGGCTAACCACACCTCACCTCTGGAACGTCGAAATGGTCCGTCACACCCTGGGTGCAACTCAAGAAGTTCCCCGACATACCCGTCTCCACTCGAGTGGAAACACGAGGGTCCCGCCCACATACAGAGGAGCCCCGTTTCCGTCTCGTAGCTCGAGGTGAGGGATCCATTCCCTGCTTCGTCGGGAAAGAATTCCCGGCGTTCCCGTCGCATCTCAAGAGGAGACCCTCTCAACAGGAACGGCGAGAGGAACTCCACGGTCGTGCCACCATTCCAAGAGTCCCCCAGATGTCTCAGTCCATTCCAGAGGAACCTCTTTTCCCTTCACCGGCTCGTCTTTCACGCCGAGGATCGACTCACACCAAGGTGGCACTTGGCACAGCCCTGTGGGAAAGCCTCGTGGGAAAGCCTCGAGGGAAAGCTTCGAGGGAAAGCCACAGATCCCTTGAACCACGTGACAGGAATCGTGACCCTACTGCAGCAGATCGGGAGGGAAGCGCACGTGCATGCCCCCACTCGAGACGAGGCCTGACTTCCCTGGGGAGACTCAGAGGCACCCCAAGATCCATGTCAACACTGGAGAGGAATCCTCAGGTTCCGGCCCCGACTCCACACAAGGTCTTAAGCCCCGGCATCGATGGGAGAGGAATCCCGAGATGGCCCCTAGCAACGCGCATGGGGAGTGGCCCTTCCTGAGGCCACCAGAGCGGGTCCCTGAGGTCCCCGTCGTAACTCGAGAAGACCTGCTGCAACTCGAGAATATCCAGGAGGTTCTCCCCTGCAGGCGAGACGAGGCCCATTTCCGCAGAGGCTTCTCGGGGCTAATCACACCTCACCTCTGGAACGTCGAAAGGGTCCTTCCCACCCTTGGTGCAACTCAAGAAGTTCCCCGACATACCCGTCTCCACTCGAGAGGAAACACGAGGGACCCGCCCACATCCAGAGGAGCCTCGTTTCCGCCTCGTAGCTCGAGGTGAGGGATCCTTTCCCTGCTTCGTCGGGAAAGAATTCGGGGCGTTCCCGTCGCATCTCAAGAGGAGGCCCTCTCAACAGGAACGGCGAGAGGAACTCCAGGGTCCTGTCACCGTTCCAAGAGTCCCCCAGATGTCTCAGTCCATTCCAGAGGAACCTCTTTTCCCTTCACCGGCTCGTCTTTCACGCCGAGGATCGACTCACACCAAGGTGGCACTTGGCACAGCCCTGTGGGAAAGCCTCGTCGGAAAGCCTCGAGGGAAAGCCTCGAGGGAAAGACACAGATCCCTTGGTCCACCTGACAGGAAGCCTGACCCTACTGCTGCAGCTCGGGAGGGAAGCGCACGTGCATGCCCCCACTCGAGACGAGGCATGAATCCCCTGCGGAGACTCAGAGGCACCCCAAAATCCATGTGAACACTGGAGAGGAATCCTCAGGTTCCGGCCCCGACTCCACACAAGGTCTTAGGCCGCGGCATCGATGGGAGAGGAATGCCGAGATGGCCCCTAGCAACTCGCATGGGGACTGGCCCTTCCTGAGGCCACCAGAGCGGGTCCCTGAGGTCTCCGTCGTAACTCGAGAAGACCTGCCGCAACTCGAGAATATCCAGGAGGTTCTCCCCTGCAGGCGAGATGAGGCCCATTTCGGCAGAGGCTTCTCGGGGCTAATCACACCTCACGTCTGGAACGTCGAAAGGGTCCTTTACACCCTTGGTACAACTCAAGAAGTTCCCCGACATACCCGTCTCCACTCGAGAGGAAACACGAGGGTCCCGCCCACATACAGAGGAGCCCCGTTTCCGCCTCGTAGCTCGAGGTGAGGGATCCTTTCCCTGCTTCGTCGGGAAAGAATTCCCGGCGTTCCCGTCGCATCTCAAGAGGAGGCCTTCTCAACAGGAACGGCGAGAGGAACTCCAGGGTCGTGCCACCATTCCAAGAGTCCCCCAGATGTCTCAGTCCATTCCAGAGGAACCTCTTTTCCCTTCACCGGCTCGTCTTTCACGCCGAGGATCGACTCACACCAAGGTGGCACTTGGCACAGCCCTGTGGGAAAGCCTCGTGGGAAAGCCTCGAGGGAAAGCCACAGATCCCTTGATCCACGTGACAGGAAGCCTGACCCTACTGCTGCAGCTCGGGAGGGAAGCGCACGTGCATGCCCCCACTCGAGACGAGGCCTGAATCCCCTGGGGAGACTCAGAGGCACCCCAAGATCCATGTGAACACTGGAGAGGAATCCTCAGGTTCCGGCCCCGACTCCACACAAGGTCTTAGGCCCCGGCATCGACGGGAGAGGAATCCCGAGATGGCGCCTAGCAACACGCATTGGGACTGGCCCTTCCTGAGGCCACCAGAGCGGGTCCCTGTGGTCCCTGTCGTAACTCGAGAAGACCTGCCGCAACTCGAGAATATCCAGGAGGTTCTCCCCTGCATGCGAGATGAGGCCCATTTCCGCAGAGGCTTCTCGGGGCTAATCACACCTCACCTCTGGAACGTCGAAATGGTCCGTCACACCCTTGGTGCAACTCAAGAAGTTCCCCGACATACCCTTCTCCACTCGAGTGGAAACACGAGGGTCCCGCCCACATACAGAGGAGCCCCGTTTCCGCCTCGTAGCTCGAGGTGAGGGATCCATTCCCTGCTTCGTCGGGAAAGAATTCCCGGCGTTCCCGTCGCATCTCAAGAGGAGACCCTCTCAACAGGAACGGCGAGAGGAACTCCACGGTCGTGCCACCATTCCAAGAGTCCCCCAGATGTCTCAGTCCATTCCAGAGGAACCTCTTTTCCCTTCACTGGCTCGTCTTTCACGCCGAGGATCGACTCATACCAAGGTGGCACTTGGCACAGCCCTGTGGGAAAGCCTCGTGGGAAAGCCTCGAGGGAAAGCTTCGAAAGAAAGCCACAGATCCCTTGAACCACGTGACAGGAAGCGTGACCCTACTGCAGCAGATCGGAAGGGAAGGGCACGTGCATGCCCCCACTCGAGACGAGGCCTGACTTCCCTGGGGAGACTCAGAGGCACCCCAAGATCCATGTCAACACTGGAGAGGAATCCTCAGGTTCCGGCCCCGACTCCACACAAGGTCTTAAGCCCCGGCATCGATGGGAGAGGAATCCCGAGATGGCCCCTAGCAACGCGCATGGGGACTGGCCCTTCCTGAGGCCACCAGAGCGGGTCCCTGAGGTCCCCGTCGTAACTCGAGAAGACCTGCTGCAACTCGAGAATATCCAGGAGGTTCTCCCCTGCAGGCGAGACGAGGCCCATTTCCGCAGAGGCTTCTCGGGGCTAATCACACCTCACCTCTGGAACGTCGAAAGGGTCCTTCCCACCCTTGGTGCAACTCAAGAAGTTCCCCGACATACCCGTCTCCACTCGAGAGGAAACACGAGGGACCCGCCCACATCCAGAGGAGCCTCGTTTCCGCCTCGTAGCTCGAGGTGAGGGATCCTTTCCCTGCTTCGTCGGGAAAGAATTCCGGGCGTTCCCGTCGCATCTCAAGAGGAGGCCCTCTCAACAGGAACGGCGAGAGGAACTCCAGGGTCCTGTCACCGTTCCAAGAGTCCCCCAGATGTCTCAGTCCATTCCAGAGGAACCTCTTTTCCCTTCACCGGCTCGTCTTTCACGCCGAGGATCGACTCACACCAAGGTGGCACTTGGCACAGCCCTGTGGGAAAGCCTCGTCGGAAAGCCTCGAGGGAAAGCCTCGAGGGAAAGACACAGATCCCTTGGTCCACCTGACAGGAAGCCTGACCCTACTGCTGCAGCTCGGGAGGGAAGCGCACGTGCATGCCCCCACTCGAGACGAGGCCTGAATCCCCTGCGGAGACTCAGAGGCACCCCAAAATCCATGTGAACACTGGAGAGGAATCCTCAGGTTCCGGCCCCGACTCCACACAAGGTCTTAGGCCCCGGCATCGTTGCGAGAGGAATCCCGAGATGGCCCCTAGCAACTCGCATGGCGACAGGCCCTTCCTGAGGCCACCAGAGCGGGTCCCTGAGGTCCCCGTCGTAACTCGAGAAGACCTGCCGCAACTCGAGAATATCCAGGAGGTTCTCCCCTGCAGGCGAGATGAGGCCCATTTCCGCAGAGGCTTCTCGGGGCTAATCACACCTCACCTCTGGAACGTCGAAAGGGTCCTTCACACCCTTGGTGCAACTCAAGAAGTTCCCCGACATACCCGTCTCCACTCGAGAGGAAACACGAGGGTCCCGCCCACATCCAGAGGAGCCCCGTTTCCGCCTCGTAGCTCGAGGTGAGGGATCCTTTCCCTGCTTCGTCGGGAAAGAATTCCCGGCGTTCCCGTCGCATCTCAAGAGGAGGCCTTCTCAACAGGAACGGCGAGAGGAACTCCAGGGTCGTGCCACCATTCCAAGAGTCCCCCAGATGTCTCTGTCCATTCCAGAGGAACCTCTTTTCCCTTCACCGGCTCGTCTTTCACGCCGAGGATGGACTCACACCAAGGTGGCACGTGGCACAGCCCTGTGGGAAAGCCTCGAGGGAAAGCCTCAAGGGAAAGCCACAGATCCCTTGATCCAGGTGACAGGAAGCGTGACTCTACTGCTGCAGCTTGGAATGAAAGCCCACGTGCATGTCCCAACTCGAGATGAGGCCTGACTCCCCTGGGGGGACTCAGAAGCACCCCAAGATCCATGGCAACACTGGAGAGGAATCCTCAGGTTCCGGCCCCGACTCTACACAAGGTCTTAGGCCCCGGCATGGACGGGAGAGGAATCCCGAGATGGCCCCTAGCAACTCGCATGGGGACTGGCCTTTCCTGAGGCCACCAGAGCGGGTCCCTGAGGTCCCCGTCGTAACTCGAGAAGACCTGCGGCAACTCGAGAAAATCCAGGAGGTTCTCCCCTCTAGGCGAGATGAGGCCCATTTCCGCTGAGGCTTCTCGGGGCTAATCACACCTCACCTCTGGAACGTCGAAAGGGTCCTTCCCACCCTTGGTGCAACTCAAGAAGTTCCCCGACATACCCGCCTCCACTCGAGAGGAAACACGAGGGTCACGCCCACATCCAGAGGAGCCCCGTTTCCGCCTCGTAGCTCGAGGTGAGGGATCCTTTCCCTGCTTCGTCGGGAAAGAATTCCCGGCGTTCCCGTTGCATGTCAAGAGGAGGCCCTCTCAACAGGAAACGCGAGAGGAACTCCAGGGTCGTGCCACCATTCCAAGAGTCCCCCAGATGTCTCAGTCCATTCCAGAGGAACCTCTTTTCCCTTCACCGGCTCGTCTTTCACGCCGAGGATCGACTCACACCAAGGTGGCACTTGGCACAGCCCTGTGGGAAAGCCTCGTGGAAAGCCTCGAGGGAAAGCCTCGAGGGAAAGACACAGATCCCTTGGTCCACGTGACAGGAAGCCTGACCCTACTGCTGCAGCTCGGGAGGGAAGCGCACGTGCATGCCCCCACTCGAGACGAGGCCTGAATCCCCTGCGGAGACTCAGAGGCACCCCAAAATCCATGTGAACACTGGAGAGGAATCCTCAGGTTCCGGCCCCGACTCCACACAAGGTCTTAGGCCCCGGCATCGTTGCGAGAGGAATCCCGAGATGGCCCCTAGCAACTCGCATGGGGACAGGCCCTTCCTGAGGCCACCAGAGCGGGTCCCTGAGGTCCCCGTCGTAACTCGAGAAGACCTGCCGCAACTCGAGAATATCCAGGAGGTTCTCCCCTGCAGGCGAGATGAGGCCTATTTCCGCAGAGGCTTCTCGGGGCTAACCACACCTCACCTCTGGAACGTCGAAATGGTCCGTCACACCCTGGGTGCAACTCAAGAAGTTCCCCGACATACCCTTCTCCACTCGAGTGCAAACACGAGGGTCCCGCCCACATACAGAGGAGCCCCGTTTCCGTCTCGTAGCTCGAGGTGAGGGATCCATTCCCTGCTTCGTCGGGAAAGAATTCCCGGCGTTCCCGTCGCATCTCAAGAGGAGACCCTCTCAACAGGAACGGCGAGAGGAACTCCACGGTCGTGCCACCATTCCAAGAGTCCCCCAGATGTCTCAGTCCATTCCAGAGGAACCTCTTTTCCCTTCACCGGCTCGTCTTTCACGCCGAGGATCGACTCACACCAAGGTGGCACTTGGCACAGCCCTGTGGGAAAGCCTCGTGGGAAAGCCTCGAGGGAAAGCTTCGAGGGAAAGCCACAGATCCCTTGAACCACGTGACAGGAAGCGTGACCCTACTGCAGCAGATCGGGAGGGAAGCGCACGTGCATGCCCCCACTCGAGACGAGGCCTGACTTCCCTGGGGAGACTCAGAGGCACCGCAAGATCCATGTCAACACTGGAGAGGAATCCTCAGGTTCCGGCGCCGACTCCACACAAGGTCTTAAGCCCCGGCATCGATGGGAGAGGAATCCCGAGATGGCCCCTAGCAACGCGCATGGGGAGTGGCCCTTCCTGAGGCCACCAGAGCGGGTCCCTGAGGTCCCCGTCGTAACTCGAGAAGACCTGCTGCAACTCGAGAATATCCAGGAGGTTCTCCCCTGCAGGCGAGACGAGGCCCATTTCCGCAGAGGCTTCTCGGGGCTAATCACACCTCACCTCTGGAACGTCGAAAGGGTCCTTCCCACCCTTGGTGCAACTCAAGAAGTTCCCCGACATACCCGTCTCCACTCGAGAGGAAACACGAGGGACCCGCCCACATCCAGAGGAGCCTCGTTTTCGCCTCGTAGCTCGAGGTGAGGGATCCTTTCCCTGCTTCGTCGGGAAAGAATTCCGGGCGTTCCCGTCGCATCTCAAGAGGAGGCCCTCTCAACAGGAACGGCGAGAGGAACTCCAGGGTCCTGTCACCGTTCCAAGAGTCCCCCAGATGTCTCAGTCCATTCCAGAGGAACCTCTTTTCCCTTCACCGGCTCGTCTTTCACGCCGAGGATCGACTCACACCAAGGTGGCACTTGGCACAGCCCTGTGGGAAAGCCTCGTCGGAAAGCCTCGAGGGAAAGCCTCGAGGGAAAGACACAGATCCCTTGGTCCACCTGACAGGAAGCCTGACCCTACTGCTGCAGCTCGGGAGGGAAGCGCACGTGCATGCCCCCACTCGAGACGAGGCCTGAATCCCCTGCGGAGACTCAGAGGCACCCCAAAATCCATGTGAACACTGGAGAGGAATCCTCAGGTTCCGGCCCCGACTCCACACAAGGTCTTAGGCCCCGGCATCGTTGCGAGAGGAATCCCGAGATGGCCCCTAGCAACTCGCATGGCGACAGGCCCTTCCTGAGGCCACCAGAGCGGGTCCCTGAGGTCCCCGTCGTAACTCGAGAAGACCTGCCGCAACTCGAGAATATCCAGGAGGTTCTCCCCTGCAGGCGAGATGAGGCCCATT
Organism: Budorcas taxicolor; assembly: GCF_023091745.1. NCBI lineage: Eukaryota > Metazoa > Chordata > Mammalia > Artiodactyla > Bovidae > Budorcas > Budorcas taxicolor. Next base: position 244,030 of record NW_026292806.1, on the reverse strand, counting down.
TCCGGAGAGGCTTCTCGGGGCTAATCACACCTCACCTCTGGAACGTCGAAAGGGTCCTTCCCACCCTTGGTGCAACTCAAGAAGTTCCCCGACATACCCGTCTCCACTCGAGAGGAAACACGAGGGTCCCGCCCACATCCAGAGGAGCCCCGTTTCCGCCTCGTAGCTCGAGGTGAGGGATCCTTTCCCTGCTTCGTCGGGAAAGAATGCCCGGCGTTCCCGTCGCATCTCAAGAGGAGGCCTTCTCAACAGGAACGGCGAGAGGAACTCCAGGGTCGTGCCACCATTCCAAGAGTCCCCCAGATGTCTCTGTCCATTCCAGAGGAACCTCTTTTCCCTTCACCGGCTCGTCTTTCACGCCGAGGATGGACTCACACCAAGGTGGCACTTGGCACAGCCCTGTGGGAAAGCCTCGAGGGAAAGCCACAGATCCCTTGATCCACATGACAGGAAGCGTGACCCTACTGCTGCAGCTCGGGAGGGAAGCGCACGTGCATGCCCCCACTCGAGACGAGGCCTGAATCCCCTGCGGAGACTCAGAGGCACCCCAAAATCCATGTGAACACTGGAGAGGAATCCTCAGGTTCCGGCCCCGACTCCACACAAGGTCTTAGGCCCCGGCATCGATGGGAGAGGAATGCCGAGATGGCCCCTAGCAACTCGCATGGGGACTGGCCCTTCCTGAGGCCACCAGAGCGGGTCCCTGAGGTCTCCGTCGTAACTCGAGAAGACCTGCCGCAACTCGAGAATATCCAAGAGGTTCTCCCCTGCAGGCGAGATGAGGCCCATTTCGGCAGAGGCTTCTCGGGGCTAATCACACCTCACGTCTGGAACGTCGAAAGGGTCCTTTACACCCTTGGTACAACTCAAGAAGTTCCCCGACATACCCGTCTCCACTCGAGAGGAAACACGAGGGTCCCGCCCACATCCAGAGGAGCCCCGTTTCCGCCTCGTAGCTCGAGGTGAGGGATCCTTTCCCTGCTTCGTCGGGAAAGAATTCCCGGCGTTCCCGTCGCCTCTCAAGAGGAGGCCCTCTCAACAGGAACGGCGAGAGGAACTCCAGGGTCGTGCCACCATTCCAAAAGTACCCCAGATGTCTCTGTCCATTCCAGAGGAACCTCTTTTCCCTAAACAGGCTCGTCTTTCACGCCGAGGAGCGACTCACACCAAGGTGGCACTTGGCACAGCCCTGTGGGAAAGCCTCGTGGGAAAGCCTCGAGGGAAAGCCTCGAGGGAAAGCCACAGATCCCTTGATCCACGTGACAGGAAGCGTGACCATACTGCTGCAGATCGGGAGGGAAGCGCACGTGCATGCCCCCACTCGAGACGAGGCCTGACTCCCCTGGGGAGACTCAGAGGCACCCCAAGATCCATGTCAACACCGGAGAGGAATGCTCAGGTTCCGGCGCCGACTCCACACAAGGTCTTAGGCCCCGGCATCGATGGGAGAGGAATCCCGAGATGGCCCCTAGCAACGCGCATGGGGACTGGCCCTTCCTGAGGCCACCAGAGCCTGTCCCTTAGGTCCCCGTCGTAACTCGAGAAGACCTGCCGCAACTCGAGAATATCCAGGAGGTTCTCCCCTGCAGGCGAGATGAGGCCCATTTCCGCAGAGGCTTCTCGGGGCTAATCACACCTCACCTCTGGAACGTCGAAACGGTCCTTTACACCCTTGGTGCAACTCAAGAAGTTCCCCGACATACCCGTCTCCACTCGAGAGGAAACACGAGGGTCCCGCCCACATACAGAGGAGCCCCGTTTCCGCCTCGTAGCTCGAGGTGAGGGATCCTTTCCCTGCTTCGTCGGGAAAGAATTCCCGGCGTTCCCGTCGCATCTCAAGAGGAGGCCTTCTCAACAGGAACGGCGAGAGGAACTCCAGGGTCGTGCCACCATTCCAAGAGTCCCCCAGATGTCTCAGTCCATTCCAGAGGAACCTCTTTTCCCTTCACCGGCTCGTCTTTCACGCCGAGGATGGACTCACACCAAGGTGGCACTTGGCACAGCCCTGTGGGAAAGCCTCGTGGGAAAGCCTCGAGGGAAAGCCACAGATCCCTTGATCCACGTGACAGGAAGCCTGACCCTACTGCTGCAGCTCGGAAGGGAAGCGCACGTGCATGCCCCCACTCGAGACGAGGCCTGAATCCCCTGGGGAGACTCAGAGGCACCCCAAGATCCATGTGAACACTGGAGAGGAATCCTCAGGTTCCGGCCCCGACTCCACACAAGGACTGAGGCCCCGGCATGGACGGGAGAGGAATCCCGAGATGGCCCCTAGCAACTCGCACGGGGACTGGCCCTTCCTGAGGCCACCAGAGCGGGTCCCTGTGGTCCCTGTCGTAACTGGAGAAGACCTGCCGCAACTCGAGAATATCCAGGAGGTTCTCCCCTGCATGCGAGATGAGGCCCATTTCCGCAGAGGCTTCTCGGGGCTAATCACACCTCACCTCTGGAACGTCGAAAGGGTCCTTCCCACCCTTGGTGCAACTCAAGAAGTTCCCCGACATACCCGTCTCCACTCGAGAGGAAACACGAGGGACCCGCCCACATCCAGAGGAGCCTCGTTTCCGCCTCGTAGCTCGAGGTGAGGGATCCTTTCCCTGCTTCGTCGGGAAAGAATTCCGGGCGTTCCCGTCGCATCTCAAGAGGAGGCCCTCTCAACAGGAACGGCGAGAGGAACTCCAGGGTCCTGTCACCGTTCCAAGAGTCCCCCAGATGTCTCAGTCCATTCCAGAGGAACCTCTTTTCCCTTCACCGGCTCGTCTTTCACGCCGAGGATCGACTCACACCAAGGTGGCACTTGGCACAGCCCTGTGGGAAAGCCTCGTCGGAAAGCCTCGAGGGAAAGCCTCGAGGGAAAGACACAGATCCCTTGGTCCACCTGACAGGAAGCCTGACCCTACTGCTGCAGCTCGGGAGGGAAGCGCACGTGCATGCCCCCACTCGAGACGAGGCCTGAATCCCCTGCGGAGACTCAGAGGCACCCCAAAATCCATGTGAACACTGGAGAGGAATCCTCAGGTTCCGGCCCCGACTCCACACAAGGTCTTAGGCCCCGGCATCGTTGCGAGAGGAATCCCGAGATGGCCCCTAGCAACTCGCATGGCGACAGGCCCTTCCTGAGGCCACCAGAGCGGGTCCCTGAGGTCCCCGTCGTAACTCGAGAAGACCTGCCGCAACTCGAGAATATCCAGGAGGTTCTCCCCTGCAGGCGAGATGAGGCCCATTTCCGCAGAGGCTTCTCGGGGCTAATCACACCTCACCTCTGGAACGTCGAAAGGGTCCTTCCCACCCTTGGTGCAACTCAAGAAGTTCCCCGACATACCCGTCTCCACTCGAGAGGAAACACGAGGGTCCCGCCCACATCCAGAGGAGCCCCGTTTCCGCCTCGTAGCTCGAGGTGAGGGATCCTTTCCCTGCTTCGTCGGGAAAGAATTCCCGGCGTTCCCGTCGCATCTCAAGAGGAGGCCTTCTCAACAGGAACGGCGAGAGGAACTCCAGGGTCGTGCCACCATTCCAAGAGTCCCCCAGATGTCTCTGTCCATTCCAGAGGAACCTCTTTTCCCTTCACCGGCTCGTCTTTCACGCCGAGGATGGACTCACACCAAGGTGGCACGTGGCACAGCCTTGTGGGAAAGCCTCGAGGGAAAGCCTCAAGGGAAAGCCACAGATCCCTTGATCCAGGTGACAGGAAGCGTGACTCTACTGCTGCAGCTTGGAATGAAAGCCCACGTGCATGTCCCAACTCGAGATGAGGCCTGACTCCCCTGGGGGGACTCAGAAGCACCCCAAGATCCATGGCAACACTGGAGAGGAATCCTCAGGTTCCGGCCCCGACTCTACACAAGGTCTTAGGCCCCGGCATGGACGGGAGAGGAATCCCGAGAGGGCCCCTAGCAACTCGCATGGGGACTGGCCTTTCCTGAGGCCACCAGAGCGGGTCCCTGAGGTCCCCGTCGTAACTCGAGAAGACCTGCGGCAACTCGAGAAAATCCAGGAGGTTCTCCCCTCTAGGCGAGATGAGGCCCATTTCCGCTGAGGCTTCTCGGGGCTAATCACACCTCACCTCTGGAACGTCGAAAGGGTCCTTCCCACCCTTGGTGCAACTCAAGAAGTTCCCCGACATACCCGCCTCCACTCGAGAGGAAACACGAGGGTCACGCCCACATCCAGAGGAGCCCCGTTTCCGCCTCGTAGCTCGAGGTGAGGGATCCTTTCCCTGCTTCGTCGGGAAAGAATTCCCGGCGTTCCCGTTGCATGTCAAGAGGAGGCCCTCTCAACAGGAAACGCGAGAGGAACTCCAGGGTCGTGCCACCATTCCAAGAGTCCCCCAGATGTCTCAGTCCATTCCAGAGGAACCTCTTTTCCCTTCACCGGCTCGTCTTTCACGCCGAGGATCGACTCACACCAAGGTGGCACGTGGCACAGCCCTGTGGGAAAGCCTCGTGGAAAGCCTCGAGGGGAAAGCCTCGAGGGAAAGACACAGATCCCTTGGTCCACGTGACAGGAAGCCTGACCCTACTGCTGCAGCTCGGGAGGGAAGCGCACATGCATGCCCCCACTCGAGACGAGGCCTGAATCCCCTGCGGAGACTCAGAGGCCCCCAAAATCCATGTGAACACTGGAGAGGAATCCTCAGGTTCCGGCCCCGACTCCACACAAGGTCTTAGGCCCCGGCATCGTTGCGAGAGGAATCCCGAGATGGCCCCTAGCAACTCGCATGGGGACAGGCCCTTCCTGAGGCCACCAGAGCGGGTCCCTGAGGTCCCCGTCGTAACTCGAGAAGACCTGCCGCAACTCGAGAATATCCAGGAGGTTCTCCCCTGCAGGCGAGATGAGGCCTATTTCCGCAGAGGCTTCTCGGGGCTAACCACACCTCACCTCTGGAACGTCGAAATGGTCCGTCACACCCTGGGTGCAACTCAAGAAGTTCCCCGACATACCCTTCTCCACTCGAGTGGAAACACGAGGGTCCCGCCCACATACAGAGGAGCCCCGTTTCCGTCTCGTAGCTCGAGGTGAGGGATCCATTCCCTGCTTCGTCGGGAAAGAATTCCCGGCGTTCCCGTCGCATCTCAAGAGGAGACCCTCTCAGCAGGAACGGCGAGAGGAACTCCACGGTCGTGCCACCATTCCAAGAGTCCCCCAGATGTCTCAGTCCATTCCAGAGGAACCTCTTTTCCCTTCACCGGCTCGTCTTTCACGCCGAGGATCGACTCACACCAAGGTGGCACTTGGCACAGCCCTGTGGGAAAGCCTCGTGGGAAAGCCTCGAGGGAAAGCTTCGAGGGAAAGCCACAGATCCCTTGAACCACGTGACAGGAAGCGTGACCCTACTGCAGCAGATCGGGAGGGAAGCGCACGTGCATGCCCCCACTCGAGACGAGGCCTGACTTCCCTGGGGAGACTCAGAGGCACCCCAAGATCCATGTCAACACTGGAGAGGAATCCTCAGGTTCCGGCGCCGACTCCACACAAGGTCTTAAGCCCCGGCATCGATGGGAGAGGAATCCCGAGATGGCCCCTAGCAACGCGCATGGGGAGTGGCCCTTCCTGAGGCCACCAGAGCGGGTCCCTGAGGTCCCCGTCGTAACTCGAGAAGACCTGCTGCAACTCGAGAATATCCAGGAGGTTCTCCCCTGCAGGCGAGACGAGGCCCATTTCCGCAGTGGCTTCTCGGGGCTAATCACACCTCACCTCTGGAATGTCGAAAGGGTCCTTCCCACCCTTGGTGCAACTCAAGAAGTTCCCCGTCATACCCGTCTCCACTCGAGAGGAAACACGAGGGACCCGCCCACATCCAGAGGAGCCTCGTTTCCGCCTCGTAGCTCGAGGTGAGGGATCCTTTCCCTGCTTCGTCGGGAAAGAATTCCGGGCGTTCCCGTCGCATCTCAAGAGGAGGCCCTCTCAACAGGAACGGCGAGAGGAACTCCAGGGTCCTGTCACCGTTCCAAGAGTCCCCCAGATGTCTCAGTCCATTCCAGAGGAACCTCTTTTCCCTTCACCGGCTCGTCTTTCACGCCGAGGATCGACTCACACCAAGGTGGCACTTGGCACAGCCCTGTGGGAAAGCCTCGTCGGAAAGCCTCGAGGGAAAGCCTCGAGGGAAAGACACAGATCCCTTGGTCCACCTGACAGGAAGCCTGACCCTACTGCTGCAGCTCGGGAGGGAAGCGCACGTGCATGCCCCCACTCGAGACGAGGCCTGAATCCCCTGCGGAGACTCAGAGGCACCCCAAAATCCATGTGAACACTGGAGAGGAATCCTCAGGTTCCGGCCCCGACTCCACACAAGGTCTTAGGCCCCGGCATCGTTGCGAGAGGAATCCCGAGATGGCCCCTAGCAACTCGCATGGCGACAGGCCCTTCCTGAGGCCACCAGAGCGGGTCCCTGAGGTCCCCGTCGTAACTCGAGAAGACCTGCCGCAACTCGAGAATATCCAGGAGGTTCTCCCCTGCAGGCGAGATGAGGCCCATTTCCGCAGAGGCTTCTCGGGGCTAATCACACCTCACCTCTGGAACGTCGAAAGGGTCCTTCACACCCTTGGTGCAACTCAAGAAGTTCCCCGACATACCCGTCTCCACTCGAGAGGAAACACGAGGGTCCCGCCCACATCCAGAGGAGCCCCCGTTTCCGCCTCGTAGCTCGAGGTGAGGGATCCTTTCCCTGCTTCGTCGGGAAAGAATTCCCGGCGTTCCCGTCGCATCTCAAGAGGAGGCCTTCTCAACAGGAACGGCGAGAGGAACTCCAGGGTCGTGCCACCATTCCAAGAGTCCCCCAGATGTCTCTGTCCATTCCAGAGGAACCTCTTTTCCCTTCACCGGCTCGTCTTTCACGCCGAGGATGGACTCACACCAAGGTGGCACTTGGCACAGCCCTGTGGGAAAGCCTCGAGGGAAAGCCACAGATCCCTTGATCCACATGACAGGAAGCGTGACCCTACTGCTGCAGCTCGGGAGGGAAGCGCACGTGCATGCCCCCACTCGAGACGAGGCCTGAATCCCCTGCGGAGACTCAGAGGCACCCCAAAATCCATGTGAACACTGGAGAGGAATCCTCAGGTTCCGGCCCCGACTCCACACAAGGTCTTAAGCCCCGGCATCGATGGGAGAGGAATCCCGAGATGGCCCCTAGCAACGCGCATGGGGAGTGGCCCTTCCTGAGGCCACCAGAGCGGGTCCCTGAGGTCCCCGTCGTAACTCGAGAAGACCTGCTGCAACTCGAGAATATCCAGGAGGTTCTCCCCTGCAGGCGAGACGAGGCCCATTTCCGCAGTGGCTTCTCAGGGCTAATCACACCTCACCTCTGGAATGTCGAAAGGGTCCTTCCCACCCTTGGTGCAACTCAAGAAGTTCCCCGTCATACCCGTCTCCACTCGAGAGGAAACACGAGGGACCCGCCCACATCCAGAGGAGCCTCGTTTCCGCCTCGTAGCTCGAGGTGAGGGATCCTTTCCCTGCTTCGTCGGGAAAGAATTCCGGGCGTTCCCGTCGCATCTCAAGAGGAGGCCCTCTCAACAGGAACGGCGAGAGGAACTCCAGGGTCCTGTCACCGTTCCAAGAGTCCCCCAGATGTCTCAGTCCATTCCAGAGGAACCTCTTTTCCCTTCACCGGCTCGTCTTTCACGCCGAGGATCGACTCACACCAAGGTGGCACTTGGCACAGCCCTGTGGGAAAGCCTCGTCGGAAAGCCTCGAGGGAAAGCCTCGAGGGAAAGACACAGATCCCTTGGTCCACCTGACAGGAAGCCTGACCCTACTGCTGCAGCTCGGGAGGGAAGCGCACGTGCATGCCCCCACTCGAGAGGAGGCCTGAATCCCCTGCGGAGACTCAGAGGCACCCCAAAATCCATGTGAACACTGGAGAGGAATCCTCAGGTTCCGGCCCCGACTCCACACAAGGTCTTAGGCCCCGGCATCGTTGCGAGAGGAATCCCGAGATGGCCCCTAGCAACTCGCATGGCGACAGGCCCTTCCTGAGGCCACCAGAGCGGGTCCCTGAGGTCCCCGTCGTAACTCGAGAAGACCTGCCGCAACTCGAGAATATCCAGGAGGTTCTCCCCTGCAGGCAAGATGAGGCCCATTTCCGCAGAGGCTTCTCGGGGCTAATCACACCTCACCTCTGGAACGTCGAAAGGGTCCTTCACACCCTTGGTGCAACTCAAGAAGTTCCCCGACATACCCGTCTCCACTCGAGAGGAAACACGAGGGTCCCGCCCACATCCAGAGGAGCCCCCGTTTCCGCCTCGTAGCTCGAGGTGAGGGATCCTTTCCCTGCTTCGTCGGGAAAGAATTCCCGGCGTTCCCGTCGCATCTCAAGAGGAGGCCTTCTCAACAGGAACGGCGAGAGGAACTCCAGGGTCGTGCCACCATTCCAAGAGTCCCCCAGATGTCTCTGTCCATTCCAGAGGAACCTCTTTTCCCTTCACCGGCTCGTCTTTCACGCCGAGGATGGACTCACACCAAGGTGGCACTTGGCACAGCCCTGTGGGAAAGCCTCGAGGGAAAGCCACAGATCCCTTGATCCACATGACAGGAAGCGTGACCCTACTGCTGCAGCTCGGGAGGGAAGCGCACGTGCATGCCCCCACTCGAGACGAGGCCTGAATCCCCTGCGGAGACTCAGAGGCACCCCAAAATCCATGTGAACACTGGAGAGGAATCCTCAGGTTCCGGCCCCGACTCCACACAAGGTCTTAGGCCCCGGCATCGATGGGAGAGGAATGCCGAGATGGCCCCTAGCAACTCGCATGGGGACTGGCCCTTCCTGAGGCCACCAGAGCGGGTCCCTGAGGTCTCCGTCGTAACTCGAGAAGACCTGCCGCAACTCGAGAATATCCAGGAGGTTCTCCCCTGCAGGCGAGATGAGGCCCATTTCGGCAGAGGCTTCTCGGGGCTAATCACACCTCACGTCTGGAACGTCGAAAGGGTCCTTTACACCCTTGGTACAACTCAAGAAGTTCCCCGACATACCCGTCTCCACTCGAGAGGAAACACGAGGGTCCCGCCCACATCCAGAGGAGCCCCGTTTCCGCCTCGTAGCTCGAGGTGAGGGATCCTTTCCCTGCTTCGTCGGGAAAGAATTCCCGGCGTTCCCGTCGCCTCTCAAGAGGAGGCCCTCTCAACAGGAACGGCGAGAGGAACTCCAGGGTCGTGCCACCATTCCAAAAGTCCCCCAGATGTCTCTGTCCATTCCAGAGGAACCTCTTTTCCCTTCACAGGCTCGTCTTTCACGCCGAGGAGCGACTCACACCAAGGTGGCACTTGGCACAGCCCTGTGGGAAAGCCTCGTGGGAAAGCCTCGAGGGAAAGCCTCGAGGGAAAGCCACAGATCCCTTGATCCACGTGACAGGAAGCGTGACCATACTGCTGCAGATCGGGAGGGAAGCGCACGTGCATGCCCCCACTCGAGACGAGGCCTGACTCCCCTGGGGAGACTCAGAGGCACCCCAAGATCCATGTCAACACCGGAGAGGAATGCTCAGGTTCCGGCGCCGACTCCACACAAGGTCTTAGGCCCCGGCATCGATGGGAGAGGAATCCCGAGATGGCCCCTAGCAACGCGCATGGGGACTGGCCCTTCCTGAGGCCACCAGAGCCTGTCCCTTAGGTCCCCGTCGTAACTCGAGAAGACCTGCCGCAACTCGAGAATATCCAGGAGGTTCTCCCCTGCAGGCGAGATGAGGCCCATTTCCGCAGAGGCTTCTCGGGGCTAATCACACCTCACCTCTGGAACGTCGAAACGGTCCTTTACACCCTTGGTGCAACTCAAGAAGTTCCCCGACATACCCGTCTCCACTCGAGAGGAAACACGAGGGTCCCGCCCACATACAGAGGAGCCCCGTTTCCGCCTCGCAGCTCGAGGTGAGGGATCCTTTCCCTGCTTCGTCGGGAAAGAATTCCCGGCGTTCCCGTCGCATCTCAAGAGGAGGCCTTCTCAACAGGAACGGCGAGAGGAACTCCAGGGTCGTGCCACCATTCCAAGAGTCCCCCAGATGTCTCTGTCCATTCCAGAGGAACCTCTTTTCCCTTCACCGGCTCGTCTTTCACGCCGAGGATCGACTCAAACCAAGGTGGCACTTGGCACAGCCCTGTGGGAAAGCCTCGAGGGAAAGCCTCGAGGGAAAGCCACAGATCCCTTGATCCACGTGACAGGAAGCCTGACCCTACTGCTGCAGCTCGGGAGGGAAGCGCACGCGCATGCCCCCACTCGAGACGAGGCCTGACTCCCCTGGGGAGACTCAGAGGCACCCCAAGATCCATGTCAACACCGGAGAGGAATGCTCAGGTTCCGGCGCCGACTCCACACAAGGTCTTAGGCCCCGGCATCGATGGGAGAGGAATCCCGAGATGGCCCCTAGCAACGCGCATGGGGACTGGCCCTTCCTGAGGCCACCAGAGCCTGTCCCTTAGGTCCCCGTCGTAACTCGAGAAGACCTGCCGCAACTCGAGAATATCCAGGAGGTTCTCCCCTGCAGGCGAGATGAGGCCCATTTCCGCAGAGGCTTCTCGGGGCTAATCACACCTCACCTCTGGAACGTCGAAACGGTCCTTTACACCCTTGGTGCAACTCAAGAAGTTCCCCGACATACCCGTCTCCACTCGAGAGGAAACACGAGGGTCCCGCCCACATACAGAGGAGCCCCGTTTCCGCCTCGTAGCTCGAGGTGAGGGATCCTTTCCCTGCTTCGTCGGGAAAGAATTCCCGGCGTTCCCGTCGCATCTCAAGAGGAGGCCTTCTCAACAGGAACGGCGAGAGGAACTCCAGGGTCGTGCCACCATTCCAAGAGTCCCCCAGATGTCTCAGTCCATTCCAGAGGAACCTCTTTTCCCTTCACCGGCTCGTCTTTCACGCCGAGGATGGACTCACACCAAGGTGGCACTTGGCACAGCCCTGTGGGAAAGCCTCGTGGGAAAGCCTCGAGGGAAAGCCACAGATCCCTTGATCCACGTGACAGGAAGCCTGACCCTACTGCTGCAGCTCGGAAGGGAAGCGCACGTGCATGCCCCCACTCGAGACGAGGCCTGAATCCCCTGGGGAGACTCAGAGGCACCCCAAGATCCATGTGAACACTGGAGAGAAATCCTCAGGTTCCGGCCCCGACTCCACACAAGGACTGAGGCCCCGGCATGGACGGGAGAGGAATCCCGAGATGGCCCCTAGCAACTCGCACGGGGACTGGCCCTTCCTGAGGCCACCAGAGCGGGTCCCTGTGGTCCCTGTCGTAACTGGAGAAGACCTGCCGCAACTCGAGAATATCCAGGAGGTTCTCCCCTGCATGCGAGATGAGGCCCATTTCCGCAGAGGCTTCTCGGGGCTAATCACACCTCACCTCTGGAACGTCGAAAGGGTCCTTCCCACCCTTGGTGCAACTCAAGAAGTTCCCCGACATACCCGTCTCCACTCGAGAGGAAACACGAGGGACCCGCCCACATCCAGAGGAGCCTCGTTTCCGCCTCGTAGCTCGAGGTGAGGGATCCTTTCCCTGCTTCGTCGGGAAAGAATTCCGGGCGTTCCCGTCGCATCTCAAGAGGAGGCCCTCTCAACAGGAACGGCGAGAGGAACTCCAGGGTCCTGTCACCGTTCCAAGAGTCCCCCAGATGTCTCAGTCCATTCCAGAGGAACCTCTTTTCCCTTCACCGGCTCGTCTTTCACGCCGAGGATCGACTCACACCAAGGTGGCACTTGGCACAGCCCTGTGGGAAAGCCTCGTCGGAAAGCCTCGAGGGAAAGCCTCGAGGGAAAGACACAGATCCCTTGGTCCACCTGACAGGAAGCCTGACCCTACTGCTGCAGCTCGGGAGGGAAGCGCACGTGCATGCCCCCACTCGAGACGAGGCCTGAATCCCCTGCGGAGACTCAGAGGCACCCCAAAATCCATGTGAACACTGGAGAGGAATCCTCAGGTTCCAGCCCCGACTCCACACAAGGTCTTAGGCCCCGGCATCGTTGCGAGAGGAATCCCGAGATGGCCCCTAGCAACTCGCATGGCGACAGGCCCTTCCTGAGGCCACCAGAGCGGGTCCCTGAGGTCCCCGTCGTAACTCGAGAAGACCTGCCGCAACTCGAGAATATCCAGGAGGTTCTCCCCTGCAGGCGAGATGAGGCCCATTTCCGCAGAGGCTTCTCGGGGCTAATCACACCTCACCTCTGGAACGTCGAAAGGGTCCTTCCCACCCTTGGTGCAACTCAAGAAGTTCCCCGACATACCCGTCTCCACTCGAGAGGAAACACGAGGGTCCCGCCCACATCCAGAGGAGCCCCGTTTCCGCCTCGTAGCTCGAGGTGAGGGATCCTTTCCCTGCTTCGTCGGGAAAGAATTCCCGGCGTTCCCGTCGCATCTCAAGAGGAGGCCTTCTCAACAGGAACGGCGAGAGGAACTCCAGGGTCGTGCCACCATTCCAAGAGTCCCCCAGATGTCTCTGTCCATTCCAGAGGAACCTCTTTTCCCTTCACCGGCTCGTCTTTCACGCCGAGGATGGACTCACACCAAGGTGGCACGTGGCACAGCCTTGTGGGAAAGCCTCGAGGGAAAGCCTCAAGGGAAAGCCACAGATCCCTTGATCCAGGTGACAGGAAGCGTGACTCTACTGCTGCAGCTTGGAATGAAAGCCCACGTGCATGTCCCAACTCGAGATGAGGCCTGACTCCCCTGGGGGGACTCAGAAGCACCCCAAGATCCATGGCAACACTGGAGAGGAATCCTCAGGTTCCGGCCCCGACTCTACACAAGGTCTTAGGCCCCGGCATGGACGGGAGAGGAATCCCGAGAGGGCCCCTAGCAACTCGCATGGGGACTGGCCTTTCCTGAGGCCACCAGAGCGGGTCCCTGAGGTCCCCGTCGTAACTCGAGAAGACCTGCGGCAACTCGAGAAAATCCAGGAGGTTCTCCCCTCTAGGCGAGATGAGGCCCATTTCCGCTGAGGCTTCTCGGGGCTAATCACACCTCACCTCTGGAACGTCGAAAGGGTCCTTCCCACCCTTGGTGCAACTCAAGAAGTTCCCCGACATACCCGCCTCCACTCGAGAGGAAACACGAGGGTCACGCCCACATCCAGAGGAGCCCCGTTTCCGCCTCGTAGCTCGAGGTGAGGGATCCTTTCCCTGCTTCGTCGGGAAAGAATTCCCGGCGTTCCCGTTGCATGTCAAGAGGAGGCCCTCTCAACAGGAAACGCGAGAGGAACTCCAGGGTCGTGCCACCATTCCAAGAGTCCCCCAGATGTCTCAGTCCATTCCAGAGGAACCTCTTTTCCCTTCACCGGCTCGTCTTTCACGCCGAGGATCGACTCACACCAAGGTGGCACGTGGCACAGCCCTGTGGGAAAGCCTCGTGGAAAGCCTCGAGGGAAAGCCTCGAGGGAAAGACACAGATCCCTTGGTCCACGTGACAGGAAGCCTGACCCTACTGCTGCAGCTCGGGAGGGAAGCGCACATGCATGCCCCCACTCGAGACGAGGCCTGAATCCCCTGCGGAGACTCAGAGGCACCCCAAAATCCATGTGAACACTGGAGAGGAATCCTCAGGTTCCGGCCCCGACTCCACACAAGGTCTTAGGCCCCGGCATCGTTGCGAGAGGAATCCCGAGATGGCCCCTAGCAACTCGCATGGGGACAGGCCCTTCCTGAGGCCACCAGAGCGGGTCCCTGAGGTCCCCGTCGTAACTCGAGAAGACCTGCCGCAACTCGAGAATATCCAGGAGGTTCTCCCCTGCAGGCGAGATGAGGCCTATTTCCGCAGAGGCTTCTCGGGGCTAACCACACCTCACCTCTGGAACGTCGAAATGGTCCGTCACACCCTGGGTGCAACTCAAGAAGTTCCCCGACATACCCTTCTCCACTCGAGTGGAAACACGAGGGTCCCGCCCACATACAGAGGAGCCCCGTTTCCGTCTCGTAGCTCGAGGTGAGGGATCCATTCCCTGCTTCGTCGGGAAAGAATTCCCGGCGTTCCCGTCGCATCTCAAGAGGAGACCCTCTCAGCAGGAACGGCGAGAGGAACTCCACGGTCGTGCCACCATTCCAAGAGTCCCCCAGATGTCTCAGTCCATTCCAGAGGAACCTCTTTTCCCTTCACCGGCTCGTCTTTCACGCCGAGGATCGACTCACACCAAGGTGGCACTTGGCACAGCCCTGTGGGAAAGCCTCGTGGGAAAGCCTCGAGGGAAAGCTTCGAGGGAAAGCCACAGATCCCTTGAACCACGTGACAGGAAGCGTGACCCTACTGCAGCAGATCGGGAGGGAAGCGCACGTGCATGCCCCCACTCGAGACGAGGCCTGACTTCCCTGGGGAGACTCAGAGGCACCCCAAGATCCATGTCAACACTGGAGAGGAATCCTCAGGTTCCGGCGCCGACTCCACACAAGGTCTTAAGCCCCGGCATCGATGGGAGAGGAATCCCGAGATGGCCCCTAGCAACGCGCATGGGGAGTGGCCCTTCCTGAGGCCACCAGAGCGGGTCCCTGAGGTCCCCGTCGTAACTCGAGAAGACCTGCTGCAACTCGAGAATATCCAGGAGGTTCTCCCCTGCAGGCGAGACGAGGCCCATTTCCGCAGTGGCTTCTCGGGGCTAATCACACCTCACCTCTGGAATGTCGAAAGGGTCCTTCACACCCTTGGTGCAACTCAAGAAGTTCCCCGTCATACCCGTCTCCACTCGAGAGGAAACACGAGGGACCCGCCCACATCCAGAGGAGCCTCGTTTCCGCCTCGTAGCTCGAGGTGAGGGATCCTTTCCCTGCTTCGTCGGGAAAGAATTCCGGGCGTTCCCGTCGCATCTCAAGAGGAGGCCCTCTCAACAGGAACGGCGAGAGGAACTCCAGGGTCCTGTCACCGTTCCAAGAGTCCCCCAGATGTCTCAGTCCATTCCAGAGGAACCTCTTTTCCCTTCACCGGCTCGTCTTTCACGCCGAGGATCGACTCACACCAAGGTGGCACTTGGCACAGCCCTGTGGGAAAGCCTCGTCGGAAAGCCTCGAGGGAAAGCCTCGAGGGAAAGACACAGATCCCTTGGTCCACCTGACAGGAAGCCTGACCCTACTGCTGCAGCTCGGGAGGGAAGCGCACGTGCATGCCCCCACTCGAGACGAGGCCTGAATCCCCTGCGGAGACTCAGAGGCACCCCAAAATCCATGTGAACACTGGAGAGGAATCCTCAGGTTCCGGCCCCGACTCCACACAAGGTCTTAGGCCCCGGCATCGTTGCGAGAGGAATCCCGAGATGGCCCCTAGCAACTCGCATGGCGACAGGCCCTTCCTGAGGCCACCAGAGCGGGTCCCTGAGGTCCCCGTCGTAACTCGAGAAGACCTGCCGCAACTCGAGAATATCCAGGAGGTTCTCCCCTGCAGGCGAGATGAGGCCCATTTCCGCAGAGGCTTCTCGGGGCTAATCACACCTCACCTCTGGAACGTCGAAAGGGTCCTTCACACCCTTGGTGCAACTCAAGAAGTTCCCCGACATACCCGTCTCCACTCGAGAGGAAACACGAGGGTCCCGCCCACATCCAGAGGAGCCCCCGTTTCCGCCTCGTAGCTCGAGGTGAGGGATCCTTTCCCTGCTTCGTCGGGAAAGAATTCCCGGCGTTCCCGTCGCATCTCAAGAGGAGGCCTTCTCAACAGGAACGGCGAGAGGAACTCCAGGGTCGTGCCACCATTCCAAGAGTCCCCCAGATGTCTCTGTCCATTCCAGAGGAACCTCTTTTCCCTTCACCGGCTCGTCTTTCACGCCGAGGATGGACTCACACCAAGGTGGCACTTGGCACAGCCCTGTGGGAAAGCCTCGAGGGAAAGCCACAGATCCCTTGATCCACATGACAGGAAGCGTGACCCTACTGCTGCAGCTCGGGAGGGAAGCGCACGTGCATGCCCCCACTCGAGACGAGGCCTGAATCCCCTGCGGAGACTCAGAGGCACCCCAAAATCCATGTGAACACTGGAGAGGAATCCTCAGGTTCCGGCCCCGACTCCACACAAGGTCTTAGGCCCCGGCATCGATGGGAGAGGAATGCCGAGATGGCCCCTAGCAACTCGCATGGGGACTGGCCCTTCCTGAGGCCACCAGAGCGGGTCCCTGAGGTCTCCGTCGTAACTCGAGAAGACCTGCCGCAACTCGGGAATATCCAGGAGGTTCTCCCCTGCAGGCGAGATGAGGCCCATTTCGGCAGAGGCTTCTCGGGGCTAATCACACCTCACGTCTGGAACGTCGAAAGGGTCCTTTACACCCTTGGTACAACTCAAGAAGTTCCCCGACATACCCGTCTCCACTCGAGAGGAAACACGAGGGTCCCGCCCACATCCAGAGGAGCCCCGTTTCCGCCTCGTAGCTCGAGGTGAGGGATCCTTTCCCTGCTTCGTCGGGAAAGAATTCCCGGCGTTCCCGTCGCCTCTCAAGAGGAGGCCCTCTCAACAGGAACGGCGAGAGGAACTCCAGGGTCGTGCCACCATTCCAAAAGTCCCCCAGATGTCTCTGTCCATTCCAGAGGAACCTCTTTTCCCTTCACAGGCTCGTCTTTCACGCCGAGGAGCGACTCACACCAAGGTGGCACTTGGCACAGCCCTGTGGGAAAGCCTCGTGGGAAAGCCTCGAGGGAAAGCCTCGAGGGAAAGCCACAGATCCCTTGATCCACGTGACAGGAAGCGTGACCATACTGCTGCAGATCGGGAGGGAAGCGCACGTGCATGCCCCCACTCGAGACGAGGCCTGACTCCCCTGGGGAGACTCAGAGGCACCCCAAGATCCATGTCAACACTGGAGAGGAATCCTCAGGTTCCGGCGCCGACTCCACACAAGGTCTTAAGCCCCGGCATCGATGGGAGAGCAATCCCGAGATGGCCCCTAGCAACGCGCATGGGGAGTGGCCCTTCCTGAGGCCACCAGAGCGGGTCCCTGAGGTCCCCGTCGTAACTCGAGAAGACCTGCTGCAACTCGAGAATATCCAGGAGGTTCTCCCCTGCAGGCGAGACGAGGCCCATTTCCGCAGTGGCTTCTCGGGGCTAATCACACCTCACCTCTGGAATGTCGAAAGGGTCCTTCCCACCCTTGGTGCAACTCAAGAAGTTCCCCGTCATACCCGTCTCCACTCGAGAGGAAACACGAGGGACCCGCCCACATCCAGAGGAGCCTCGTTTCCGCCTCGTAGCTCGAGGTGAGGGATCCTTTCCCTGCTTCGTCGGGAAAGAATTCCGGGCGTTCCCGTCGCATCTCAAGAGGAGGCCCTCTCAACAGGAACGGCGAGAGGAACTCCAGGGTCCTGTCACCGTTCCAAGAGTCCCCCAGATGTCTCAGTCCATTCCAGAGGAACCTCTTTTCCCTTCACCGGCTCGTCTTTCACGCCGAGGATCGACTCACACCAAGGTGGCACTTGGCACAGCCCTGTGGGAAAGCCTCGTCGGAAAGCCTCGAGGGAAAGCCTCGAGGGAAAGACACAGATCCCTTGGTCCACCTGACAGGAAGCCTGACCCTACTGCTGCAGCTCGGGAGGGAAGCGCACGTGCATGCCCCCACTCGAGACGAGGCCTGAATCCCCTGCGGAGACTCAGAGGCACCCCAAAATCCATGTGAACACTGGAGAGGAATCCTCAGGTTCCGGCCCCGACTCCACACAAGGTCTTAGGCCCCGGCATCGTTGCGAGAGGAATCCCGAGATGGCCCCTAGCAACTCGCATGGCGACAGGCCCTTCCTGAGGCCACCAGAGCGGGTCCCTGAGGTCCCCGTCGTAACTCGAGAAGACCTGCCGCAACTCGAGAATATCCAGGAGGTTCTCCCCTGCAGGCGAGATGAGGCCCATTTCCGCAGAGGCTTCTCGGGGCTAATCACACCTCACCTCTGGAACGTCGAAAGGGTCCTTCACACCCTTGGTGCAACTCAAGAAGTTCCCCGACATACCCGTCTCCACTCGAGAGGAAACACGAGGGTCCCGCCCACATCCAGAGGAGCCCCCGTTTCCGCCTCGTAGCTCGAGGTGAGGGATCCTTTCCCTGCTTCGTCGGGAAAGAATTCCCGGCGTTCCCGTCGCATCTCAAGAGGAGGCCTTCTCAACAGGAACGGCGAGAGGAACTCCAGGGTCGTGCCACCATTCCAAGAGTCCCCCAGATGTCTCTGTCCATTCCAGAGGAACCTCTTTTCCCTTCACCGGCTCGTCTTTCACGCCGAGGATGGACTCACACCAAGGTGGCACTTGGCACAGCCCTGTGGGAAAGCCTCGAGGGAAAGCCACAGATCCCTTGATCCACATGACAGGAAGCGTGACCCTACTGCTGCAGCTCGGGAGGGAAGCGCACGTGCATGCCCCCACTCGAGACGAGGCCTGAATCCCCTGCGGAGACTCAGAGGCACCCCAAAATCCATGTGAACACTGGAGAGGAATCCTCAGGTTCCGGCCCCGACTCCACACAAGGTCTTAGGCCCCGGCATCGATGGGAGAGGAATGCCGAGATGGCCCCTAGCAACTCGCATGGGGACTGGCCCTTCCTGAGGCCACCAGAGCGGGTCCCTGAGGTCTCCGTCGTAACTCGAGAAGACCTGCCGCAACTCGAGAATATCCAGGAGGTTCTCCCCTGCAGGCGAGATGAGGCCCATTTCGGCAGAGGCTTCTCGGGGCTAATCACACCTCACGTCTGGAACGTCGAAAGGGTCCTTTACACCCTTGGTACAACTCAAGAAGTTCCCCGACATACCCGTCTCCACTCGAGAGGAAACACGAGGGTCCCGCCCACATCCAGAGGAGCCCCGTTTCCGCCTCGTAGCTCGAGGTGAGGGATCCTTTCCCTGCTTCGTCGGGAAAGAATTCCCGGCGTTCCCGTCGCCTCTCAAGAGGAGGCCCTCTCAACAGGAACGGCGAGAGGAACTCCAGGGTCGTGCCACCATTCCAAAAGTCCCCCAGATGTCTCTGTCCATTCCAGAGGAACCTCTTTTCCCTTCACAGGCTCGTCTTTCACGCCGAGGAGCGACTCACACCAAGGTGGCACTTGGCACAGCCCTGTGGGAAAGCCTCGTGGGAAAGCCTCGAGGGAAAGCCTCGAGGGAAAGCCACAGATCCCTTGATCCACGTGACAGGAAGCGTGACCATACTGCTGCAGATCAGGAGGGAAGCGCACGTGCATGCCCCCACTCGAGACGAGGCCTGACTCCCCTGGGGAGACTCAGAGGCACCCCAAGATCCATGTCAACACCGGAGAGGAATGCTCAGGTTCCGGCGCCGACTCCACACAAGGTCTTAGGCCCCGGCATCGATGGGAGAGGAATCCCGAGATGGCCCCTAGCAACGCGCATGGGGACTGGCCCTTCCTGAGGCCACAAGAGCCTGTCCCTTAGGTCCCCGTCGTAACTCGAGAAGACCTGCCGCAACTCGAGAATATCCAGGAGGTTCTCCCCTGCAGGCGAGATGAGGCCCATTTCCGCAGAGGCTTCTCGGGGCTAATCACACCTCACCTCTGGAACGTCGAAACGGTCCTTTACACCCTTGGTGCAACTCAAGAAGTTCCCCGACATACCCGTCTCCACTCGAGAGGAAACACGAGGGTCCCGCCCACATACAGAGGAGCCCCGTTTCCGCCTCGCAGCTCGAGGTGAGGGATCCTTTCCCTGCTTCGTCGGGAAAGAATTCCCGGCGTTCCCGTCGCATCTCAAGAGGAGGCCTTCTCAACAGGAACGGCGAGAGGAACTCCAGGGTCGTGCCACCATTCCAAGAGTCCCCCAGATGTCTCTGTCCATTCCAGAGGAACCTCTTTTCCCTTCACCGGCTCGTCTTTCACGCCGAGGATCGACTCAAACCAAGGTGGCACTTGGCACAGCCCTGTGGGAAAGCCTCGAGGGAAAGCCTCGAGGGAAAGCCACAGATCCCTTGATCCACGTGACAGGAAGCCTGACCCTACTGCTGCAGCTCGGGAGGGAAGCGCACGCGCATGCCCCCACTCGAGACGAGGCCTGAATCCCCTGCGGAGACTCAGAGGCACCCCAAAATCCATGTGAACACTGGAGAGGAATCCTCAGTTTCCGGCCCCGACTCCACACAAGGTCTTAGGCCCCGGCATCGATGGGAGAGGAATCCCGAGATGGCCCCTAGCAACTCGCATGGGGACTGGCCCTTCCTGAGGACACCAGAGCGGGTCCCTGAGGTCCCCGTCGTAACTCGAGAAGACCTGCCGCAACTCGAGAATATCCAGGAGGTTCTCCCCTGCAGGCGAGATGAGGCCCATTTCCGCAGAGGCTTCTCGGGGCTAATCACACCTCACCTCTGGAATGTCGATAGGGTCCTTCACACCCTTGGTGCAACTCAAGAAGTTCCCCGACATACCCGTCTCCACTCGAGAGGAAACACGAGGGTCCCGCCCACATCAGGAGGAGCCCCGTTTCCGCCTCGTAGCTCGAGGTGAGGGATCCTTTCCCTGCTTCGTCGGGAAAGAATTCCCGGCGTTCCGGTCGCATCTCAAGAGGAGGCCTTCTCAACAGGAACGGCGATAGGAACTCCAGGGTCGTGCTACCATTCCAAGAGTCCCCCAGATGTCTCTGTCCAATCCAGAGGAACCTCTTTTCCCTTCACCGGCTCGTCTTTCACGCCGAGGATCGACTCACACCAAGGTGGCACTTGGCACAGCCCTGTGGGAAAGCCTCGTGGGAAAGCCTCGAGGGAAAGCCACAGATCCCTTGATCCACGTGACAGGAAGCCTGACCCTACTGCTACAGCTCGGGAGGGAAGCGCACGTGCATGCCCCCACTCGAGACGAGGCCTGAATCCCCTGGGGAGACTCATAGGCACCCCAAGATCCATGTGAACACTGGAGAGCAATCCTCAGGTTCCGGCCCCGACTCCACACAAGGTCTTATTCCCCGGCATCGATGGGAGAGGAATCCCAAGATGGGCCCTAGCAACTCGCATGGGGACTGGCCCTTCCTGAGGCCACCAGAGCGGGTCCCTGAGGTCCCCGTCGTAACTCGAGAAGACCTGCCGCAACTCGAGAATATCCAGGAGGTTCTCCCCTGCAGGCGAGACGAGGCCCATTTCCGCAGAGGCTTCTCGGGGCTAATCACACCTCACCTCTGGAACGTCGAAAGGGTCCTTCCCACCCTTGGTGCAACTCAAGAAGTTCCCCGACATACCCGTCTCCACTCGAGAGGAAACACGAGGGACCCGCCCACATCCAGAGGAGCCTCGTTTCCGCCTGGTAGCTCGAGGTGAGGGATCCTTTCCCTGCTTCGTCGGGAAAGAATTCCGGGCGTTCCCGTCGCATCTCAAGAGGAGGCCCTCTCAACAGGAACGGCGAGAGGAACTCCAGGGTCCTGTCACCGTTCCAAGAGTCCCCCAGATGTCTCAGTCCATTCCAGAGGAACCTCTTTTCCCTTCACCGGCTCGTCTTTCACGCCGAGGATCGACTCACACCAAGGTGGTACTTGGCACAGCCCTGTGGGAAAGCCTCGTCGGAAAGCCTCGAGGGAAAGCCTCGAGGGAAAGACACAGATCCCTTGGTCCACCTGACAGGAAGCCTGACCCTACTGCTGCAGCTCGGGAGGGAAGCGCACGTGCATGCCCCCACTCGAGACGAGGCCTGAATCCCCTGCGGAGACTCAGAGGCACCCCAAAATCCATGTGAACACTGGAGAGGAATCCTCAGGTTCCGGCCCCGACTCCACACAAGGTCTTAGGCCCCGGCATCGTTGCGAGAGGAATCCCGAGATGGCCCCTAGCAACTCGCATGGCGACAGGCCCTTCCTGAGGCCACCAGAGCGGGTCCCTGAGGTCCCCGTCGTAACTCGAGAAGACCTGCCGCAACTCGAGAATATCCAGGAGGTTCTCCCCTGCAGGCGAGATGAGGCCCTTTTCCGCAGAGGCTTCTCGGGGCTAATCACACCTCACCTCTGGAACGTCGAAAGGGTCCTTCACACCCTTGGTGCAACTCAAGAAGTTCCCCGACATACCCGTCTCCACTCGAGAGGAAACACGAGGGTCCCGCCCACATCCAGAGGAGCCCCGTTTCCGCCTCGTAGCTCGAGGTGAGGGATCCTTTCCCTGCTTCGTCGGGAAAGAATTCCCGGCGTTCCCGTCGCATCTCAAGAGGAGGCCTTCTCAACAGGAACGGCGAGAGGAACTCCAGGGTCGTGCCACCATTCCAAGAGTCCCCCAGATGTCTCTGTCCATTCCAGAGGAACCTCTTTTCCCTTCACCGGCTCGTCTTTCACGCCGAGGATGGACTCACACCAAGGTGGCACTTGGCACAGCCCTGTGGGAAAGCCTCGTGGGAAAGCCTCGAGGGAAAGCCTCGAGGGAAAGCCACAGATCCCTTGATCCACGTGACAGGAAGCGTGACCATACTGCTGCAGATCGGGAGGGAAGCGCACGTGCATGCCCCCACTCGAGACGAGGCCTGACTCCCCTGGGGAGACTCAGAGGCACCCCAAGATCCATGTCAACACCGGAGAGGAATGCTCAGGTTCCGGCGCCGACTCCACACAAGGTCTTAGGCCCCGGCATCGATGGGAGAGGAATCCCGAGATGGCCCCTAGCAACGCGCATGGGGACTGGCCCTTCCTGAGGCCACCAGAGCCTGTCCCTGAGGTCCCCGTCGTAACTCGAGAAGACCTGCCGCAACTCGAGAATATCCAGGAGGTTCTCCCCTGCAGGCGAGATGAGGCCCATTTCCGCAGAGGCTTCTCGGGGCTAATCACACCTCACCTCTGGAACGTCGAAAGGGTCCTTTACACCCTTGGTGCAACTCAAGAAGTTCCCCGACATACCCGTCTCCACTCGAGAGGAAACACGAGGGTCCCGCCCACATACAGAGGAGCCCCGTTTCCGCCTCGCAGCTCGAGGTGAGGGATCCTTTCCCTGCTTCGTCGGGAAAGAATTCCCGGCGTTCCCGTCGCATCTCAAGAGGAGGCCTTCTCAACAGGAACGGCGAGAGGAACTCCAGGGTCGTGCCACCATTCCAAGAGTCCCCCAGATGTCTCAGTCCATTCCAGAGGAACCTCTTTTCCCTTCACCGGCTCGTCTTTCACGCCGAGGATCGACTCACACCAAGGTGGCACTTGGCACAGCCCTGTGGGAAAGCCTCGTGGGAAAGCCTCGAGGGAAAGCCACAGATCCCTTGATCCACGTGACAGGAAGCCTGACCCTACTGCTGCAGCTCGGGAGGGAAGCGCACGTGCATGCCCCCACTCGAGACGAGGCCTGAATCCCCTGCGGAGACTCAGAGGCACCCCAAAATCCATGTGAACACAGGAGAGGAATCCTGAGTTTCCGGCCCCGACTCCACACAAGGTCTTAGGCCCCGGCATCGATGGGAGAGGAATCCCGAGATGGCCCCTAGCAACTCGCATGGGGACTGGCCCTTCCTGAGGCCACCAGAGCGGGTCCCTGAGGTCCCCGTCGTAACTGGAGAAGACCTGCCGCAACTCGAGAATATCCAGGAGGTTCTCCCCTGCAGGCGAGATGAGGCCCATTTCCGCAGAGGCTTCTCGGGGCTAATCACACCTCACCTCTGGAATGTCGAAAGGGTCCTTCACACCCTTGGTGCAACTCAAGAAGTTCCCCGACATACCCGTCTCCACTCGAGAGGAAACACGAGGGTCCCGCCCACATCCAGAGGAGCCCCGTTTCCGCCTCGTAGCTCGAGGTGAGGGATCCTTTCCCTGCTTCGGCGGGAAAGAATTCCCGGCGTTCCCGTCGCATCTCAAGAGGAGGCCTTCTCAACAGGAACGGCGAGAGGAACTCCAGGGTCGTGCCACCATTCCAAGAGTCCCCCAGATGTCTCTGTCCATTCCAGAGGAACCTCTTTTCCCTTCACCGGCTCGTCTTTCACGCCGAGGATGGACTCACACCAAGGTGGCACTTGGCACAGCCCTGTGGGAAAGCCTCGTGGGAAAGCCTCGAGGGAAAGCCTCGAGGGAAAGCCACAGATCCCTTGATCCACGTGACAGGAAGCGTGACCATACTGCTGCAGATCGGGAGGGAAGCGCACGTGCATGCCCCCACTCGAGACGAGGCCTGACTCCCCTGGGGAGACTCAGAGGCACCCCAAGATCCATGTCAACACCGGAGAGGAATGCTCAGGTTCCGGCGCCGACTCCACACAAGGTCTTAGGCCCCGGCATCGATGGGAGAGGAATCCCGAGATGGCCCCTAGCAACGCGCATGGGGACTGGCCCTTCCTGAGGCCACCAGAGCCTGTCCCTGAGGTCCCCGTCGTAACTCGAGAAGACCTGCCGCAACTCGAGAATATCCAGGAGGTTCTCCCCTGCAGGCGAGATGAGGCCCATTTCCGCAGAGGCTTCTCGGGGCTAATCACACCTCACCTCTGGAACGTCGAAAGGGTCCTTTACACCCTTGGTGCAACTCAAGAAGTTCCCCGACATACCCGTCTCCACTCGAGAGGAAACACGAGGGTCCCGCCCACATACAGAGGAGCCCCGTTTCCGCCTCGCAGCTCGAGGTGAGGGATCCTTTCCCTGCTTCGTCGGGAAAGAATTCCGGGCGTTCCCGTCGCATCTCAAGAGGAGGCCCTGTCAACAGGAACGGCGAGAGGAACTCCAGGGTCCTGTCACCGTTCCAAGAGTCCCCCAGATGTCTCAGTCCATTCCAGAGGAACCTCTTTTCCCTTCACCGGCTCGTCTTTCACGCCGAGGATCGACTCACACCAAGGTGGCACTTGGCACAGCCCTGTGGGAAAGCCTCGTCGGAAAGCCTCGAGGGAAAGCCTCGAGGGAAAGACACAGATCCCTTGGTCCACCTGACAGGAAGCCTGACCCTACTGCTGCAGCTCGGGAGGGAAGCGCACGTGCATGCCCCCACTCGAGACGAGGCCTGAATCCCCTGCGGAGACTCAGAGGCACCCCAAAATCCATGTGAACACTGGAGAGGAATCCTCAGGTTCCGGCCCCGACTCCACACAAGGTCTTAGGCCCCGGCATCGTTGCGAGAGGAATCCCGAGATGGCCCCTAGCAACTCGCATGGCGACAGGCCCTTCCTGAGGCCACCAGAGCGGGTCCCTGAGGTCCCCGTCGTAACTCGAGAAGACCTGCCGCAACTCGAGAATATCCAGGAGGTTCTCCCCTGCAGGCGAGATGAGGCCCATTTCCGCAGAGGCTTCTCGGGGCTAATCACACCTCACCTCTGGAACGTCGAAAGGGTCCTTCACACCCTTGGTGCAACTCAAGAAGTTCCCCGACATACCCGTCTCCACTCGAGAGGAAACACGAGGGTCCCGCCCACATCCAGAGGAGCCCCGTTTCCGCCTCGTAGCTCGAGGTGTGGGATCCTTTCCCTGCTTCGTCGGGAAAGAATTCCCGGCGTTCCCGTCGCATCTCAAGAGGAGGCCTTCTCAACAGGAACGGCGAGAGGAACTCCAGGGTCGTGCCACCATTCCAAGAGTCCCCCAGATGTCTCTGTCCATTCCAGAGGAACCTCTTTTCCCTTCACCGGCTCGTCTTTCACGCCGAGGATGGACTCACACCAAGGTGGCACTTGGCACAGCCCTGTGGGAAAGCCTCGTGGGAAAGCCTCGAGGGAAAGCCTCGAGGGAAAGCCACAGATCCCTTGATCCACGTGACAGGAAGCGTGACCATACTGCTGCAGATCGGGAGGGAAGCGCACGTGCATGCCCCCACTCGAGACGAGGCCTGACTCCCCTGGGGAGACTCAGAGGCACCCCAAGATCCATGTCAACACCGGAGAGGAATGCTCAGGTTCCGGCGCCGACTCCACACAAGGTCTTAGGCCCCGGCATCGATGGGAGAGGAATCCCGAGATGGCCCCTAGCAACGCGCATGGGGACTGGCCCTTCCTGAGGCCACCAGAGCCTGTCCCTGAGGTCCCCGTCGTAACTCGAGAAGACCTGCCGCAACTCGAGAATATCCAGGAGGTTCTCCCCTGCAGGCGAGATGAGGCCCATTTCCGCAGAGGCTTCTCGGGGCTAATCACACCTCACCTCTGGAACGTCGAAAGGGTCCTTTACACCCTTGGTGCAACTCAAGAAGTTCCCCGACATACCCGTCTCCACTCGAGAGGAAACACGAGGGTCCCGCCCACATACAGAGGAGCCCCGTTTCCGCCTCGCAGCTCGAGGTGAGGGATCCTTTCCCTGCTTCGTCGGGAAAGAATTCCCGGCGTTCCCGTCGCATCTCAAGAGGAGGCCTTCTCAACAGGAACGGCGAGAGGAACTCCAGGGTCGTGCCACCATTCCAAGAGTCCCCCAGATGTCTCAGTCCATTCCAGAGGAACCTCTTTTCCCTTCACCGGCTCGTCTTTCACGCCGAGGATCGACTCACACCAAGGTGGCACTTGGCACAGCCCTGTGGGAAAGCCTCGTGGGAAAGCCTCGAGGGAAAGCCACAGATCCCTTGATCCACGTGACAGGAAGCCTGACCCTACTGCTGCAGCTCGGGAGGGAAGCGCACGTGCATGCCCCCACTCGAGACGAGGCCTGAATCCCCTGCGGAGACTCAGAGGCACCCCAAAATCCATGTGAACACAGGAGAGGAATCCTGAGTTTCCGGCCCCGACTCCACACAAGGTCTTAGGCCCCGGCATCGATGGGAGAGGAATCCCGAGATGGCCCCTAGCAACTCGCATGGGGACTGGCCCTTCCTGAGGCCACCAGAGCGGGTCCCTGAGGTCCCCGTCGTAACTGGAGAAGACCTGCCGCAACTCGAGAATATCCAGGAGGTTCTCCCCTGCAGGCGAGATGAGGCCCATTTCCGCAGAGGCTTCTCGGGGCTAATCACACCTCACCTCTGGAATGTCGAAAGGGTCCTTCACACCCTTGGTGCAACTCAAGAAGTTCCCCGACATACCCGTCTCCACTCGAGAGGAAACACGAGGGTCCCGCCCACATCCAGAGGAGCCCCGTTTCCGCCTCGTAGCTCGAGGTGAGGGATCCTTTCCCTGCTTCGGCGGGAAAGAATTCCCGGCGTTCCCGTCGCATCTCAAGAGGAGGCCTTCTCAACAGGAACGGCGAGAGGAACTCCAGGGTCGTGCCACCATTCCAAGAGTCCCCCAGATGTCTCTGTCCATTCCAGAGGAACCTCTTTTCCCTTCACCGGCTCGTCTTTCACGCCGAGGATGGACTCACACCAAGGTGGCACTTGGCACAGCCCTGTGGGAAAGCCTCGTGGGAAAGCCTCGAGGGAAAGCCTCGAGGGAAAGCCACAGATCCCTTGATCCACGTGACAGGAAGCGTGACCATACTGCTGCAGATCGGGAGGGAAGCGCACGTGCATGCCCCCACTCGAGACGAGGCCTGACTCCCCTGGGGAGACTCAGAGGCACCCCAAGATCCATGTCAACACCGGAGAGGAATGCTCAGGTTCCGGCGCCGACTCCACACAAGGTCTTAGGCCCCGGCATCGATGGGAGAGGAATCCCGAGATGGCCCCTAGCAACGCGCATGGGGACTGGCCCTTCCTGAGGCCACCAGAGCCTGTCCCTGAGGTCCCCGTCGTAACTCGAGAAGACCTGCCGCAACTCGAGAATATCCAGGAGGTTCTCCCCTGCAGGCGAGATGAGGCCCATTTCCGCAGAGGCTTCTCGGGGCTAATCACACCTCACCTCTGGAACGTCGAAAGGGTCCTTTACACCCTTGGTGCAACTCAAGAAGTTCCCCGACATACCCGTCTCCACTCGAGAGGAAACACGAGGGTCCCGCCCACATACAGAGGAGCCCCGTTTCCGCCTCGCAGCTCGAGGTGAGGGATCCTTTCCCTGCTTCGTCGGGAAAGAATTCCGGGCGTTCCCGTCGCATCTCAAGAGGAGGCCCTCTCAACAGGAACGGCGAGAGGAACTCCAGGGTCCTGTCACCGTTCCAAGAGTCCCCCAGATGTCTCAGTCCATTCCAGAGGAACCTCTTTTCCCTTCACCGGCTCGTCTTTCACGCCGAGGATCGACTCACACCAAGGTGGCACTTGGCACAGCCCTGTGGGAAAGCCTCGTCGGAAAGCCTCGAGGGAAAGCCTCGAGGGAAAGACACAGATCCCTTGGTCCACCTGACAGGAAGCCTGACCCTACTGCTGCAGCTCGGGAGGGAAGCGCACGTGCATGCCCCCACTCGAGACGAGGCCTGAATCCCCTGCGGAGACTCAGAGGCACCCCAAAATCCATGTGAACACTGGAGAGGAATCCTCAGGTTCCGGCCCCGACTCCACACAAGGTCTTAGGCCCCGGCATCGTTGCGAGAGGAATCCCGAGATGGCCCCTAGCAACTCGCATGGCGACAGGCCCTTCCTGAGGCCACCAGAGCGGGTCCCTGAGGTCCCCGTCGTAACTCGAGAAGACCTGCCGCAACTCGAGAATATCCAGGAGGTTCTCCCCTGCAGGCGAGATGAGGCCCATTTCCGCAGAGGCTTCTCGGGGCTAATCACACCTCACCTCTGGAACGTCGAAAGGGTCCTTCACACCCTTGGTGCAACTCAAGAAGTTCCCCGACATACCCGTCTCCACTCGAGAGGAAACACGAGGGTCCCGCCCACATCCAGAGGAGCCCCGTTTCCGCCTCGTAGCTCGAGGTGTGGGATCCTTTCCCTGCTTCGTCGGGAAAGAATTCCCGGCGTTCCCGTCGCATCTCAAGAGGAGGCCTTCTCAACAGGAACGGCGAGAGGAACTCCAGGGTCGTGCCACCATTCCAAGAGTCCCCCAGATGTCTCTGTCCATTCCAGAGGAACCTCTTTTCCCTTCACCGGCTCGTCTTTCACGCCGAGGATGGACTCACACCAAGGTGGCACTTGGCACAGCCCTGTGGGAAAGCCTCGTGGGAAAGCCTCGAGGGAAAGCCTCGAGGGAAAGCCACAGATCCCTTGATCCACGTGACAGGAAGCGTGACCATACTGCTGCAGATCGGGAGGGAAGCGCACGTGCATGCCCCCACTCGAGACGAGGCCTGACTCCCCTGGGGAGACTCAGAGGCACCCCAAGATCCATGTCAACACCGGAGAGGAATGCTCAGGTTCCGGCGCCGACTCCACACAAGGTCTTAGGCCCCGGCATCGATGGGAGAGGAATCCCGAGATGGCCCCTAGCAACGCGCATGGGGACTGGCCCTTCCTGAGGCCACCAGAGCCTGTCCCTGAGGTCCCCGTCGTAACTCGAGAAGACCTGCCGCAACTCGAGAATATCCAGGAGGTTCTCCCCTGCAGGCGAGATGAGGCCCATTTCCGCAGAGGCTTCTCGGGGCTAATCACACCTCACCTCTGGAACGTCGAAAGGGTCCTTTACACCCTTGGTGCAACTCAAGAAGTTCCCCGACATACCCGTCTCCACTCGAGAGGAAACACGAGGGTCCCGCCCACATACAGAGGAGCCCCGTTTCCGCCTCGCAGCTCGAGGTGAGGGATCCTTTCCCTGCTTCGTCGGGAAAGAATTCCCGGCGTTCCCGTCGCATCTCAAGAGGAGGCCTTCTCAACAGGAACGGCGAGAGGAACTCCAGGGTCGTGCCACCATTCCAAGAGTCCCCCAGATGTCTCAGTCCATTCCAGAGGAACCTCTTTTCCCTTCACCGGCTCGTCTTTCACGCCGAGGATCGACTCACACCAAGGTGGCACTTGGCACAGCCCTGTGGGAAAGCCTCGTGGGAAAGCCTCGAGGGAAAGCCACAGATCCCTTGATCCACGTGACAGGAAGCCTGACCCTACTGCTGCAGCTCGGGAGGGAAGCGCACGTGCATGCCCCCACTCGAGACGAGGCCTGAATCCCCTGCGGAGACTCAGAGGCACCCCAAAATCCATGTGAACACAGGAGAGGAATCCTGAGTTTCCGGCCCCGACTCCACACAAGGTCTTAGGCCCCGGCATCGATGGGAGAGGAATCCCGAGATGGCCCCTAGCAACTCGCATGGGGACTGGCCCTTCCTGAGGCCACCAGAGCGGGTCCCTGAGGTCCCCGTCGTAACTGGAGAAGACCTGCCGCAACTCGAGAATATCCAGGAGGTTCTCCCCTGCAGGCGAGATGAGGCCCATTTCCGCAGAGGCTTCTCGGGGCTAATCACACCTCACCTCTGGAATGTCGAAAGGGTCCTTCACACCCTTGGTGCAACTCAAGAAGTTCCCCGACATACCCGTCTCCACTCGAGAGGAAACACGAGGGTCCCGCCCACATCCAGAGGAGCCCCGTTTCCGCCTCGTAGCTCGAGGTGAGGGATCCTTTCCCTGCTTCGGCGGGAAAGAATTCCCGGCGTTCCCGTCGCATCTCAAGAGGAGGCCTTCTCAACAGGAACGGCGAGAGGAACTCCAGGGTCGTGCCACCATTCCAAGAGTCCCCCAGATGTCTCTGTCCATTCCAGAGGAACCTCTTTTCCCTTCACCGGCTCGTCTTTCACGCCGAGGATGGACTCACACCAAGGTGGCACTTGGCACAGCCCTGTGGGAAAGCCTCGTGGGAAAGCCTCGAGGGAAAGCCTCGAGGGAAAGCCACAGATCCCTTGATCCACGTGACAGGAAGCGTGACCATACTGCTGCAGATCGGGAGGGAAGCGCACGTGCATGCCCCCACTCGAGACGAGGCCTGACTCCCCTGGGGAGACTCAGAGGCACCCCAAGATCCATGTCAACACCGGAGAGGAATGCTCAGGTTCCGGCGCCGACTCCACACAAGGTCTTAGGCCCCGGCATCGATGGGAGAGGAATCCCGAGATGGCCCCTAGCAACGCGCATGGGGACTGGCCCTTCCTGAGGCCACCAGAGCCTGTCCCTGAGGTCCCCGTCGTAACTCGAGAAGACCTGCCGCAACTCGAGAATATCCAGGAGGTTCTCCCCTGCAGGCGAGATGAGGCCCATTTCCGCAGAGGCTTCTCGGGGCTAATCACACCTCACCTCTGGAACGTCGAAAGGGTCCTTTACACCCTTGGTGCAACTCAAGAAGTTCCCCGACATACCCGTCTCCACTCGAGAGGAAACACGAGGGTCCCGCCCACATACAGAGGAGCCCCGTTTCCGCCTCGCAGCTCGAGGTGAGGGATCCTTTCCCTGCTTCGTCGGGAAAGAATTCCGGGCGTTCCCGTCGCATCTCAAGAGGAGGCCCTCTCAACAGGAACGGCGAGAGGAACTCCAGGGTCCTGTCACCGTTCCAAGAGTCCCCCAGATGTCTCAGTCCATTCCAGAGGAACCTCTTTTCCCTTCACCGGCTCGTCTTTCACGCCGAGGATCGACTCACACCAAGGTGGCACTTGGCACAGCCCTGTGGGAAAGCCTCGTCGGAAAGCCTCGAGGGAAAGCCTCGAGGGAAAGACACAGATCCCTTGGTCCACCTGACAGGAAGCCTGACCCTACTGCTGCAGCTCGGGAGGGAAGCGCACGTGCATGCCCCCACTCGAGACGAGGCCTGAATCCCCTGCGGAGACTCAGAGGCACCCCAAAATCCATGTGAACACTGGAGAGGAATCCTCAGGTTCCGGCCCCGACTCCACACAAGGTCTTAGGCCCCGGCATCGTTGCGAGAGGAATCCCGAGATGGCCCCTAGCAACTCGCATGGCGACAGGCCCTTCCTGAGGCCACCAGAGCGGGTCCCTGAGGTCCCCGTCGTAACTCGAGAAGACCTGCCGCAACTCGAGAATATCCAGGAGGTTCTCCCCTGCAGGCGAGATGAGGCCCATTTCCGCAGAGGCTTCTCGGGGCTAATCACACCTCACCTCTGGAACGTCGAAAGGGTCCTTCACACCCTTGGTGCAACTCAAGAAGTTCCCCGACATACCCGTCTCCACTCGAGAGGAAACACGAGGGTCCCGCCCACATCCAGAGGAGCCCCGTTTCCGCCTCGTAGCTCGAGGTGAGGGATCCTTTCCCTGCTTCGTCGGGAAAGAATTCCCGGCGTTCCCGTCGCATCTCAAGAGGAGGCCTTCTCAACAGGAACGGCGAGAGGAACTCCAGGGTTGTGCCACCATTCCAAGAGTCCCCCAGATGTCTCTGTCCATTCCAGAGGAACCTCTTTTCCCTTCACCGGCTCGTCTTTCACGCCGAGGATGGACTCACACCAAGGTGGCACTTGGCACAGCCCTGTGGGAAAGCCTCGAGGGAAAGCCACAGATCCCTTGATCCACATGACAGGAAGCGTGACCCTACTGCTGCAGCTCGGGAGGGAAGCGCACGTGCATGCCCCCACTCGAGACGAGGCCTGAATCCCCTGCGGAGACTCAGAGGCACCCCAAAATCCATGTGAACACTGGAGAGGAATCCTCAGGTTCCGGCCCCGACTCCACACAAGGTCTTAGGCCCCGGCATCGATGGGAGAGGAATGCCGAGATGGCCCCTAGCAACTCGCATGGGGACTGGCCCTTCCTGAGGCCACCAGAGCGGGTCCCTGAGGTCTCCGTCGTAACTCGAGAAAGACCTGCCGCAACTCGAGAATATCCAGGAGGTTCTCCCCTGCAGGCGAGATGAGGCCCATTTCGGCAGAGGCTTCTCGGGGCTAATCACACCTCACGTCTGGAACGTCGAAAGGGTCCTTTACACCCTTGGTACAACTCAAGAAGTTCCCCGACATACCCGTCTCCACTCGAGAGGAAACACGAGGGTCCCGCCCACATCCAGAGGAGCCCCGTTTCCGCCTCGTAGCTCGAGGTGAGGGATCCTTTCCCTGCTTCGTCGGGAAAGAATTCCCGGCGTTCCCGTCGCCTCTCAAGAGGAGGCCCTCTCAACAGGAACGGCGAGAGGAACTCCAGGGTCGTGCCACCATTCCAAAAGTCCCCCAGATGTCTCTGTCCATTCCAGAGGAACCTCTTTTCCCTTCACAGGCTCGTCTTTCACGCCGAGGAGCGACTCACACCAAGGTGGCACTTGGCACAGCCCTGTGGGAAAGCCTCGTGGGAAAGCCTCGAGGGAAAGCCTCGAGGGAAAGCCACAGATCCCTTGATCCACGTGACAGGAAGCCTGACCCTACTGCTGCAGCTCGGGAGGGAAGCGCACGTGCATGCCCCCACTCGAGACGAGGCCTGAATCCCCTGCGGAGACTCAGAGGCACCCCAAAATCCATGTGAACACTGGAGAGGAATCCTCAGTTTCCGGCCCCGACTCCACACAAGGTCTTAGGCCCCGGCATCGATGGGAGAGGAATCCCGAGATGGCCCCTAGCAACTCGCATGGGGACTGGCCCTTCCTGAGGACACCAGAGCGGGTCCCTGAGGTCCCCGTCGTAACTGGAGAAGACCTGCCGCAACTCGAGAATATCCAGGAGGTTCTCCCCTGCAGGCGAGATGAGGCCCATTTCGGCAGAGGCTTCTCGGGGCTAATCACACCTCACCTCTGGAATGTCGATAGGGTCCTTCACACCCTTGGTGCAACTCAAGAAGTTCCCCGACCTACCCGTCTCCACTCGAGAGGAAACACGAGGGTCCCGCCCACATCAGGAGGAGCCCCGTTTCCGCCTCGTAGCTCGAGGTGAGGGATCCTTTCCCTGCTTCGTCGGGAAAGAATTCCCGGCGTTCCGGTCGCATCTCAAGAGGAGGCCTTCTCAACAGGAACGGCAATAGGAACTCCAGGGTCGTGCCACCATTCCAAGAGTCCCCCAGATGTCTCTGTCCAATCCAGAGGAACCTCTTTTCTCTTCACCGTCTCGTCTTTCACGCCGAGGATCGACTCACACCAAGGTGGCACTTGGCACAGCCCTGTGGGAAAGCCTCGTGGGAAAGCCTCGAGGGAAAGCCACAGATCCCTTGATCCACGTGACAGGAAGCCTGACCCTACTGCTAGAGCTCGGGAGGGAAGCGCACGTGCATGCCCCCACTCGAGACGAGGCCTGAATCCCCTGGGGAGACTCAGAGGCACCCCAAGATCCATGTGAACACTGGAGAGCAATCCTCAGGTTCCGGCCCCGACTCCACACAAGGTCTTAGGCCCCGGCATCGATGGGAGAGGAATCCCAAGATGGGCACTAGCAACTCGCATGGGGACTGGCCCTTCCTGAGGCCACCAGAGCGGGTCCCTGAGGTCCCCGTCGTAACTCGAGAAGACCTGCTGCAACTCGAGAATATCCAGGAGGTTCTCCCCTGCAGGCGAGACGAGGCCCATTTCCGCAGAGGCTTCTCGGGGCTAATCACACCTCACCTCTGGAACGTCGAAAGGGTCCTTCCCACCCTTGGTGCAACTCAAGAAGTTCCCCGACATACCCGTCTCCACTCGAGAGGAAACACGAGGGACCCGCCCACATCCAGAGGAGCCTCGTTTCCGCCTCGTAGCTCGAGGTGAGGGATCCTTTCCCTGCTTCGTCGGGAAAGAATTCCGGGCGTTCCCGTCGCATCTCAAGAGGAGGCCCTCTCAACAGGAACGGCGAGAGGAACTCCAGGGTCCTGTCACCGTTCCAAGAGTCCCCCAGATGTCTCAGTCCATTCCAGAGGAACCTCTTTTCCCTTCACCGGCTCGTCTTTCACCCCGAGGATCGACTCACACCAAGGTGGCACTTGGCACAGCCCTGTGGGAAAGCCTCGTCGGAAAACCTCGAGGGAAAGCCTCGAGGGAAAGACACAGATCCCTTGATCCACGTGACAGGAAGCCTGACCCTACTGCTGCAGCTCGGGAGGGAAGCGCACGTGCATGCCCCCACTCGAGACGAGGCCTGAATCCCCTGCGGAGACTCAGAGGCACCCCAAAATCCATGTGAACACTGGAGAGGAATCCTCAGGTTCCGGCCCCGACTCCACACAAGGTCTTAGGCCCCGGCATCGTTGCGAGAGGAATCCCAAGATGGCCCCTAGCAACTCGCATGGCGACAGGCCCTTCCTGAGGCCACCAGAGCGGGTCCCTGAGGTCCCCGTCGTAACTCGAGAAGACCTGCCGCAACTCGAGAATATCCAGGAGGTTCTCCCCTGCAGGCGAGATGAGGCCCATTTCCGCAGAGGCTTCTCGGGGCTAATCACACCTCACCTCTGGAACGTCGAAAGGGTCCTTCACACCCTTGGTGCAACTCAAGAAGTTCCCCGACATACCCGTCTCCACTCGAGAGGAAACACGAGGGTCCCGCCCACATCAGGAGGAGCCCCGTTTCCGCCTCGTAGCTCGAGGTGAGGGATCCTTTCCCTGCTTCGTCGGGAAAGAATTCCCGGCGTTCCGGTCGCATCTCAAGAGGAGGCCTTCTCAACAGGAACGGCGAGAGGAACTCCAGGGTCGTGCCACCATTCCAAGAGTCCCCCAGATGTCTCTGTCCAATCCAGAGGAACCTCTTTTCCCTTCACCGGCTCGTCTTTCACGCCGAGGATGGACTCACACCAAGGTGGCACTTGGCACAGCCCTGTGGGAAAGCCTCGTGGGAAAGCCTCGAGGGAAAGCCACAGATCCCTTGATCCACGTGACAGGAAGCGTGACTCTACTGCTGCAGCTTGGAATGAAAGCCCACGTGCATGTCCCAACTCGAGATGAGGCCTGACTCCCCTGGGGGGACTCAGAAGCACCCCAAGATCCATGGCAACACTGGAGAGGAATCCTCAGGTTCCGGCCCCGACTCTACACAAGGTCTTAGGCCCCGGCATGGACGGGAGAGGAATCCCGAGATGGCCCCTAGCAACTCGCATGGGGACTGGCCTTTCCTGAGGCCACCAGAGCGGGTCCCTGAGGTCCCCGTCGTAACTCGAGAAGACCTGCGGCAACTCGAGAAAATCCAGGAGGTTCTCCCCTCTAGGCGAGATGAGGCCCATTTCCGCTGAGGCTTCTCGGGGCTAATCACACCTCACCTCTGGAACGTCGAAAGGGTCCTTCCCACCCTTGGTGCAACTCAAGAAGTTCCCCGACATACCCGCCTCCACTCGAGAGGAAACACGAGGGTCACGCCCACATCCAGAGGAGCCCCGTTTCCGCCTCGTAGCTCGAGGTGAGGGATCCTTTCCCTGCTTCGTCGGGAAAGAATTCCCGGCGTTCCCGTTGCATGTCAAGAGGAGGCCCTCTCAACAGGAAACGCGAGAGGAACTCCAGGGTCGTGCCACCATTCCAAGAGTCCCCCAGATGTCTCAGTCCATTCCAGAGGAACCTCTTTTCCCTTCACCGGCTCGTCTTTCACGCCGAGGATCGACTCACACCAAGGTGGCACGTGGCACAGCCCTGTGGGAAAGACTCGTGGAAAGACTCGAGGGAAAGCCTCGAGGGAAAGACACAGATCCCTTGGTCCACCTGACAGGAAGCCTGACCCTACTGCTGCAGCTCGGGAGGGAAGCGCACATGCATGCCCCCACTCGAGACGAGGCCTGAATCCCCTGCGGAGACTCAGAGGCACCCCAAAATCCATGTGAACACTGGAGAGGAATCCTCAGGTTCCGGCCCCGACTCCACACAAGGTCTTAGGCCCCGGCATCGTTGCGAGAGGAATCCCGAGATGGCCCCTAGCAACTCGCATGGGGACAGGCCCTTCCTGAGGCCACCAGAGCGGGTCCCTGAGGTCCCCGTCGTAACTCGAGAAGACCTGCCGCAACTCGAGAATATCCAGGAGGTTCTCCCCTGCAGGCGAGATGAGGCCTATTTCCGCAGAGGCTTCTCGGGGCTAACCACACCTCACCTCTGGAACGTCGAAATGGTCCGTCACACCCTGGGTGCAACTCAAGAAGTTCCCCGACATACCCTTCTCCACTCGAGTGGAAACACGAGGGTCCCGCCCACATACAGAGGAGCCCCGTTTCCGCCTCGTAGCTCGAGGTGAGGGATCCTTTCCCTGCTTCGTCGGGAAAGAATTCCCGGCGTTCCCGTCGCATCTCAAGAGGAGGCCTTCTCAACAGGAACGGCGAGAGGAACTCCAGGGTCGTGCCACCATTCCAAGAGTCCCCCAGATGTCTCTGTCCATTCCAGAGGAACCTCTTTTCCCTTCACCGGCTCGTCTTTCACGCCGAGGATGGACTCACACCAAGGTGGCACGTGGCACAGCCTTGTGGGAAAGCCTCGAGGGAAAGCCTCAAGGGAAAGCCACAGATCCCTTGATCCAGGTGACAGGAAGCGTGACTCTACTGCTGCAGCTTGGAATGAAAGCCCACGTGCATGTCCCAACTCGAGATGAGGCCTGACTCCCCTGGGGGGACTCAGAAGCACCCCAAGATCCATGGCAACACTGGAGAGGAATCCTCAGGTTCCGGCCCCGACTCTACACAAGGTCTTAGGCCCCGGCATGGACGGGAGAGGAATCCCGAGATGGCCCCTAGCAACTCGCATGGGGACTGGCCTTTCCTGAGGCCACCAGAGCGGGTCCCTGAGGTCCCCGTCGTAACTCGAGAAGACCTGCGGCAACTCGAGAAAATCCAGGAGGTTCTCCCCTCTAGGCGAGATGAGGCCCATTTCCGCTGAGGCTTCTCGGGGCTAATCACACCTCACCTCTGGAACGTCGAAAGGGTCCTTCCCACCCTTGGTGCAACTCAAGAAGTTCCCCGACATACCCGCCTCCACTCGAGAGGAAACACGAGGGTCACGCCCACATCCAGAGGAGCCCCGTTTCCGCCTCGTAGCTCGAGGTGAGGGATCCTTTCCCTGCTTCGTCGGGAAAGAATTCCCGGCGTTCCCGTTGCATGTCAAGAGGAGGCCCTCTCAACAGGAAACGCGAGAGGAACTCCAGGGTCGTGCCACCATTCCAAGAGTCCCCCAGATGTCTCAGTCCATTCCAGAGGAACCTCTTTTCCCTTCACCGGCTCGTCTTTCACGCCGAGGATCGACTCACACCAAGGTGGCACGTGGCACAGCCCTGTGGGAAAGACTCGTGGAAAGACTCGAGGGAAAGCTTCGAGGGAAAGACACAGATCCCTTGGTCCACCTGACAGGAAGCCTGACCCTACTGCTGCAGCTCGGGAGGGAAGCGCACATGCATGCCCCCACTCGAGACGAGGCCTGAATCCCCTGCGGAGACTCAGAGGCACCCCAAAATCCATGTGAACACTGGAGAGGAATCCTCAGGTTCCGGCCCCGACTCCACACAAGGTCTTAGGCCCCGGCATCGTTGCGAGAGGAATCCCGAGATGGCCCCTAGCAACTCGCATGGGGACAGGCCCTTCCTGAGGCCACCAGAGCGGGTCCCTGAGGTCCCCGTCGTAACTCGAGAAGACCTGCCGCAACTCGAGAATATCCAGGAGGTTCTCCCCTGCAGGCGAGATGAGGCCTATTTCCGCAGAGGCTTCTCGGGGCTAACCACACCTCACCTCTGGAACGTCGAAATGGTCCGTCACACCCTGGGTGCAACTCAAGAAGTTCCCCGACATACCCTTCTCCACTCGAGTGGAAACACGAGGGTCCCGCCCACATACAGAGGAGCCCCGTTTCCGCCTCGTAGCTCGAGGTGAGGGATCCTTTCCCTGCTTCGTCGGGAAAGAATTCCCGGCGTTCCCGTCGCATCTCAAGAGGAGGCCTTCTCAACAGGAACGGCGAGAGGAACTCCAGGGTCGTGCCACCATTCCAAGAGTCCCCCAGATGTCTCTGTCCATTCCAGAGGAACCTCTTTTCCCTTCACCGGCTCGTCTTTCACGCCGAGGATGGACTCACACCAAGGTGGCACGTGGCACAGCCTTGTGGGAAAGCCTCGAGGGAAAGCCTCAAGGGAAAGCCACAGATCCCTTGATCCAGGTGACAGGAAGCGTGACTCTACTGCTGCAGCTTGGAATGAAAGCCCACGTGCATGTCCCAACTCGAGATGAGGCCTGACTCCCCTGGGGGGACTCAGAAGCACCCCAAGATCCATGGCAACACTGGAGAGGAATCCTCAGGTTCCGGCCCCGACTCTACACAAGGTCTTAGGCCCCGGCATGGACGGGAGAGGAATCCCGAGATGGCCCCTAGCAACTCGCATGGGGACTGGCCTTTCCTGAGGCCACCAGAGCGGGTCCCTGAGGTCCCCGTCGTAATTCGAGAAGACCTGCGGCAACTCGAGAAAATCCAGGAGGTTCTCCCCTCTAGGCGAGATGAGGCCCATTTCCGCTGAGGCTTCTCGGGGCTAATCACACCTCACCTCTGGAACGTCGAAAGGGTCCTTCCCACCCTTGGTGCAACTCAAGAAGTTCCCCGACATACCCGCCTCCACTCGAGAGGAAACACGAGGGTCACGCCCACATCCAGAGGAGCCCCGTTTCCGCCTCGTAGCTCGAGGTGAGGGATCCTTTCCCTGCTTCGTCGGGAAAGAATTCCCGGCGTTCCCGTTGCATGTCAAGAGGAGGCCCTCTCAACAGGAAACGCGAGAGGAACTCCAGGGTCGTGCCACCATTCCAAGAGTCCCCCAGATGTCTCAGTCCATTCCAGAGGAACCTCTTTTCCCTTCACCGGCTCGTCTTTCACGCCGAGGATCGACTCACACCAAGGTGGCACGTGGCACAGCCCTGTGGGAAAGACTCGTGGAAAGCCTCGAGGGAAAGCCTCGAGGGAAAGACACAGATCCCTTGGTCCACCTGACAGGAAGCCTGACCCTACTGCTGCAGCTCGGGAGGGAAGCGCACATGCATGCCCCCACTCGAGACGAGGCCTGAATCCCCTGCGGAGACTCAGAGGCACCCCAAAATCCATGTGAACACTGGAGAGGAATCCTCAGGTTCCGGCCCCGACTCCACACAAGGTCTTAGGCCCCGGCATCGTTGCGAGAGGAATCCCGAGATGGCCCCTAGCAACTCGCATGGGGACAGGCCCTTCCTGAGGCCACCAGAGCGGGTCCCTGAGGTCCCCGTCGTAACTCGAGAAGACCTGCCGCAACTCGAGAATATCCAGGAGGTTCTCCCCTGCAGGCGAGATGAGGCCTATTTCCGCAGAGGCTTCTCGGGGCTAACCACACCTCACCTCTGGAACGTCGAAATGGTCCGTCACACCCTGGGTGCAACTCAAGAAGTTCCCCGACATACCCTTCTCCACTCGAGTGGAAACACGAGGGTCCCGCCCACATACAGAGGAGCCCCGTTTCCGTCTCGTAGCTCGAGGTGAGGGATCCATTCCCTGCTTCGTCGGGAAAGAATTCCCGGCGTTCCCGTCGCATCTCAAGAGGAGACCCTCTCAACAGGAACGGCGAGAGGAACTCCACGGTCGTGCCACCATTCCAAGAGTCCCCCAGATGTCTCAGTCCATTCCAGAGGAACCTCTTTTCCCTTCACCGGCTCGTCTTTCACGCCGAGGATCGACTCACACCAAGGTGGCACTTGGCACAGCCCTGTGGGAAAGCCTCGTGGGAAAGCCTCGAGGGAAAGCTTCGAGGGAAAGCCACAGATCCCTTGAACCACGTGACAGGAAGCGTGACCCTACTGCAGCAGATCGGGAGGGAAGCGCACGTGCATGCCCCCACTCGAGACGAGGCCTGACTTCCCTGGGGAGACTCAGAGGCACCCCAAGATCCATGTCAACACTGGAGAGGAATCCTCAGGTTCCGGCGCCGACTCCACACAAGGTCTTAAGCCCCGGCATCGATGGGAGAGGAATCCCGAGATGGCCCCTAGCAACGCGCATGGGGAGTGGCCCTTCCTGAGGCCACCAGAGCGGGTCCCTGAGGTCCCCGTCGTAACTCGAGAAGACCTGCTGCAACTCGAGAATATCCAGGAGGTTCTCCCCTGCAGGCGAGACGAGGCCCATTTCCGCAGAGGCTTCTCGGGGCTAATCACACCTCACCTCTGGAATGTCGAAAGGGTCCTTCCCACCCTTGGTGCAACTCAAGAAGTTCCCCGACATACCCGTCTCCACTCGAGAGGAAACACGAGGGACCCGCCCACATCCAGAGGAGCCTCGTTTCCGCCTCGTAGCTCGAGGTGAGGGATCCTTTCCCTGCTTCGTCGGGAAAGAATTCCGGGCGTTCCCGTCGCATTTCAAGAGGAGGCCCTCTCAACAGGAACGGCGAGAGGAACTCCAGGGTCCTGTCACCGTTCCAAGAGTCCCCCAGATGTCTCAGTCCATTCCAGAGGAACCTCTTTTCCCTTCACCGGCTCGTCTTTCACGCCGAGGATCGACTCACACCAAGGTGGCACTTGGCACAGCCCTGTGGGAAAGCCTCGTCGGAAAGCCTCGAGGGAAAGCCTCGAGGGAAAGACACAGATCCCTTGGTCCACCTGACAGGAAGCCTGACCCTACTGCTGCAGCTCGGGAGGGAAGCGCACGTGCATGCCCCCACTCGAGACGAGGCCTGAATCCCCTGCGGAGACTCAGAGGCACCCCAAAATCCATGTGAACACTGGAGAGGAATCCTCAGGTTCCGGCCCTGACTCCACACAAGGTCTTAGGCCCCGGCATCGTTGCGAGAGGAATCCCGAGATGGCCCCTAGCAACTCGCATGGCGACAGGCCCTTCCTGAGGCCACCAGAGCGGGTCCCTGAGGTCCCCGTCGTAACTTGAGAAGACCTGCCGCAACTCGAGAATATCCAGGAGGTTCTCCCCTGCAGGCGAGATGAGGCCCATTTCCGCAGAGGCTTCTCGGGGCTAATCACACCTCACCTCTGGAACGTCGAAAGGGTCCTTCACAACCTTGGTGCAACTCAAGAAGTTCCCCGACATACCCGTCTCCACTCGAGAGGAAACACGAGGGTCCCGCCCACATCCAGAGGAGCCCCGTTTCCGCCTCGTAGCTCGAGGTGAGGGATCCTTTCCCTGCTTCGTCGGGAAAGAATTCCCGGCGTTCCCGTCGCATCTCAAGAGGAG
This sequence comes from Budorcas taxicolor, assembly GCF_023091745.1. Taxonomy (NCBI): domain Eukaryota; kingdom Metazoa; phylum Chordata; class Mammalia; order Artiodactyla; family Bovidae; genus Budorcas; species Budorcas taxicolor. The sequence goes on along the minus strand of NW_026292806.1, from coordinate 202,513 downwards.
GCCTTCTCAACAGGAACGGCGAGAGGAACTCCAGGGTCGTGCCACCATTCCAAGAGTCCCCCAGATGTCTCTGTCCATTCCAGAGGAACCTCTTTTCCCTTCACCGGCTCGTCTTTCACGCCGAGGATGGACTCACACCAAGGTGGCACTTGGCACAGCCCTGTGGGAAAGCCTCGAGGGAAAGCCACAGATCCCTTGATCCACATGACAGGAAGCGTGACCCTACTGCTGCAGCTCGGGAGGAAAGCGCACGTGCATGCCCCCACTCGAGACGAGGCCTGAATCCCCTGGGGAGACTCAGAGGCACCCCAAGATCCATGTGAACACTGGAGAGGAATCCTCAGGTTCCGGCCCCGACTCCACACAAGGTCTTAGGCCCCGGCATCGATGGGAGAGGAATGCCGAGATGGCCCCTAGCAACTCGCATGGGGACTGGCCCTTCCTGAGGCCACCAGAGCGGGTCCCTGAGGTCTCCGTCGTAACTCGAGAAGACCTGCCGCAACTCGAGAATATCCAGGAGGTTCTCCCCTGCAGGCGAGATGAGGCCCATTTCGGCAGAGGCTTCTCGGGGCTAATCACACCTCACGTCTGGAACGTCGAAAGGGTCCTTTACACCCTTGGTACAACTCAAGAAGTTCCCCGACATACCCGTCTCCACTCGAGAGGAAACACGAGGGTCCCGCCCACATCCAGAGGAGCCCCGTTTCCGCCTCGTAGCTCGAGGTGAGGGATCCTTTCCCTGCTTCGTCGGGAAAGAATTCCCGGCGTTCCCGTCGCCTCTCAAGAGGAGGCCCTCTCAACAGGAACGGCGAGAGGAACTCCAGGGTCGTGCCACCATTCCAAAAGTCCCCCAGATGTCTCTGTCCATTCCAGAGGAACCTCTTTTCCCTTCACAGGCTCGTCTTTCACGCCGAGGAGCGACTCACACCAAGGTGGCACTTGGCACAGCCCTGTGGGAAAGCCTCGTGGGAAAGCCTCGAGGGAAAGCCTCGAGGGAAAGCCACAGATCCCTTGATCCACGTGACAGGAAGCGTGACCATACTGCTGCAGATCGGGAGGGAAGCGCACGTGCATGCCCCCACTCGAGACGAGGCCTGACTCCCCTGGGGAGACTCAGAGGCACCCCAAGATCCATGTCAACACCGGAGAGGAATGCTCAGGTTCCGGCGCCGACTCCACACAAGGTCTTAGGCCCCGGCATCGATGGGAGAGGAATCCCGAGATGGCCCCTAGCAACGCGCATGGGGACTGGCCCTTCCTGAGGCCACCAGAGCCTGTCCCTGAGGTCCCCGTCGTAACTCGAGAAGACCTGCCGCAACTCGAGAATATCCAGGAGGTTCTCCCCTGCAGGCGAGATGAGGCCCATTTCCGCAGAGGCTTCTCGGGGCTAATCACACCTCACCTCTGGAACGTCGAAACGGTCCTTTACACCCTTGGTGCAACTCAAGAAGTTCCCCGACATACCCGTCTCCACTCGAGAGGAAACACGAGGGTCCCGCCCACATACAGAGGAGCCCCGTTTCCGCCTCGCAGCTCGAGGTGAGGGATCCTTTCCCTGCTTCGTCGGGAAAGAATTCCCGGCGTTCCCGTCGCATCTCAAGAGGAGGCCTTCTCAACAGGAACGGCGAGAGGAACTCCAGGGTCGTGCCACCATTCCAAGAGTCCCCCAGATGTCTCTGTCCATTCCAGAGGAACCTCTTTTCCCTTCACCGGCTCGTCTTTCACGCCGAGGATCGACTCACACCAAGGTGGCACTTGGCACAGCCCTGTGGGAAAGCCTCGAGGGAAAGCCTCGAGGGAAAGCCACAGATCCCTTGATCCACGTGACAGGAAGCCTGACCCTACTGCTGCAGCTCGGGAGGGAAGCGCACGTGCATGCCCCCACTCGAGACGAGGCCTGAATCCCCTGCGGAGACTCAGAGGCACCCCAAAATCCATGTGAACACTGGAGAGGAATCCTCAGTTTCCGGCCCCGACTCCACACAAGGTCTTAGGCCCCGGCATCGATGGGAGAGGAATCCCGAGATGGCCCCTAGCAACTCGCATGGGGACTGGCCCTTCCTGAGGACACCAGAGCGGGTCCCTGAGGTCCCCGTCGTAACTCGAGAAGACCTGCCGCAACTCGAGAATATCCAGGAGGTTCTCCCCTGCAGGCGAGATGAGGCCCATTTCCGCAGAGGCTTCTCGGGGCTAATCACACCTCACCTCTGGAATGTCGATAGGGTCCTTCACACCCTTGGTGCAACTCAAGAAGTTCCCCGACCTACCCGTCTCCACTCGAGAGGAAACACGAGGGTCCCGCCCACATCAGGAGGAGCCCCGTTTCCGCCTCGTAGCTCGAGGTGAGGGATCCTTTCCCTGCTTCATCGGGAAAGAATTCCCGGCGTTCCGGTCGCATCTCAAGAGGAGGCCTTCTCAACAGGAACGGCGATAGGAACTCCAGGGTCGTGCCACCATTCCAAGAGTCCCCCAGATGTCTCTGTCCAATCCAGAGGAACCTCTTTTCCCTTCACCGGCTCGTCTTTCACGCCGAGGATCGACTCACACCAAGGTGGCACTTGGCACAGCCCTGTGGGAAAGCCTCGTGGGAAAGCCTCGAGGGAAAGCCACAGATCCCTTGATCCACGTGACAGGAAGCCTGACCCTACTGCTACAGCTCGGGAGGGAAGCGCACGTGCATGCCCCCACTCGAGACGAGGCCTGAATCCCCTGGGGAGACTCATAGGCACCCCAAGATCCATGTGAACACTGGAGAGCAATCCTCAGGTTCCGGCCCCGACTCCACACAAGGTCTTAGGCCCCGGCATCGATGGGAGAGGAATCCCAAGATGGGCCCTAGCAACTCGCATGGGGACTGGCCCTTCCTGAGGCCACCAGAGCGGGTCCCTGAGGTCCCCGTCGTAACTCGAGAAGACCTGCTGCAACTCGAGAATATCCAGGAGGTTCTCCCCTGCAGGCGAGACGAGGCCCATTTCCGCAGAGGCTTCTCGGGGCTAATCACACCTCACCTCTGGAACGTCGAAAGGGTCCTTCCCACCCTTGGTGCAACTCAAGAAGTTCCCCGACATACCCGTCTCCACTCGAGAGGAAACACGAGGGACCCGCCCACATCCAGAGGAGCCTCGTTTCCGCCTCGTAGCTCGAGGTGAGGGATCCTTTCCCTGCTTCGTCGGGAAAGAATTCCGGGCGTTCCCGTCGCATCTCAAGAGGAGGCCCTCTCAACAGGAACGGCGAGAGGAACTCCAGGGTCCTGTCACCGTTCCAAGAGTCCCCCAGATGTCTCAGTCCATTCCAGAGGAACCTCTTTTCCCTTCACCGGCTCGTCTTTCACCCCGAGGATCGACTCACACCAAGGTGGCACTTGGCACAGCCCTGTGGGAAAGCCTCGTCGGAAAGCCTCGAGGGAAAGCCTCGAGGGAAAGACACAGATCCCTTGGTCCACCTGACAGGAAGCCTGACCCTACTGCTGCAGCTCGGGAGGGAAGCGCACGTGCATGCCCCCACTCGAGACGAGGCCTGAATCCCCTGCGGAGACTCAGAGGCACCCCAAAATCCATGTGAACACTGGAGAGGAATCCTCAGGTTCCGGCCCCGACTCCACACAAGGTCTTAGGCCCCGGCATCGTTGCGAGAGGAATCCCGAGATGGCCCCTAGCAACTCGCATGGCGACAGGCCCTTCCTGAGGCCACCAGAGCGGGTCCCTGAGGTCCCCGTCGTAACTCGAGAAGACCTGCCGCAACTCGAGAATATCCAGGAGGTTCTCCCCTGCAGGCGAGATGAGGCCCATTTCCGCAGAGGCTTCTCGGGGCTAATCACACCTCACCTCTGGAACGTCGAAAGGGTCCTTCACACCCTTGGTGCAACTCAAGAAGTTCCCCGACATACCCGTCTCCACTCGAGAGGAAACACGAGGGTCCCGCCCACATCCAGAGGAGCCCCGTTTCCGCCTCGTAGCTCGAGGTGAGGGATCCTTTCCCTGCTTCGTCGGGAAAGAATTCCCGGCGTTCCCGTCGCATCTCAAGAGGAGGCCTTCTCAACAGGAACGGCGAGAGGAACTCCAGGGTCGTGCCACCATTCCAAGAGTCCCCCAGATGTCTCTGTCCATTCCAGAGGAACCTCTTTTCCCTTCACCGGCTCGTCTTTCACGCCGAGGATGGACTCACACCAAGGTGGCACTTGGCACAGCCCTGTGGGAAAGCCTCGTGGGAAAGCCTCGAGGGAAAGCCTCGAGGGAAAGCCACAGATCCCTTGATCCACGTGACAGGAAGCGTGACCATACTGCTGCAGATCGGGAGGGAAGCGCACGTGCATGCCCCCACTCGAGACGAGGCCTGACTCCCCTGGGGAGACTCAGAGGCACCCCAAGATCCATGTCAACACCGGAGAGGAATGCTCAGGTTCCGGCGCCGACTCCACACAAGGTCTTAGGCCCCGGCATCGATGGGAGAGGAATCCCGAGATGGCCCCTAGCAACGCGCATGGGGACTGGCCCTTCCTGAGGCCACCAGAGCCTGTCCCTGAGGTCCCCGTCGTAACTCGAGAAGACCTGCCGCAACTCGAGAATATCCAGGAGGTTCTCCCCTGCAGGCGAGATGAGGCCCATTTCCGCAGAGGCTTCTCGGGGCTAATCACACCTCACCTCTGGAACGTCGAAAGGGTCCTTTACACCCTTGGTGCAACTCAAGAAGTTCCCCGACATACCCGTCTCCACTCGAGAGGAAACACGAGGGTCCCGCCCACATACAGAGGAGCCCCGTTTCCGCCTCGCAGCTCGAGGTGAGGGATCCTTTCCCTGCTTCGTCGGGAAAGAATTCCCGGCGTTCCCGTCGCATCTCAAGAGGAGGCCTTCTCAACAGGAACGGCGAGAGGAACTCCAGGGTCGTGCCACCATTCCAAGAGTCCCCCAGATGTCTCAGTCCATTCCAGAGGAACCTCTTTTCCCTTCACCGGCTCGTCTTTCACGCCGAGGATCGACTCACACCAAGGTGGCACTTGGCACAGCCCTGTGGGAAAGCCTCGTGGGAAAGCCTCGAGGGAAAGCCACAGATCCCTTGATCCACGTGACAGGAAGCCTGACCCTACTGCTGCAGCTCGGGAGGGAAGCGCACGTGCATGCCCCCACTCGAGACGAGGCCTGAATCCCCTGCGGAGACTCAGAGGCACCCCAAAATCCATGTGAACACAGGAGAGGAATCCTGAGTTTCCGGCCCCGACTCCACACAAGGTCTTAGGCCCCGGCATCGATGGGAGAGGAATCCCGAGATGGCCCCTAGCAACTCGCATGGGGACTGGCCCTTCCTGAGGCCACCAGAGCGGGTCCCTGAGGTCCCCGTCGTAACTGGAGAAGACCTGCCGCAACTCGAGAATATCCAGGAGGTTCTCCCCTGCAGGCGAGATGAGGCCCATTTCCGCAGAGGCTTCTCGGGGCTAATCACACCTCACCTCTGGAATGTCGAAAGGGTCCTTCACACCCTTGGTGCAACTCAAGAAGTTCCCCGACATACCCGTCTCCACTCGAGAGGAAACACGAGGGTCCCGCCCACATCCAGAGGAGCCCCGTTTCCGCCTCGTAGCTCGAGGTGAGGGATCCTTTCCCTGCTTCGGCGGGAAAGAATTCCCGGCGTTCCCGTCGCATCTCAAGAGGAGGCCTTCTCAACAGGAACGGCGAGAGGAACTCCAGGGTCGTGCCACCATTCCAAGAGTCCCCCAGATGTCTCTGTCCATTCCAGAGGAACCTCTTTTCCCTTCACCGGCTCGTCTTTCACGCCGAGGATGGACTCACACCAAGGTGGCACTTGGCACAGCCCTGTGGGAAAGCCTCGTGGGAAAGCCTCGAGGGAAAGCCTCGAGGGAAAGCCACAGATCCCTTGATCCACGTGACAGGAAGCGTGACCATACTGCTGCAGATCGGGAGGGAAGCGCACGTGCATGCCCCCACTCGAGACGAGGCCTGACTCCCCTGGGGAGACTCAGAGGCACCCCAAGATCCATGTCAACACCGGAGAGGAATGCTCAGGTTCCGGCGCCGACTCCACACAAGGTCTTAGGCCCCGGCATCGATGGGAGAGGAATCCCGAGATGGCCCCTAGCAACGCGCATGGGGACTGGCCCTTCCTGAGGCCACCAGAGCCTGTCCCTGAGGTCCCCGTCGTAACTCGAGAAGACCTGCCGCAACTCGAGAATATCCAGGAGGTTCTCCCCTGCAGGCGAGATGAGGCCCATTTCCGCAGAGGCTTCTCGGGGCTAATCACACCTCACCTCTGGAACGTCGAAAGGGTCCTTCACACCCTTGGTGCAACTCAAGAAGTTCCCCGACATACCCGTCTCCACTCGAGAGGAAACACGAGGGTCCCGCCCACATCCAGAGGAGCCCCGTTTCCGCCTCGCAGCTCGAGGTGAGGGATCCTTTCCCTGCTTCGTCGGGAAAGAATTCCCGGCGTTCCCGTCGCATCTCAAGAGGAGGCCCTCTCAACAGGAACGGCGAGAGGAACTCCAGGGTCGTGCCACCATTCCAAGAGTCCCCCAGATGTCTCTGTCCATTCCAGAGGAACCTCTTTTCCCTTCACCGGCTCGTCTTTCACGCCGAGGATGGACTCACACCAAGGTGGCACTTGGCACAGCCCTGTGGGAAAGCCTCGTGGGAAAGCCTCGAGGGAAAGCCTCGAGGGAAAGCCACAGATCCCTTGATCCACGTGACAGGAAGCGTGACCATACTGCTGCAGATCGGAAGGGAAGCGCACGTGCATGCCCCCACTCGAGACGAGGCCTGACTCCCCTGGGGAGACTCAGAGGCACCCCAAGATCCATGTCAACACCGGAGAGGAATGCTCAGGTTCCGGCGCCGACTCCACACAAGGTCTTAGGCCCCGGCATCGATGGGAGAGGAATCCCGAGATGGCCCCTAGCAACGCGCATGGGGACTGGCCCTTCCTGAGGCCACCAGAGCCTGTCCCTGAGGTCCCCGTCGTAACTCGAGAAGACCTGCCGCAACTCGAGAATATCCAGGAGGTTCTCCCCTGCAGGCGAGATGAGGCCCATTTCCGCAGAGGCTTCTCGGGGCTAATCACACCTCACCTCTGGAACGTCGAAAGGGTCCTTTACACCCTTGGTGCAACTCAAGATGTTCCCCGACATACCCGTCTCCACTCGAGAGGAAACACGAGGGTCCCGCCCACATACAGAGGAGCCCCGTTTCCGCCTCGCAGCTCGAGGTGAGGGATCCTTTCCCTGCTTCGTCGGGAAAGAATTCCCGGCGTTCCCGTCGCATCTCAAGAGGAGGCCTTCTCAACAGGAACGGCGAGAGGAACTCCAGGGTCGTGCCACCATTCCAAGAGTCCCCCAGATGTCTCAGTCCATTCCAGAGGAACCTCTTTTCCCTTCACCGGCTCGTCTTTCACGCCGAGGATCGACTCACACCAAGGTGGCACTTGGCACAGCCCTGTGGGAAAGCCTCGTGGGAAAGCCTCGAGGGAAAGCCACAGATCCCTTGATCCACGTGACAGGAAGCCTGACCCTACTGCTGCAGCTCGGGAGGGAAGCGCACGTGCATGCCCCCACTCGAGACGAGGCCTGAATCCCCTGCGGAGACTCAGAGGCACCCCAAAATCCATGTGAACACAGGAGAAGAATCCTGAGTTTCCGGCCCCGACTCCACACAAGGTCTTAGGCCCCGGCATCGATGGGAGAGGAATCCCGAGATGGCCCCTAGCAACTCGCATGGGGACTGGCCCTTCCTGAGGCCACCAGAGCGGGTCCCTGAGGTCCCCGTCGTAACTGGAGAAGACCTGCCGCAACTCGAGAATATCCAGGAGGTTCTCCCCTGCAGGCGAGATGAGGCCCATTTCCGCAGAGGCTTCTCGGGGCTAATCACACCTCACCTCTGGAATGTCGAAAGGGTCCTTCACACCCTTGGTGCAACTCAAGAAGTTCCCCGACATACCCGTCTCCACTCGAGAGGAAACACGAGGGTCCCGCCCACATCCAGAGGAGCCCCGTTTCCGCCTCGTAGCTCGAGGTGAGGGAACCTTTCCCTTCTTCGTCGGGAAAGAATTCCCGGCGTTCCCGTCGCATCTCAAGAGGAGGCCTTCTCAACAGGAACGGCGAGAGGAACTCCAGGGTCGTGCCACCATTCCAAGAGTCACCCAGATGTCTCTGTCCATTCCAGAGGAACCTCTTTTCCCTTCACCGGCTCTTCTTTCACGCCGAGGATCGACTCACACCAAGGTGGCACTTGGCACAGCCCTGTGGGAAAGCCTCGAGGGAAAGCCTCGAGGGAAAGCCACAGATCCCTTGATCCACGTGACAGGAAGCCTGACCCTACTGCTGCAGCTCGGGAGGGAAGCGCACGTGCATGCCCCCACTCGAGACGAGGCCTGAATCCCCTGCGGAGACTCAGAGGCACCCCAAAATCCATGTGAACACTGGAGAGGAATCCTCAGTTTCCGGCCCCGACTCCACACAAGGTCTTAGGCCCCGGCATCGATGGGAGAGGAATCCCGAGATGGCCCCTAGCAACTCGCATGGGGACTGGCCCTTCCTGAGGACACCAGAGCGGGTCCCTGAGGTCCCCGTCGTAACTGGAGAAGACCTGCCGCAACTCGAGAATATCCAGGAGGTTCTCCCCTGCAGGCGAGATGAGGCCCATTTCCGCAGAGGCTTCTCGGGGCTAATCACACCTCACCTCTGGAATGTCGATAGGGTCCTTCACACCCTTGGTGCAACTCAAGAAGTTCCCCGACCTACCCGTCTCCACTCGAGAGGAAACACGAGGGTCCCGCCCACATACAGAGGAGCCCCGTTTCCGCCTCGCAGCTCGAGGTGAGGGATCCTTTCCCTGCTTCGTCGGGAAAGAATTCCCGGCGTTCCCGTCGCATCTCAAGAGGAGGCCTTCTCAACAGGAACGGCGAGAGGAACTCCAGGGTCGTGCCACCATTCCAAGAGTCCCCCAGATGTCTCAGTCCATTCCAGAGGAACCTCTTTTCCCTTCACCGGCTCGTCTTTCACGCCGAGGATCGACTCACACCAAGGTGGCACTTGGCACAGCCCTGTGGGAAAGCCTCGTGGGAAAGCCTCGAGGGAAAGCCACAGATCCCTTGATCCACGTGACAGGAAGCCTGACCCTACTGCTGCAGCTCGGGAGGGAAGCGCACGTGCATGCCCCCACTCGAGACGAGGCCTGAATCCCCTGCGGAGACTCAGAGGCACCCCAAAATCCATGTGAACACAGGAGAGGAATCCTGAGTTTCCGGCCCCGACTCCACACAAGGTCTTAGGCCCCGGCATCGATGGGAGAGGAATCCCGAGATGGCCCCTAGCAACTCGCATGGGGACTGGCCCTTCCTGAGGCCACCAGAGCGGGTCCCTGAGGTCCCCGTCGTAACTGGAGAAGACCTGCCGCAACTCGAGAATATCCAGGAGGTTCTCCCCTGCAGGCGAGATGAGGCCCATTTCCGCAGAGGCTTCTCGGGGCTAATCACACCTCACCTCTGGAATGTCGAAAGGGTCCTTCACACCCTTGGTGCAACTCAAGAAGTTCCCCGACATACCCGTCTCCACTCGAGAGGAAACACGAGGGTCCCGCCCACATCCAGAGGAGCCCCGTTTCCGCCTCGTAGCTCGAGGTGAGGGATCCTTTCCCTGCTTCGGCGGGAAAGAATTCCCGGCGTTCCCGTCGCATCTCAAGAGGAGGCCTTCTCAACAGGAACGGCGAGAGGAACTCCAGGGTCGTGCCACCATTCCAAGAGTCCCCCAGATGTCTCTGTCCATTCCAGAGGAACCTCTTTTCCCTTCACCGGCTCGTCTTTCACGCCGAGGATGGACTCACACCAAGGTGGCACTTGGCACAGCCCTGTGGGAAAGCCTCGTGGGAAAGCCTCGAGGGAAAGCCTCGAGGGAAAGCCACAGATCCCTTGATCCACGTGACAGGAAGCGTGACCATACTGCTGCAGCTCGGGAGGGAAGCGCACGTGCATGCCCCCACTCGAGACGAGGCCTGACTCCCCTGGGGAGACTCAGAGGCACCCCAAGATCCATGTCAACACCGGAGAGGAATGCTCAGGTTCCGGCGCCGACTCCACACAAGGTCTTAGGCCCCGGCATCGATGGGAGAGGAATCCCGAGATGGCCCCTAGCAACGCGCATGGGGACTGGCCCTTCCTGAGGCCACCAGAGCCTGTCCCTGAGGTCCCCGTCGTAACTCGAGAAGACCTGCCGCAACTCGAGAATATCCAGGAGGTTCTCCCCTGCAGGCGAGATGAGGCCCATTTCCGCAGAGGCTTCTCGGGGCTAATCACACCTCACCTCTGGAACGTCGAAAGGGTCCTTTACACCCTTGGTGCAACTCAAGAAGTTCCCCGACATACCCGTCTCCACTCGAGAGGAAACACGAGGGTCCCGCCCACATACAGAGGAGCCCCGTTTCCGCCTCGCAGCTCGAGGTGAGGGATCCTTTCCCTGCTTCGTCGGGAAAGAATTCCGGGCGTTCCCGTCGCATCTCAAGAGGAGGCCCTCTCAACAGGAACGGCGAGAGGAACTCCAGGGTCCTGTCACCGTTCCAAGAGTCCCCCAGATGTCTCAGTCCATTCCAGAGGAACCTCTTTTCCCTTCACCGGCTCGTCTTTCACGCCGAGGATCGACTCACACCAAGGTGGCACTTGGCACAGCCCTGTGGGAAAGCCTCGTCGGAAAGCCTCGAGGGAAAGCCTCGAGGGAAAGACACAGATCCCTTGGTCCACCTGACAGGAAGCCTGACCCTACTGCTGCAGCTCGGGAGGGAAGCGCACGTGCATGCCCCCACTCGAGACGAGGCCTGAATCCCCTGCGGAGACTCAGAGGCACCCCAAAATCCATGTGAACACTGGAGAGGAATCCTCAGGTTCCGGCCCCGACTCCACACAAGGTCTTAGGCCCCGGCATCGTTGCGAGAGGAATCCCGAGATGGCCCCTAGCAACTCGCATGGCGACAGGCCCTTCCTGAGGCCACCAGAGCGGGTCCCTGAGGTCCCCGTCGTAACTCGAGAAGACCTGCCGCAACTCGAGAATATCCAGGAGGTTCTCCCCTGCAGGCGAGATGAGGCCCATTTCCGCAGAGGCTTCTCGGGGCTAATCACACCTCACCTCTGGAACGTCGAAAGGGTCCTTCACACCCTTGGTGCAACTCAAGAAGTTCCCCGACATACCCGTCTCCACTCGAGAGGAAACACGAGGGTCCCGCCCACATCCAGAGGAGCCCCGTTTCCGCCTCGTAGCTCGAGGTGAGGGATCCTTTCCCTGCTTCGTCGGGAAAGAATTCCCGGCGTTCCCGTCGCATCTCAAGAGGAGGCCTTCTCAACAGGAACGGCGAGAGGAACTCCAGGGTCGTGCCACCATTCCAAGAGTCCCCCAGATGTCTCTGTCCATTCCAGAGGAACCTCTTTTCCCTTCACCGGCTCGTCTTTCACGCCGAGGATGGACTCACACCAAGGTGGCACTTGGCACAGCCCTGTGGGAAAGCCTCGTGGGAAAGCCTCGAGGGAAAGCCTCGAGGGAAAGCCACAGATCCCTTGATCCACGTGACAGGAAGCGTGACCATACTGCTGCAGATCGGGAGGGAAGCGCACGTGCATGCCCCCACTCGAGACGAGGCCTGACTCCCCTGGGGAGACTCAGAGGCACCCCAAGATCCATGTCAACACCGGAGAGGAATGCTCAGGTTCCGGCGCCGACTCCACACAAGGTCTTAGGCCCCGGCATCGATGGGAGAGGAATCCCGAGATGGCCCCTAGCAACGCGCATGGGGACTGGCCCTTCCTGAGGCCACCAGAGCCTGTCCCTGAGGTCCCCGTCGTAACTCGAGAAGACCTGCCGCAACTCGAGAATATCCAGGAGGTTCTCCCCTGCAGGCGAGATGAGGCCCATTTCCGCAGAGGCTTCTCGGGGCTAATCACACCTCACCTCTGGAACGTCGAAAGGGTCCTTTACACCCTTGGTGCAACTCAAGAAGTTCCCCGACATACCCGTCTCCACTCGAGAGGAAACACGAGGGTCCCGCCCACATACAGAGGAGCCCCGTTTCCGCCTCGCAGCTCGAGGTGAGGGATCCTTTCCCTGCTTCGTCGGGAAAGAATTCCCGGCGTTCCCGTCGCATCTCAAGAGGAGGCCTTCTCAACAGGAACGGCGAGAGGAACTCCAGGGTCGTGCCACCATTCCAAGAGTCCCCCAGATGTCTCAGTCCATTCCAGAGGAACCTCTTTTCCCTTCACCGGCTCGTCTTTCACGCCGAGGATCGACTCACACCAAGGTGGCACTTGGCACAGCCCTGTGGGAAAGCCTCGTGGGAAAGCCTCGAGGGAAAGCCACAGATCCCTTGATCCACGTGACAGGAAGCCTGACCCTACTGCTGCAGCTCGGGAGGGAAGCGCACGTGCATGCCCCCACTCGAGACGAGGCCTGAATCCCCTGCGGAGACTCAGAGGCACCCCAAAATCCATGTGAACACAGGAGAGGAATCCTGAGTTTCCGGCCCCGACTCCACACAAGGTCTTAGGCCCCGGCATCGATGGGAGAGGAATCCCGAGATGGCCCCTAGCAACTCGCATGGGGACTGGCCCTTCCTGAGGCCACCAGAGCGGGTCCCTGAGGTCCCCGTCGTAACTGGAGAAGACCTGCCGCAACTCGAGAATATCCAGGAGGTTCTCCCCTGCAGGCGAGATGAGGCCCATTTCCGCAGAGGCTTCTCGGGGCTAATCACACCTCACCTCTGGAATGTCGAAAGGGTCCTTCACACCCTTGGTGCAACTCAAGAAGTTCCCCGACATACCCGTCTCCACTCGAGAGGAAACACGAGGGTCCCGCCCACATCCAGAGGAGCCCCGTTTCCGCCTCGTAGCTCGAGGTGAGGGATCCTTTCCCTGCTTCGGCGGGAAAGAATTCCCGGCGTTCCCGTCGCATCTCAAGAGGAGGCCTTCTCAACAGCAACGGCGAGAGGAACTCCAGGGTCGTGCCACCATTCCAAGAGTCCCCCAGATGTCTCTGTCCATTCCAGAGGAACCTCTTTTCCCTTCACCGGCTCGTCTTTCACGCCGAGGATGGACTCACACCAAGGTGGCACTTGGCACAGCCCTGTGGGAAAGCCTCGTGGGAAAGCCTCGAGGGAAAGCCTCGAGGGAAAGCCACAGATCCCTTGATCCACGTGACAGGAAGCGTGACCATACTGCTGCAGATCGGGAGGGAAGCGCACGTGCATGCCCCCACTCGAGACGAGGCCTGACTCCCCTGGGGAGACTCAGAGGCACCCCAAGATCCATGTCAACACCGGAGAGGAATGCTCAGGTTCCGGCGCCGACTCCACACAAGGTCTTAGGCCCCGGCATCGATGGGAGAGGAATCCCGAGATGGCCCCTAGCAACGCGCATGGGGACTGGCCCTTCCTGAGGCCACCAGAGCCTGTCCCTGAGGTCCCCGTCGTAACTCGAGAAGACCTGCCGCAACTCGAGAATATCCAGGAGGTTCTCCCCTGCAGGCGAGACGAGGCCCATTTCCGCAGAGGCTTCTCGGGGCTAATCACACCTCACCTCTGGAACGTCGAAAGGGTCCTTTACACCCTTGGTGCAACTCAAGAAGTTCCCCGACATACCCGTCTCCACTCGAGAGGAAACACGAGGGTCCCGCCCACATACAGAGGAGCCCCGTTTCCGCCTCGCAGCTCGAGGTGAGGGATCCTTTCCCTGCTTCGTCGGGAAAGAATTCCGGGCGTTCCCGTCGCATCTCAAGAGGAGGCCCTCTCAACAGGAACGGCGAGAGGAACTCCAGGGTCCTGTCACCGTTCCAAGAGTCCCCCAGATGTCTCAGTCCATTCCAGAGGAACCTCTTTTCCCTTCACCGGCTCGTCTTTCACGCCGAGGATCGACTCACACCAAGGTGGCACTTGGCACAGCCGTGTGGGAAAGCCTCGTCGGAAAGCCTCGAGGGAAAGCCTCGAGGGAAAGACACAGATCCCTTGGTCCACCTGACAGGAAGCCTGACCCTACTGCTGCAGCTCGGGAGGGAAGCGCACGTGCATGCCCCCACTCGAGACGAGGCCTGAATCCCCTGCGGAGACTCAGAGGCACCCCAAAATCCATGTGAACACTGGAGAGGAATCCTCAGGTTCCGGCCCCGACTCCACACAAGGTCTTAGGCCCCGGCATCGTTGCGAGAGGAATCCCGAGATGGCCCCTAGCAACTCGCATGGCGACAGGCCCTTCCTGAGGCCACCAGAGCGGGTCCCTGAGGTCCCCGTCGTAACTCGAGAAGACCTGCCGCAACTCGAGAATATCCAGGAGGTTCTCCCCTGCAGGCGAGATGAGGCCCATTTCCGCAGAGGCTTCTCGGGGCTAATCACACCTCACCTCTGGAACGTCGAAAGGGTCCTTCACACCCTTGGTGCAACTCAAGAAGTTCCCCGACATACCCGTCTCCACTCGAGAGGAAACACGAGGGTCCCGCCCACATCCAGAGGAGCCCCGTTTCCGCCTCGTAGCTCGAGGTGAGGGATCCTTTCCCTGCTTCGTCGGGAAAGAATTCCCGGCGTTCCCGTCGCATCTCAAGAGGAGGCCTTCTCAACAGGAACGGCGAGAGGAACTCCAGGGTTGTGCCACCATTCCAAGAGTCCCCCAGATGTCTCTGTCCATTCCAGAGGAACCTCTTTTCCCTTCACCGGCTCGTCTTTCACGCCGAGGATGGACTCACACCAAGGTGGCACTTGGCACAGCCCTGTGGGAAAGCCTCGAGGGAAAGCCACAGATCCCTTGATCCACATGACAGGAAGCGTGACCCTACTGCTGCAGCTCGGGAGGGAAGCGCACGTGCATGCCCCCACTCGAGACGAGGCCTGAATCCCCTGCGGAGACTCAGAGGCACCCCAAAATCCATGTGAACACTGGAGAGGAATCCTCAGTTTCCGGCCCCGACTCCACACAAGGTCTTAGGCCCCGGCATCGATGGGAGAGGAATCCCGAGATGGCCCCTAGCAACTCGCATGGGGACTGGCCCTTCCTGAGGACACCAGAGCGGGTCCCTGAGGTCCCCGTCGTAACTGGAGAAGACCTGCCGCAACTCGAGAATATCCAGGAGGTTCTCCCCTGCAGGCGAGATGAGGCCCATTTCCGCAGAGGCTTCTCGGGGCTAATCACACCTCACCTCTGGAATGTCGATAGGGTCCTTCACACCCTTGGTGCAACTCAAGAAGTTCCCCGACCTACCCGTCTCCACTCGAGAGGAAACACGAGGGTCCCGCCCACATACAGAGGAGCCCCGTTTCCGCCTCGCAGCTCGAGGTGAGGGATCCTTTCCCTGCTTCGTCGGGAAAGAATTCCCGGCGTTCCCGTCGCATCTCAAGAGGAGGCCTTCTCAACAGGAACGGCGAGAGGAACTCCAGGGTCGTGCCACCATTCCAAGAGTCCCCCAGATGTCTCAGTCCATTCCAGAGGAACCTCTTTTCCCTTCACCGGCTCGTCTTTCACGCCGAGGATCGACTCACACCAAGGTGGCACTTGGCACAGCCCTGTGGGAAAGCCTCGTGGGAAAGCCTCGAGGGAAAGCCACAGATCCCTTGATCCACGTGACAGGAAGCCTGACCCTACTGCTGCAGCTCGGGAGGGAAGCGCACGTGCATGCCCCCACTCGAGACGAGGCCTGAATCCCCTGCGGAGACTCAGAGGCACCCCAAAATCCATGTGAACACAGGAGAGGAATCCTGAGTTTCCGGCCCCGACTCCACACAAGGTCTTAGGCCCCGGCATCGATGGGAGAGGAATCCCGAGATGGCCCCTAGCAACTCGCATGGGGACTGGCCCTTCCTGAGGCCACCAGAGCGGGTCCCTGAGGTCCCCGTCGTAACTGGAGAAGACCTGCCGCAACTCGAGAATATCCAGGAGGTTCTCCCCTGCAGGCGAGATGAGGCCCATTTCCGCAGAGGCTTCTCGGGGCTAATCACACCTCACCTCTGGAATGTCGAAAGGGTCCTTCACACCCTTGGTGCAACTCAAGAAGTTCCCCGACATACCCGTCTCCACTCGAGAGGAAACACGAGGGTCCCGCCCACATCCAGAGGAGCCCCGTTTCCGCCTCGTAGCTCGAGGTGAGGGATCCTTTCCCTGCTTCGGCGGGAAAGAATTCCCGGCGTTCCCGTCGCATCTCAAGAGGAGGCCTTCTCAACAGGAACGGCGAGAGGAACTCCAGGGTCGTGCCACCATTCCAAGAGTCCCCCAGATGTCTCTGTCCATTCCAGAGGAACCTCTTTTCCCTTCACCGGCTCGTCTTTCACGCCGAGGATGGACTCACACCAAGGTGGCACTTGGCACAGCCCTGTGGGAAAGCCTCGTGGGAAAGCCTCGAGGGAAAGCCTCGAGGGAAAGCCACAGATCCCTTGATCCACGTGACAGGAAGCGTGACCATACTGCTGCAGCTCGGGAGGGAAGCGCACGTGCATGCCCCCACTCGAGACGAGGCCTGACTCCCCTGGGGAGACTCAGAGGCACCCCAAGATCCATGTCAACACCGGAGAGGAATGCTCAGGTTCCGGCGCCGACTCCACACAAGGTCTTAGGCCCCGGCATCGATGGGAGAGGAATCCCGAGATGGCCCCTAGCAACGCGCATGGGGACTGGCCCTTCCTGAGGCCACCAGAGCCTGTCCCTGAGGTCCCCGTCGTAACTCGAGAAGACCTGCCGCAACTCGAGAATATCCAGGAGGTTCTCCCCTGCAGGCGAGATGAGGCCCATTTCCGCAGAGGCTTCTCGGGGCTAATCACACCTCACCTCTGGAACGTCGAAAGGGTCCTTTACACCCTTGGTGCAACTCAAGAAGTTCCCCGACATACCCGTCTCCACTCGAGAGGAAACACGAGGGTCCCGCCCACATACAGAGGAGCCCCGTTTCCGCCTCGCAGCTCGAGGTGAGGGATCCTTTCCCTGCTTCGTCGGGAAAGAATTCCGGGCGTTCCCGTCGCATCTCAAGAGGAGGCCCTCTCAACAGGAACGGCGAGAGGAACTCCAGGGTCCTGTCACCGTTCCAAGAGTCCCCCAGATGTCTCAGTCCATTCCAGAGGAACCTCTTTTCCCTTCACCGGCTCGTCTTTCACGCCGAGGATCGACTCACACCAAGGTGGCACTTGGCACAGCCCTGTGGGAAAGCCTCGTCGGAAAGCCTCGAGGGAAAGCCTCGAGGGAAAGACACAGATCCCTTGGTCCACCTGACAGGAAGCCTGACCCTACTGCTGCAGCTCGGGAGGGAAGCGCACGTGCATGCCCCCACTCGAGACGAGGCCTGAATCCCCTGCGGAGACTCAGAGGCACCCCAAAATCCATGTGAACACTGGAGAGGAATCCTCAGGTTCCGGCCCCGACTCCACACAAGGTCTTAGGCCCCGGCATCGTTGCGAGAGGAATCCCGAGATGGCCCCTAGCAACTCGCATGGCGACAGGCCCTTCCTGAGGCCACCAGAGCGGGTCCCTGAGGTCCCCGTCGTAACTCGAGAAGACCTGCCGCAACTCGAGAATATCCAGGAGGTTCTCCCCTGCAGGCGAGATGAGGCCCATTTCCGCAGAGGCTTCTCGGGGCTAATCACACCTCACCTCTGGAACGTCGAAAGGGTCCTTCACACCCTTGGTGCAACTCAAGAAGTTCCCCGACATACCCGTCTCCACTCGAGAGGAAACACGAGGGTCCCGCCCACATCCAGAGGAGCCCCGTTTCCGCCTCGTAGCTCGAGGTGAGGGATCCTTTCCCTGCTTCGTCGGGAAAGAATTCCCGGCGTTCCCGTCGCATCTCAAGAGGAGGCCTTCTCAACAGGAACGGCGAGAGGAACTCCAGGGTCGTGCCACCATTCCAAGAGTCCCCCAGATGTCTCTGTCCATTCCAGAGGAACCTCTTTTCCCTTCACCGGCTCGTCTTTCACGCCGAGGATGGACTCACACCAAGGTGGCACTTGGCACAGCCCTGTGGGAAAGCCTCGTGGGAAAGCCTCGAGGGAAAGCCTCGAGGGAAAGCCACAGATCCCTTGATCCACGTGACAGGAAGCGTGACCATACTGCTGCAGATCGGGAGGGAAGCGCACGTGCATGCCCCCACTCGAGACGAGGCCTGACTCCCCTGGGGAGACTCAGAGGCACCCCAAGATCCATGTCAACACCGGAGAGGAATGCTCAGGTTCCGGCGCCGACTCCACACAAGGTCTTAGGCCCCGGCATCGATGGGAGAGGAATCCCGAGATGGCCCCTAGCAACGCGCATGGGGACTGGCCCTTCCTGAGGCCACCAGAGCCTGTCCCTGAGGTCCCCGTCGTAACTCGAGAAGACCTGCCGCAACTCGAGAATATCCAGGAGGTTCTCCCCTGCAGGCGAGATGAGGCCCATTTCCGCAGAGGCTTCTCGGGGCTAATCACACCTCACCTCTGGAACGTCGAAAGGGTCCTTTACACCCTTGGTGCAACTCAAGAAGTTCCCCGACATACCCGTCTCCACTCGAGAGGAAACACGAGGGTCCCGCCCACATACAGAGGAGCCCCGTTTCCGCCTCGCAGCTCGAGGTGAGGGATCCTTTCCCTGCTTCGTCGGGAAAGAATTCCCGGCGTTCCCGTCGCATCTCAAGAGGAGGCCTTCTCAACAGGAACGGCGAGAGGAACTCCAGGGTCGTGCCACCATTCCAAGAGTCCCCCAGATGTCTCAGTCCATTCCAGAGGAACCTCTTTTCCCTTCACCGGCTCGTCTTTCACGCCGAGGATCGACTCACACCAAGGTGGCACTTGGCACAGCCCTGTGGGAAAGCCTCGTGGGAAAGCCTCGAGGGAAAGCCACAGATCCCTTGATCCACGTGACAGGAAGCCTGACCCTACTGCTGCAGCTCGGGAGGGAAGCGCACGTGCATGCCCCCACTCGAGACGAGGCCTGAATCCCCTGCGGAGACTCAGAGGCACCCCAAAATCCATGTGAACACAGGAGAGGAATCCTGAGTTTCCGGCCCCGACTCCACACAAGGTCTTAGGCCCCGGCATCGATGGGAGAGGAATCCCGAGATGGCCCCTAGCAACTCGCATGGGGACTGGCCCTTCCTGAGGCCACCAGAGCGGGTCCCTGAGGTCCCCGTCGTAACTGGAGAAGACCTGCCGCAACTCGAGAATATCCAGGAGGTTCTCCCCTGCAGGCGAGATGAGGCCCATTTCCGCAGAGGCTTCTCGGGGCTAATCACACCTCACCTCTGGAATGTCGAAAGGGTCCTTCACACCCTTGGTGCAACTCAAGAAGTTCCCCGACATACCCGTCTCCACTCGAGAGGAAACACGAGGGTCCCGCCCACATCCAGAGGAGCCCCGTTTCCGCCTCGTAGCTCGAGGTGAGGGATCCTTTCCCTGCTTCGGCGGGAAAGAATTCCCGGCGTTCCCGTCGCATCTCAAGAGGAGGCCTTCTCAACAGCAACGGCGAGAGGAACTCCAGGGTCGTGCCACCATTCCAAGAGTCCCCCAGATGTCTCTGTCCATTCCAGAGGAACCTCTTTTCCCTTCACCGGCTCGTCTTTCACGCCGAGGATGGACTCACACCAAGGTGGCACTTGGCACAGCCCTGTGGGAAAGCCTCGTGGGAAAGCCTCGAGGGAAAGCCTCGAGGGAAAGCCACAGATCCCTTGATCCACGTGACAGGAAGCGTGACCATACTGCTGCAGATCGGGAGGGAAGCGCACGTGCATGCCCCCACTCGAGACGAGGCCTGACTCCCCTGGGGAGACTCAGAGGCACCCCAAGATCCATGTCAACACCGGAGAGGAATGCTCAGGTTCCGGCGCCGACTCCACACAAGGTCTTAGGCCCCGGCATCGATGGGAGAGGAATCCCGAGATGGCCCCTAGCAACGCGCATGGGGACTGGCCCTTCCTGAGGCCACCAGAGCCTGTCCCTGAGGTCCCCGTCGTAACTCGAGAAGACCTGCCGCAACTCGAGAATATCCAGGAGGTTCTCCCCTGCAGGCGAGATGAGGCCCATTTCCGCAGAGGCTTCTCGGGGCTAATCACACCTCACCTCTGGAACGTCGAAAGGGTCCTTTACACCCTTGGTGCAACTCAAGAAGTTCCCCGACATACCCGTCTCCACTCGAGAGGAAACACGAGGGTCCCGCCCACATACAGAGGAGCCCCGTTTCCGCCTCGCAGCTCGAGGTGAGGGATCCTTTCCCTGCTTCGTCGGGAAAGAATTCCGGGCGTTCCCGTCGCATCTCAAGAGGAGGCCCTCTCAACAGGAACGGCGAGAGGAACTCCAGGGTCCTGTCACCGTTCCAAGAGTCCCCCAGATGTCTCAGTCCATTCCAGAGGAACCTCTTTTCCCTTCACCGGCTCGTCTTTCACGCCGAGGATCGACTCACACCAAGGTGGCACTTGGCACAGCCGTGTGGGAAAGCCTCGTCGGAAAGCCTCGAGGGAAAGCCTCGAGGGAAAGACACAGATCCCTTGGTCCACCTGACAGGAAGCCTGACCCTACTGCTGCAGCTCGGGAGGGAAGCGCACGTGCATGCCCCCACTCGAGACGAGGCCTGAATCCCCTGCGGAGACTCAGAGGCACCCCAAAATCCATGTGAACACTGGAGAGGAATCCTCAGGTTCCGGCCCCGACTCCACACAAGGTCTTAGGCCCCGGCATCGTTGCGAGAGGAATCCCGAGATGGCCCCTAGCAACTCGCATGGCGACAGGCCCTTCCTGAGGCCACCAGAGCGGGTCCCTGAGGTCCCCGTCGTAACTCGAGAAGACCTGCCGCAACTCGAGAATATCCAGGAGGTTCTCCCCTGCAGGCGAGATGAGGCCCATTTCCGCAGAGGCTTCTCGGGGCTAATCACACCTCACCTCTGGAACGTCGAAAGGGTCCTTCACACCCTTGGTGCAACTCAAGAAGTTCCCCGACATACCCGTCTCCACTCGAGAGGAAACACGAGGGTCCCGCCCACATCCAGAGGAGCCCCGTTTCCGCCTCGTAGCTCGAGGTGAGGGATCCTTTCCCTGCTTCGTCGGGAAAGAATTCCCGGCGTTCCCGTCGCATCTCAAGAGGAGGCCTTCTCAACAGGAACGGCGAGAGGAACTCCAGGGTTGTGCCACCATTCCAAGAGTCCCCCAGATGTCTCTGTCCATTCCAGAGGAACCTCTTTTCCCTTCACCGGCTCGTCTTTCACGCCGAGGATGGACTCACACCAAGGTGGCACTTGGCACAGCCCTGTGGGAAAGCCTCGAGGGAAAGCCACAGATCCCTTGATCCACATGACAGGAAGCGTGACCCTACTGCTGCAGCTCGGGAGGGAAGCGCACGTGCATGCCCCCACTCGAGACGAGGCCTGAATCCCCTGCGGAGACTCAGAGGCACCCCAAAATCCATGTGAACACTGGAGAGGAATCCTCAGGTTCCGGCCCCGACTCCACACAAGGTCTTAGGCCCCGGCATCGATGGGAGAGGAATGCCGAGATGGCCCCTAGCAACTCGCATGGGGACTGGCCCTTCCTGAGGCCACCAGAGCGGGTCCCTGAGGTCTCCGTCGTAACTCGAGAAGACCTGCCGCAACTCGAGAATATCCAGGAGGTTCTCCCCTGCAGGCGAGATGAGGCCCATTTCGGCAGAGGCTTCTCGGGGCTAATCACACCTCACGTCTGGAAAGTCGAAAGGGTCCTTTACACCCTTGGTACAACTCAAGAAGTTCCCCGACATACCCGTCTCCACTCGAGAGGAAACACGAGGGTCCCGCCCACATCCAGAGGAGCCCCGTTTCCGCCTCGTAGCTCGAGGTGAGGGATCCTTTCCCTGCTTCGTCGGGAAAGAATTCCCGGCGTTCCCGTCGCCTCTCAATAGGAGGCCCTCTCAACAGGAACGGCGAGAGGAACTCCAGGGTCGTGCCACCATTCCAAAAGTCCCCCAGATGTCTCTGTCCATTCCAGAGGAACCTCTTTTCCCTTCACAGGCTCGTCTTTCACGCCGAGGAGCGACTCACACCAAGGTGGCACTTGGCACAGCCCTGTGGGAAAGCCTCGTGGGAAAGCCTCGAGGGAAAGCCTCGAGGGAAAGCCACAGATCCCTTGATCCACGTGACAGGAAGCCTGACCCTACTGCTGCAGCTCGGGAGGGAAGCGCACGTGCATGCCCCCACTCGAGACGAGGCCTGAATCCCCTGCGGAGACTCAGAGGCACCCCAAAATCCATGTGAACACTGGAGAGGAATCCTCAGTTTCCGGCCCCGACTCCACACAAGGTCTTAGGCCCCGGCATCGATGGGAGAGGAATCCCGAGATGGCCCCTAGCAACTCGCATGGGGACTGGCCCTTCCTGAGGACACCAGAGCGGGTCCCTGAGGTCCCCGTCGTAACTGGAGAAGACCTGCCGCAACTCGAGAATATCCAGGAGGTTCTCCCCTGCAGGCGAGATGAGGCCCATTTCCGCAGAGGCTTCTCGGGGCTAATCACACCTCACCTCTGGAATGTCGATAGGGTCCTTCACACCCTTGGTGCAACTCAAGAAGTTCCCCGACCTACCCGTCTCCACTCGAGAGGAAACACGAGGGACCCGCCCACATACAGAGGAGCCTCGTTTCCGCCTCGTAGCTCGAGGTGAGGGATCCTTTCCCTGCTTCGTCGGGAAAGAATTCCGGGCGTTCCCGTCGCATCTCAAGAGGAGGCCCTCTCAACAGGAACGGCGAGAGGAACTCCAGGGTCCTGTCACCGTTCCAAGAGTCCCCCAGATGTCTCAGTCCATTCCAGAGGAACCTCTTTTCCCTTCACCGGCTCGTCTTTCACCCCGAGGATCGACTCACACCAAGGTGGCACTTGGCACAGCCCTGTGGGAAAGCCTCGTCGGAAAACCTCGAGGGAAAGCCTCGAGGGAAAGACACAGATCCCTTGATCCACGTGACAGGAAGCCTGACCCTACTGCTGCAGCTCGGGAGGGAAGCGCACGTGCATGCCCCCACTCGAGACGAGGCCTGAATCCCCTGCGGAGACTCAGAGGCACCCCAAAATCCATGTGAACACTGGAGAGGAATCCTCAGGTTCCGGCCCCGACTCCACACAAGGTCTTAGGCCCCGGCATCGTTGCGAGAGGAATCCCGAGATGGCCCCTAGCAACTCGCATGGCGACAGGCCCTTCCTGAGGCCACCAGAGCGGGTCCCTGAGGTCCCCGTCGTAACTCGAGAAGACCTGCCGCAACTCGAGAATATCCAGGAGGTTCTCCCCTGCAGGCGAGATGAGGCCCATTTCCGCAGAGGCTTCTCGGGGCTAATCACACCTCACCTCTGGAACGTCGAAAGGGTCCTTCACACCCTTGGTGCAACTCAAGAAGTTCCCCGACATACCCGTCTCCACTCGAGAGGAAACACGAGGGTCCCGCCCACATCAGGAGGAGCCCCGTTTCCGCCTCGTAGCTCGAGGTGAGGGATCCTTTCCCTGCTTCGTCGGGAAAGAATTCCCGGCGTTCCGGTCGCATCTCAAGAGGAGGCCTTCTCAACAGGAACGGCGATAGGAACTCCAGGGTCGTGCCACCATTCCAAGAGTCCCCCAGATGTCTCTGTCCAATCCAGAGGAACCTCTTTTCCCTTCACCGGCTCGTCTTTCACGCCGAGGATGGACTCACACCAAGGTGGCACTTGGCACAGCCCTGTGGGAAAGCCTCGTGGGAAAGCCTCGAGGGAAAGCCACAGATCCCTTGATCCACGTGACAGGAAGCCTGACCCTACTGCTACAGCTCGGGAGGGAAGCGCACGTGCATGCCCCCACTCGAGACGAGGCCTGAATCCCCTGGGGAGACTCAGAGGCACCCCAAGATCCATGTGAACACTGGAGAGCAATCCTCAGGTTCCGGCCCCGACTCCACACAAGGTCTTAGGCCCCGGCATCGATGGGAGAGGAATCCCAAGATGGGCCCTAGCAACTCGCATGGGGACTGGCCCTTCCTGAGGCCACCAGAGCGGGTCCCTGAGGTCCCCGTCGTAACTCGAGAAGACCTGCTGCAACTCGAGAATATCCAGGAGGTTCTCCCCTGCAGGCGAGACGAGGCCCATTTCCGCAGAGGCTTCTCGGGGCTAATCACACCTCACCTCTGGAACGTCGAAAGGGTCCTTCCCACCCTTGGTGCAACTCAAGAAGTTCCCCGACATACCCGTCTCCACTCGAGAGGAAACACGAGGGACCCGCCCACATCCAGAGGAGCCTCGTTTCCGCCTCGTAGCTCGAGGTGAGGGATCCTTTCCCTGCTTCGTCGGGAAAGAATTCCGGGAGTTCCCGTCGCATCTCAAGAGGAGGCCCTCTCAACAGGAACGGCGAGAGGAACTCCAGGGTCCTGTCACCGTTCCAAGAGTCCCCCAGATGTCTCAGTCCATTCCAGAGGAACCTCTTTTCCCTTCACCGGCTAGTCTTTCACGCCGAGGATCGACTCACACCAAGGTGGCACTTGGCACAGCCCTGTGGGAAAGCCTCGTGGGAAAGCCTCGAGGGAAAGCCTCGAGGGAAAGCCACAGATCCCTTGATCCACGTGACAGGAAGCGTGACCATACTGCTGCAGATCGGGAGGGAAGCGCACGTGCATGCCCCCACTCGAGACGAGGCCTGACTCCCCTGGGGAGACTCAGAGGCACCCCAAGATCCATGTCAACACCGGAGAGGAATGCTCAGGTTCCGGCGCCGACTCCACACAAGGTCTTAGGCCCCGGCATCGATGGGAGAGGAATCCCGAGATGGCCCCTAGCAACGCGCATGGGGACTGGCCCTTCCTGAGGCCACCAGAGCCTGTCCCTTAGGTCCCCGTCGTAACTCGAGAAGACCTGCCGCAACTCGAGAATATCCAGGAGGTTCTCCCCTGCAGGCGAGATGAGGCCCATTTCCGCAGAGGCTTCTCGGGGCTAATCACACCTCACCTCTGGAACGTCGAAACGGTCCTTTACACCCTTGGTGCAACTCAAGAAGTTCCCCGACATACCCGTCTCCACTCGAGAGGAAACACGAGGGTCCCGCCCACATACAGAGGAGCCCCGTTTCCGCCTCGTAGCTCGAGGTGAGGGATCCTTTCCCTGCTTCGTCGGGAAAGAATTCCCGGCGTTCCCGTCGCATCTCAAGAGGAGGCCTTCTCAACAGGAACGGCGAGAGGAACTCCAGGGTCGTGCCACCATTCCAAGAGTTCCCCAGATGTCTCAGTCCATTCCAGAGGAACCTCTTTTCCCTTCACCGGCTCGTCTTTCACGCCGAGGATCGACTCACACCAAGGTGGCACTTGGCACAGCCCTGTGGGAAAGCCTCGTGGGAAAGCCTCGAGGGAAAGCCACAGATCCCTTGATCCACGTGACAGGAAGCCTGACCCTACTGCTGCAGCTCGGGAGGGAAGCGCACGTGCATGCCCCCACTCGAGACGAGGCCTGAATCCCCTGGGGAGACTCAGAGGCACCCCAAGATCCATGTGAACACTGGAGAGGAATCCTCAGGTTCCGGCCCCGACTCCACACAAGGTCTTAGGCCCCGGCATCGAAGGGAGAGGAATCCCGAGATGGCCCCTAGCAACTCGCACGGGGACTGGCCCTTCCTGAGGCCACCAGAGCGGGTCCCTGTGGTCCCTGTCGTAACTGGAGAAGACCTGCCGCAACTCGAGAATATCCAGGAGGTTCTCCCCTGCATGCGAGATGAGGCCCATTTCCGCAGAGGCTTCTCGGGGCTAATCACACCTCACCTCTGGAACGTCGAAAGGGTCCTTCCCACCCTTGGTGCAACTCAAGAAGTTCCCCGACATACCCGTCTCCACTCGAGAGGAAACACGAGGGACCCGCCCACATCCAGAGGAGCCTCGTTTCCGCCTCGTAGCTCGAGGTGAGGGATCCTTTCCCTGCTTCGTCGGGAAAGAATTCCGGGCGTTCCCGTCGCATCTCAAGAGGAGGCCCTCTCAACAGGAACGGCGAGAGGAACTCCAGGGTCCTGTCACCGTTCCAAGAGTCCCCCAGATGTCTCAGTCCATTCCAGAGGAACCTCTTTTCCCTTCACCGGCTCGTCTTTCACGCCGAGGATCGACTCACACCAAGGTGGCACTTGGCACAGCCCTGTGGGAAAGCCTCGTCGGAAAGCCTCGAGGGAAAGCCTCGAGGGAAAGACACAGATCCCTTGGTCCACCTGACAGGAAGCCTGACCCTACTGCTGCAGCTCGGGAGGGAAGCGCACGTGCATGCCCCCACTCGAGACGAGGCCTGAATCCCCTGCGGAGACTCAGAGGCACCCCAAAATCCATGTGAACACTGGAGAGGAATCCTCAGGTTCCGGCCCCGACTCCACACAAGGTCTTAGGCCCCGGCATCGTTGCGAGAGGAATCCCGAGATGGCCCCTAGCAACTCGCATGGCGACAGGCCCTTCCTGAGGCCACCAGAGCGGGTCCCTGAGGTCCCCGTCGTAACTCGAGAAGACCTGCCGCAACTCGAGAATATCCAGGAGGTTCTCCCCTGCAGGCGAGATGAGGCCCATTTCCGCAGAGGCTTCTCGGGGCTAATCACACCTCACCTCTGGAACGTCGAAAGGGTCCTTCACACCCTTGGTGCAACTCAAGAAGTTCCCCGACATACCCGTCTCCACTCGAGAGGAAACACGAGGGTCCCGCCCACATCCAGAGGAGCCCCGTTTCCGCCTCGTAGCTCGAGGTGAGGGATCCTTTCCCTGCTTCGTCGGGAAAGAATTCCCGGCGTTCCCGTCGCATCTCAAGAGGAGGCCTTCTCAACAGGAACGGCGAGAGGAACTCCAGGGTCGTGCCACCATTCCAAGAGTCCCCCAGATGTCTCTGTCCATTCCAGAGGAACCTCTTTTCCCTTCACCGGCTCGTCTTTCACGCCGAGGATGGACTCACACCAAGGTGGCACGTGGCACAGCCTTGTGGGAAAGCCTCGAGGGAAAGCCTCAAGGGAAAGCCACAGATCCCTTGATCCAGGTGACAGGAAGCGTGACTCTACTGCTGCAGCTTGGAATGAAAGCCCACGTGCATGTCCCAACTCGAGATGAGGCCTGACTCCCCTGGGGGGACTCAGAAGCACCCCAAGATCCATGGCAACACTGGAGAGGAATCCTCAGGTTCCGGCCCCGACTCTACACAAGGTCTTAGGCCCCGGCATGGACGGGAGAGGAATCCCGAGATGGCCCCTAGCAACTCGCATGGGGACTGGCCTTTCCTGAGGCCACCAGAGCGGGTCCCTGAGGTCCCCGTCGTAACTCGAGAAGACCTGCGGCAACTCGAGAAAATCCAGGAGGTTCTCCCCTCTAGGCGAGATGAGGCCCATTTCCGCTGAGGCTTCTCGGGGCTAATCACACCTCACCTCTGGAACGTCGAAAGGGTCCTTCCCACCCTTGGTGCAACTCAAGAAATTCCCCGACATACCCGCCTCCACTCGAGAGGAAACACGAGGGTCACGCCCACATCCAGAGGAGCCCCGTTTCCGCCTCGTAGCTCGAGGTGAGGGATCCTTTCCCTGCTTCGTCGGGAAAGAATTCCCGGCGTTCCCGTTGCATGTCAAGAGGAGGCCTTCTCAACAGGAACGGCGAGAGGAACTCCAGGGTCGTGCCACCATTCCAAGAGTCCCCCAGATGTCTCTGTCCATTCCAGAGGAACCTCTTTTCCCTTCACCGGCTCGTCTTTCACGCCGAGGATGGACTCACACCAAGGTGGCACTTGGCACAGCCCTGTGGGAAAGCCTCGAGGGAAAGCCACAGATCCCTTGATCCACATGACAGGAAGCGTGACCCTACTGCTGCAGCTCGGGAGGGAAGCGCACGTGCATGCCCCCACTCGAGACGAGGCCTGAATCCCCTGCGGAGACTCAGAGGCACCCCAAAATCCATGTGAACACTGGAGAGGAATCCTCAGGTTCCGGCCCCGACTCCACACAAGGTCTTAGGCCCCGGCATCGATGGGAGAGGAATGCCGAGATGGCCCCTAGCAACTCGCATGGGGACTGGCCCTTCCTGAGGCCACCAGAGCGGGTCCCTGAGGTCTCCGTCGTAACTCGAGAAGACCTGCCGCAACTCGAGAATATCCAGGAGGTTCTCCCCTGCAGGCGAGATGAGGCCCATTTCGGCAGAGGCTTCTCGGGGCTAATCACACCTCACGTCTGGAACGTCGAAAGGGTCCTTTACACCCTTGGTACAACTCAAGAAGTTCCCCGACATACCCGTCTCCACTCGAGAGGAAACACGAGGGTCCCGCCCACATCCAGAGGAGCCCCGTTTCCGCCTCGTAGCTCGAGGTGAGGGATCCTTTCCCTGCTTCGTCGGGAAAGAATTCCCGGCGTTCCCGTCGCCTCTCAAGAGGAGGCCCTCTCAACAGGAACGGCGAGAGGAACTCCAGGGTCGTGCCACCATTCCAAAAGTCCCCCAGATGTCTCTGTCCATTCCAGAGGAACCTCTTTTCCCTTCACAGGCTCGTCTTTCACGCCGAGGAGCGACTCACACCAAGGTGGCACTTGGCACAGCCCTGTGGGAAAGCCTCGTGGGAAAGCCTCGAGGGAAAGCCTCGAGGGAAAGCCACAGATCCCTTGATCCACGTGACAGGAAGCGTGACCATACTGCTGCAGATCGGGAGGGAAGCGCACGTGCATGCCCCCACTCGAGACGAGGCCTGACTCCCCTGGGGAGACTCAGAGGCACCCCAAGATCCATGTCAACACCGGAGAGGAATGCTCAGGTTCCGGCGCCGACTCCACACAAGGTCTTAGGCCCCGGCATCGATGGGAGAGGAATCCCGAGATGGCCCCTAGCAACGCGCATGGGGACTGGCCCTTCCTGAGGCCACAAGAGCCTGTCCCTTAGGTCCCCGTCGTAACTCGAGAAGACCTGCCGCAACTCGAGAATATCCAGGAGGTTCTCCCCTGCAGGCGAGATGAGGCCCATTTCCGCAGAGGCTTCTCGGGGCTAATCACACCTCACCTCTGGAACGTCGAAACGGTCCTTTACACCCTTGGTGCAACTCAAGAAGTTCCCCGACATACCCGTCTCCACTCGAGAGGAAACACGAGGGTCCCGCCCACATACAGAGGAGCCCCGTTTCCGCCTCGCAGCTCGAGGTGAGGGATCCTTTCCCTGCTTCGTCGGGAAAGAATTCCCGGCGTTCCCGTCGCATCTCAAGAGGAGGCCTTCTCAACAGGAACGGCGAGAGGAACTCCAGGGTCGTGCCACCATTCCAAGAGTCCCCCAGATGTCTCTGTCCATTCCAGAGGAACCTCTTTTCCCTTCACCGGCTCGTCTTTCACGCCGAGGATCGACTCACACCAAGGTGGCACTTGGCACAGCCCTGTGGGAAAGCCTCGAGGGAAAGCCTCGAGGGAAAGCCACAGATCCCTTGATCCACGTGACAGGAAGCCTGACCCTACTGCTGCAGCTCGGGAGGGAAGCGCACGTGCATGCCCCCACTCGAGACGAGGCCTGAATCCCCTGCGGAGACTCAGAGGCACCCCAAAATCCATGTGAACACTGGAGAGGAATCCTCAGTTTCCGGCCCCGACTCCACACAAGGTCTTAGGCCCCGGCATCGATGGGAGAGGAATCCCGAGATGGCCCCTAGCAACTCGCATGGGGACTGGCCCTTCCTGAGGACACCAGAGCGGGTCCCTGAGGTCCCCGTCGTAACTCGAGAAGACCTGCCGCAACTCGAGAATATCCAGGAGGTTCTCCCCTGCAGGCGAGATGAGGCCCATTTCCGCAGAGGCTTCTCGGGGCTAATCACACCTCACCTCTGGAATGTCGATAGGGTCCTTCACACCCTTGGTGCAACTCAAGAAGTTCCCCGACCTACCCGTCTCCACTCGAGAGGAAACACGAGGGTCCCGCCCACATCAGGAGGAGCCCCGTTTCCGCCTCGTAGCTCGAGGTGAGGGATCCTTTCCCTGCTTCATCGGGAAAGAATTCCCGGCGTTCCGGTCGCATCTCAAGAGGAGGCCTTCTCAACAGGAACGGCGAGAGGAACTCCAGGGTCGTGCCACCATTCCAAGAGTCCCCCAGATGTCTCTGTCCAATCCAGAGGAACCTCTTTTCCCTTCACCGGCTCGTCTTTCACGCCGAGGATCGACTCACACCAAGGTGGCACTTGGCACAGCCCTGTGGGAAAGCCTCGTGGGAAAGCCTCGAGGGAAAGCCACAGATCCCTTGATCCACGTGACAGGAAGCCTGACCCTACTGCTACAGCTCGGGAGGGAAGCGCACGTGCATGCCCCCACTCGAGACGAGGCCTGAATCCCCTGGGGAGACTCATAGGCACCCCAAGATCCATGTGAACACTGGAGAGCAATCCTCAGGTTCCGGCCCCGACTCCACACAAGGTCTTAGGCCCCGGCATCGATGGGAGAGGAATCCCAAGATGGGCCCTAGCAACTCGCATGGGGACTGGCCCTTCCTGAGGCCACCAGAGCGGGTCCCTGAGGTCCCCGTCGTAACTCGAGAAGACCTGCTGCAACTCGAGAATATCCAGGAGGTTCTCCCCTGCAGGCGAGACGAGGCCCATTTCCGCAGAGGCTTCTCGGGGCTAATCACACCTCACCTCTGGAACGTCGAAAGGGTCCTTCCCACCCTTGGTGCAACTCAAGAAGTTCCCCGACATACCCGTCTCCACTCGAGAGGAAACACGAGGGACCCGCCCACATCCAGAGGAGCCTCGTTTCCGCCTCGTAGCTCGAGGTGAGGGATCCTTTCCCTGCTTCGTCGGGAAAGAATTCCGGGCGTTCCCGTCGCATCTCAAGAGGAGGCCCTCTCAACAGGAACGGCGAGAGGAACTCCAGGGTCCTGTCACCGTTCCAAGAGTCCCCCAGATGTCTCAGTCCATTCCAGAGGAACCTCTTTTCCCTTCACCGGCTCGTCTTTCACCCCGAGGATCGACTCACACCAAGGTGGCACTTGGCACAGCCCTGTGGGAAAGCCTCGTCGGAAAGCCTCGAGGGAAAGCCTCGAGGGAAAGACACAGATCCCTTGGTCCACCTGACAGGAAGCCTGACCCTACTGCTGCAGCTCGGGAGGGAAGCGCACGTGCATGCCCCCACTCGAGACGAGGCCTGAATCCCCTGCGGAGACTCAGAGGCACCCCAAAATCCATGTGAACACTGGAGAGGAATCCTCAGGTTCCGGCCCCGACTCCACACAAGGTCTTAGGCCCCGGCATCGTTGCGAGAGGAATCCCGAGATGGCCCCTAGCAACTCGCATGGCGACAGGCCCTTCCTGAGGCCACCAGAGCGGGTCCCTGAGGTCCCCGTCGTAACTCGAGAAGACCTGCCGCAACTCGAGAATATCCAGGAGGTTCTCCCCTGCAGGCGAGATGAGGCCCATTTCCGCAGAGGCTTCTCGGGGCTAATCACACCTCACCTCTGGAACGTCGAAAGGGTCCTTCACACCCTTGGTGCAACTCAAGAAGTTCCCCGACATACCCGTCTCCACTCGAGAGGAAACACGAGGGTCCCGCCCACATACAGAGGAGCCCCGTTTCCGCCTCGCAGCTCGAGGTGAGGGATCCTTTCCCTGCTTCGTCGGGAAAGAATTCCCGGCGTTCCCGTCGCATCTCAAGAGGAGGCCTTCTCAACAGGAACGGCGAGAGGAACTCCAGGGTCGTGCCACCATTCCAAGAGTCCCCCAGATGTCTCAGTCCATTCCAGAGGAACCTCTTTTCCCTTCACCGGCTCGTCTTTCACGCCGAGGATCGACTCACACCAAGGTGGCACTTGGCACAGCCCTGTGGGAAAGCCTCGTGGGAAAGCCTCGAGGGAAAGCCACAGATCCCTTGATCCACGTGACAGGAAGCCTGACCCTACTGCTGCAGCTCGGGAGGGAAGCGCACGTGCATGCCCCCACTCGAGACGAGGCCTGAATCCCCTGCGGAGACTCAGAGGCACCCCAAAATCCATGTGAACACAGGAGAGGAATCCTGAGTTTCCGGCCCCGACTCCACACAAGGTCTTAGGCCCCGGCATCGATGGGAGAGGAATCCCGAGATGGCCCCTAGCAACTCGCATGGGGACTGGCCCTTCCTGAGGCCACCAGAGCGGGTCCCTGAGGTCCCCGTCGTAACTGGAGAAGACCTGCCGCAACTCGAGAATATCCAGGAGGTTCTCCCCTGCAGGCGAGATGAGGCCCATTTCCGCAGAGGCTTCTCGGGGCTAATCACACCTCACCTCTGGAATGTCGAAAGGGTCCTTCACACCCTTGGTGCAACTCAAGAAGTTCCCCGACATACCCGTCTCCACTCGAGAGGAAACACGAGGGTCCCGCCCACATCCAGAGGAGCCCCGTTTCCGCCTCGTAGCTCGAGGTGAGGGATCCTTTCCCTGCTTCGTCGGGAAAGAATTCCCGGCGTTCCCGTCGCATCTCAAGAGGAGGCCTTCTCAACAGGAACGGCGAGAGGAACTCCAGGGTCGTGCCACCATTCCAAGAGTCCCCCAGATGTCTCTGTCCATTCCAGAGGAACCTCTTTTCCCTTCACCGGCTCGTCTTTCACGCCGAGGATGGACTCACACCAAGGTGGCACTTGGCACAGCCCTGTGGGAAAGCCTCGTGGGAAAGCCTCGAGGAAAGCCTCGAGGGAAAGCCACAGATCCCTTGATCCACGTGACAGGAAGCGTGACCATACTGCTGCAGATCGGGAGGGAAGCGCACGTGCATGCCCCCACTCGAGACGAGGCCTGACTCCCCTGGGGAGACTCAGAGGCACCCCAAGATCCATGTCAACACCGGAGAGGAATGCTCAGGTTCCGGCGCCGACTCCACACAAGGTCTTAGGCCCCGGCATCGATGGGAGAGGAATCCCGAGATGGCCCCTAGCAACGCGCATGGGGACTGGCCCTTCCTGAGGCCACCATAGCCTGTCCCTGAGGTCCCCGTCGTAACTCGAGAAGACCTGCCGCAACTCGAGAATATCCAGGAGGTTCTCCCCTGCAGGCGAGATGAGGCCCATTTCCGCAGAGGCTTTTCGGGGCTAATCACACCTCACCTCTGGAACGTCGAAAGGGTCCTTCACACCCTTGGTGCAACTCAAGAAGTTCCCCGACATACCCGTCTCCACTCGAGAGGAAACACGAGGGTCCCGCCCACATCCAGAGGAGCCCCGTTTCCGCCTCGTAGCTCGAGGTGAGGGATCCTTTCCCTGCTTCGTCGGGAAAGAATTCCCGGCGTTCCCGTCGCATCTCAAGAGGAGGCCTTCTCAACAGGAACGGCGAGAGGGACTCCAGGGTCGTGCCACCATTCCAAGAGTCCCCCAGATGTCTCTGTCCATTCCAGAGGAACCTCTTTTCCCTTCACCGGCTCGTCTTTCACGCCGAGGATGGACTCACACCAAGGTGGCACTTGGCACAGCCCTGTGGGAAAGCCTCGTGGGAAAGCCTCGAGGGAAAGCCTCGAGGGAAAGCCACAGATCCCTTGATCCACGTGACAGGAAGCGTGACCATACTGCTGCAGATCGGGAGGGAAGCGCACGTGCATGCCCCCACTCGAGACGAGGCCTGACTCCCCTGGGGAGACTCAGAGGCACCCCAAGATCCATGTCAACACCGGAGAGGAATGCTCAGGTTCCGGCGCCGACTCCACACAAGGTCTTAGGCCCCGGCATCGATGGGAGAGGAATCCCGAGATGGCCCCTAGCAACGCGCATGGGGACTGGCCCTTCCTGAGGCCACCAGAGCCTGTCCCTGAGGTCCCCGTCGTAACTCGAGAAGACCTGCCGCAACTCGAGAATATCCAGGAGGTTCTCCCCTGCAGGCGAGATGAGGCCCAGTTCCGCAGAGGCTTCTCGGGGCTAATCACACCTCACCTCTGGAACGTCGAAAGGGTCCTTTACACCCTTGGTGCAACTCAAGATGTTCCCCGACATACCCGTCTCCACTCGAGAGGAAACACGAGGGTCCCGCCCACATACAGAGGAGCCCCGTTTCCGCCTCGCAGCTCGAGGTGAGGGATCCTTTCCCTGCTTCGTCGGGAAAGAATTCCCGGCGTTCCCGTCGCATCTCAAGAGGAGGCCTTCTCAACAGGAACGGCGAGAGGAACTCCAGGGTCGTGCCACCATTCCAAGAGTCCCCCAGATGTCTCAGTCCATTCCAGAGGAACCTCTTTTCCCTTCACCGGCTCGTCTTTCACGCCGAGGATCGACTCACACCAAGGTGGCACTTGGCACAGCCCTGTGGGAAAGCCTCGTGGGAAAGCCTCGAGGGAAAGCCACAGATCCCTTGATCCACGTGACAGGAAGCCTGACCCTACTGCTGCAGCTCGGGAGGGAAGCGCACGTGCATGCCCCCACTCGAGACGAGGCCTGAATCCCCTGCGGAGACTCAGAGGCACCCCAAAATCCATGTGAACACAGGAGAGGAATCCTGAGTTTCCGGCCCCGACTCCACACAAGGTCTTAGGCCCCGGCATCGATGGGAGAGGAATCCCGAGATGGCCCCTAGCAACTCGCATGGGGACTGGCCCTTCCTGAGGCCACCAGAGCGGGTCCCTGAGGTCCCCGTCGTAACTGGAGAAGACCTGCCGCAACTCGAGAATATCCAGGAGGTTCTCCCCTGCAGGCGAGATGAGGCCCATTTCCGCAGAGGCTTCTCGGGGCTAATCACACCTCACCTCTGGAATGTCGAAAGGGTCCTTCACACCCTTGGTGCAACTCAAGAAGTTCCCCGACATACCCGTCTCCACTCGAGAGGAAACACGAGGGTCCCACCCACATCCAGAGGAGCCCCGTTTCCGCCTCGTAGCTCGAGGTGAGGGATCCTTTCCCTTCTTCGTCGGGAAAGAATTCCCGGCGTTCCCGTCGCATCTCAAGAGGAGGCCTTCTCAACAGGAACGGCGAGAGGAACTCCAGGGTCGTGCCACCATTCCAAGAGTCACCCAGATGTCTCTGTCCATTCCAGAGGAACCTCTTTTCCCTTCACCGGCTCTTCTTTCACGCCGAGGATCGACTCACACCAAGGTGGCACTTGGCACAGCCCTGTGGGAAAGCCTCGAGGGAAAGCCTCGAGGGAAAGCCACAGATCCCTTGATCCACGTGACAGGAAGCCTGACCCTACTGCTGCAGCTCGGGAGGGAAGCGCACGTGCATGCCCCCACTCGAGACGAGGCCTGAATCCCCTGCGGAGACTCAGAGGCACCCCAAAATCCATGTGAACACTGGAGAGGAATCCTCAGTTTCCGGCCCCGACTCCACACAAGGTCTTAGGCCCCGGCATCGATGGGAGAGGAATCCCGAGATGGCCCCTAGCAACTCGCATGGGGAGTGGCCCTTCCTGAGGACACCAGAGCGGGTCCCTGAGGTCCCCGTCGTAACTGGAGAAGACCTGCCGCAACTCGAGAATATCCAGGAGGTTCTCCCCTGCAGGCGAGATGAGGCCCATTTCCGCAGAGGCTTCTCGGGGCTAATCACACCTCACCTCTGGAATGTCGATAGGGTCCTTCACACCCTTGGTGCAACTCAAGAAGTTCCCCGACCAACCCGTCTCCACTCGAGAGGAAACACGAGGGTCCCGCCCACATCAGGAGGAGCCCCGTTTCCGCCTCGTAGCTCGAGGTGAGGGATCCTTTCCCTGCTTCGTCGGGAAAGAATTCCCGGCGTTCCGGTCGCATCTCAAGAGGAGGCCTTCTCAACAGGAACGGCAATAGGAACTCCAGGGTCGTGCCACCATTCCAAGAGTCCCCAGATGTCTCTGTCCAATCCAGAGGAACCTCTTTTCCCTTCACCGTCTCGTCTTTCACGCCGAGGATCGACTCACACCAAGGTGGCACTTGGCACAGCCCTGTGGAAAGCCTCGTGGGAAAGCCTCGAGGGAAAGCCACAGATCCCTTGATCCACGTGACAGGAAGCCTCACCCTACTGCTAGAGCTCGGGAGGGAAGCGCACGTGCATGCCCCCACTCGAGACGAGGCCTGAATCCCCTGGGGAGACTCAGAGGCACCCCAAGATCCATGTGAACACTGAAGAGCAATCCTCAGGTTCCGGCCCCGACTCCACACAAGGTCTTAGGCCCCGGCATCGATGGGAGAGGAATCCCAAGATGGGCCCTAGCAACTCGCATGGGGACTGGCCCTTCCTGAGGCCACCAGAGCGGGTCCCTGAGGTCCCCGTCGTAACTCGAGAAGACCTGCTGCAACTCGAGAATATCCAGGAGGTTCTCCCCTGCAGGCGAGACGAGGCCCATTTCCGCAGAGGCTTCTCGGGGCTAATCACACCTCACCTCTGGAACGTCGAAAGGGTCCTTCCCACCCTTGGTGCAACTCAAGAAGTTCCCCGACATACCCGTCTCCACTCGAGAGGAAACACGAGGGACCCGCCCACATCCAGAGGAGCCTCGTTTCCGCCTCGTAGCTCGAGGTGAGGGATCCTTTCCCTGCTTCGTCGGGAAAGAATTCCGGGCGTTCCCGTCGCATCTCAAGAGGAGGCCCTCTCAACAGGAACGGCGAGAGGAACTCCAGGGTCCTGTCACCGTTCCAAGAGTCCCCCAGATGTCTCAGTCCATTCCAGAGGAACCTCTTTTCCCTTCACCGGCTCGTCTTTCACCCCGAGGATCGACTCACACCAAGGTGGCACTTGGCACAGCCCTGTGGGAAAGCCTCGTCGGAAAGCCTCGAGGGAAAGCCTCGAGGGAAAGACACAGATCCTTGGTCCACCTGACAGGAAGCCTGACCCTACTGCTGCAGCTCGGGAGGGAAGCGCACGTGCATGCCCCCACTCGAGACGAGGCCTGAATCCCCTGCGGAGACTCAGAGGCACCCCAAAATCCATGTGAACACTGGAGAGGAATCCTCACGTTCCGGCCCCGACTCCACACAAGGTCTTAGGCCCCGGCATCGTTGCGAGAGGAATCCCGAGATGGCCCCTAGCAACTCGCATGGCGACAGGCCCTTCCTGAGGCCACCAGAGCGGGTCCCTGAGGTCCCCGTCGTAACTCGAGAAGACCTGCCGCAACTCGAGAATATCTAGGAGGTTCTCCCCTGCAGGCGAGACGAGGCCCATTTCCGCAGAGGCTTCTCGGGGCTAATCACACCTCACCTCTGGAACGTCGAAAGGGTCCTTCCCACCCTTGGTGCAACTCAAGAAGTTCCCCGACATACCCGTCTCCACTCGAGAGGAAACACGAGGGTCCCGCCCACATCCAGAGGAGCCCCGTTTCCGCCTCGTAGCTCGAGGTGAGGGATCCTTTCCCTGCTTCGTCGGGAAAGAATTCCCGGCGTTCCGGTCGCATCTCAAGAGGAGGCCTTCTCAACAGGAACGGCGATAGGAACTCCAGGGTCGTGTCACCATTCCAAGAGTCCCCCAGATGTCTCTGTCCAATCCAGAGGAACCTCTTTTCCCTTCACCGGCTCGTCTTTCACGCCGAGGATGGACTCACACCAAGGTGGCACTTGGCACAGCCCTGTGGGAAAGCCTCGAGGGAAAGCCACAGATCCCTTGATCCACATGACAGGAAGCGTGACCCTACTGCTGCAGCTCGGGAGGGAAGCGCACGTGCATGCCCCCACTCGAGACGAGGCCTGAATCCCCTGCGGAGACTCAGAGGCACCCCAAAATCCATGTGAACACTGGAGAGGAATCCTCAGGGTTCCGGCCCCGACTCCACACAAGGTCTTAGGCCCCGGCATCGATGGGAGAGGAATGCCGAGATGGCCCCTAGCAACTCGCATGGGGACTGGCCCTTCCTGAGGCCACCAGAGCGGGTCCCTGAGGTCTCCGTCGTAACTCGAGAAGACCTGCCGCAACTCGAGAATATCCAGGAGGTTCTCCCCTGCAGGCGAGATGAGGTCCATTTCCGCAGAGGCTTCTCGGGGCTAATCACACCTCACCTCTGGAACGTCGAATGGGTCCTTCACACCCTTGGTGCAACTCAAGAAGTTCCCCGACATACCCGTCTCCACTCCAGAGCAAACACGAGGATCCCGCCCACATCCAGAGGAGCACCGTTTCCGCCTCGTAGCTCGAGGTGAGGGATCCTTTCCCTGCTTCGTCGGGAAAGAATTCCCGGCGTTCCCGTCGCATCTCAAGAGGAGGCCCTCTCAACAGGAACGGCGAGAGGAACTCCAGGGTCGTGCCACCATTCCAAGAGTCCCCCAGATGTCTTTGTCCATTCCAGAGGAACCTCTTTGCCCTTCACCGGCTCGTCTTTCACGCCGAGGATCGACTCACACCAAGGTGGCACTTGGCACAGCCCTGTGGGAAAGCCTCGAGGGAAAGCCTCGAGGGAAAGCCACAGATCCCTTGATCCACGTGACAGGAAGCCTGACCCTACTGCTGCAGCTCGGGAGGGAAGCGCACGTGCATGCCCCAACACGAGACGAGGCCTGAATCCCCTGGGGAGACTCAGAGGCAACCCAAAATCCATGGGAACACTGGAGAGGAATCCTCAGTTTCCGGCCCCGACTCCACACAAGGTCTTAGGCCCCGGCATCGATGGGAGAGGAATCCCAAGATGGGCCCTAGCAACTCGCATGGGGACTGGCCCTTCCTGAGGCTACCAGAGCGTGTTCCTGAGGGCCCCGTCGTAACTCGAGAAGACCTGCCGCAACTCGAGAACATCCAGGAGGTTCTCCCCTGCAGGCGAGATGAAGCCCATTTCCGCAGAGGCTTCGCGAGTCTAATCACACCTCACATCTGGAACGTTGAAAGGGTCCTTCACACCCTAGGTGCAACTCAAGAAGTTCCCCGACATACCCTTCTCCACTCGAGAGGAATCAGGAGGGTCCCGCCCACATCCAGAGGAGCCCCGTTTCCGCCTCGTAGCTCGAGGTGAGGGATCCTTTCCCTGCTTCGTCGGGAAAGAATTCCGGGCGTTCCCGTCGCATCTCAAGAGGAGGCCTTCTCAACAGGAACGGCGAGAGGAACTCCAGGGTCGTGCCACCATTCCAAGAGTCCCCCAGATGTCTCTGTCCTTTCCAGAGGAACCTCTTTTCCCTTCACCGGCTCGTCTTTCAGGCCGAGGATCGACTCACACCAATGTGGCACTTGGCACAGACCTGTGGGAAAGCCTCGTCGGAAAGCCTCGAGGGAAAGCCACAGATCCTTTGATCCACGTGACAGGAAGCGTGACCCTACGGCTGCAGCTCGGGAGGGAAGCGCACGTGCATGCCCCCACTCGAGACGAGGCCTGACTCCCCTGGGGAGACTCAGAGGCACCCCAAGATCCATGTCAACACTGGAGAGGAATGCTCAGGTTCCTGCCCCGACTCCACACAAGGTCTTAGGCCCTGGCATCGAGGGGAGAGGAATCCCGAGATGGCCCCTAGCAACGCGCATGGGGACTGGCCCTTCCTGTGGCCACCAGGCGCGGTCCCTGAGGTCCCCGTCGTAACTCGAGAAGACCTGCCGCAACTCGAGAATATCCAGGAGGTTCTCCCCTGCAGACCAGATAAGGCCCATTTCTGCAGAGGCTTCTCGGGGCTAATCACACCTCACCTCTGAACGTCGAATGGGTCCTTCACACCATTGGTGCAACTCAAGAAGTTCCCCGACATACCCGTCTCCACTCGAGAGGAAACACGAGGGTCCCGCCCACATCCAGAGGAGCCCCGTTTCCTGCCTCGTAGCTCGAGGATGAGGGATCCTTTCCCTGCTTCGTCGGGAAAGAATTCCGGGCGTTCCCGTCGCATCTCAAGAGGAGGCCCTCTCAACAGGAACGGCGAGAGGAACTCTAGGGTCCTGTCACCGTTCCAAGAGTCCCCCAGATGTCTCAGTCCATTCCAGAGGAACCTCTTTTCCCTTCACCGGCTCGTCTTTCACGCCGAGGATCGACTCACACCAAGGTGGCAGTTGGCACAGCCCAGTGGGAAAGCCTCATTGGGAAAGCCTCGAGGGAAAGCCTCGAGGGAAAGCCACAGATCCCTTGATCCACGTGACAGGAAGCGTGACCCTACTGCTTCAGCCGGGAGGGAAGCGCACGTGCATGCCCCAACTCGAGACGAGGCCTGACTCCCCTGGGGAGTCTCAGAGGCACCCCAAGATCCATGTCAACACTGGAGAGGAATGCTCAGGTTCTGGCCCCTACTCCACACAAGGTCTTAGGCCCCGGCATCGATGGGAGAGGAATCCCGAGATGGGCCCCTAGCAACTCGTATGGGGACTGGCCCTTCCTGAGGCCACCAGAGCGGGTCCCTGAGGTCCCCGTCGTAACTGGAGAAGACCTGCCGCAACTCGAGAATATCCAGGAGGTTCTCCCCTGCAGGCGAGATGAGGCCCATTTCCGCAGAGGCTTCTCGGGGCTAATCACACCTCACCTCTGGAATGTCGAAAGGGTCCTTCACACCCTTGGTGCAACTCAAGAAGTTCCCCGACATAACCGTCTCCACTCGAGAGGAAACACGAGGGTCCCGCCCACATCCAGAGGAGCCCCGTTTCCGCCTCGTAGCTCGAGGTGAGGGATCTTTTCCCTTCTTCGTCGGGAAAGAATTCCCGGCATTCCCGTCGCATCTCAAGAGGAGGCCTTCTCAACAGGAACGGCGAGAGGAACTCCAGGGTCGTGCCACCATTCCAAGAGTCCCCCAGATGTCTCTGTCCATTCCAGAGGAAACTCTTTTCCCTTCACCGGCTCGTCTTTCACGCCGAGGATCGACTCACACCAAGGTGGCACTTGGCACAGCCCTGTGGGAAAGCCTCGAGGAAAGCCTCGAGGGAAAGCCACAGATCCCTTGATCCACGTGACAGGAAGCCTGACCCTACTGCTGCAGCTCGGAGGGAAGCGCACGTGCATGCCCCCACTCGAGACGAGGCCTGAATCCCCTGCAGAGACTCAGAGGCACCCCAAAATCCATGTGAACACTGGAGAGGAATCCTCAGGTTCCGGCCCCGACTCCACACAAGGTCTTAGGCCCCGGCATCGATGGGAGAGGAATCTCGAGATGGCCCCTAGCAACTCGCATGGGGACTGGCCCTTCCTGAGGACACCAGAGCAGGTCCCTGAGGTCCCCGTCGTAACTCGAGAAGACCTGCCGCAACTCCGAGAATATCCAGGAGGTTCTCCCCTGCAGGCGAGATGAGGCCCATTTCCGCAGAGGCTTCTCGGGGCTAATCACCCTCACCCTCTAGAATGTCGATAGGGTCCTTCACACCCTTGGTGCAACTCAAGAAGTTCCCCGACCTACCCGTCTCCACTCGAGAGGAAACACGAGGGTCCCGCCCACATCAGGAGGAGCCCCGTTTCCGCCTCGTAGCTCGAGGTGAGGGATCCTTTCCCTGCTTCGTCGGGAAAGAATTCCCGGCGTTCGGTCGCATCTCAAGAGGAGGCCTTCTCAACAGGAACGGCGATAGGAACTCCAGGGTCGTGCCACCATTCCAAGAGTCCCCCAGATGTCTCTGTCCAATCCAGAGGAACCTCTTTTCCCTTCACCGCTCGTCTTTCACGCCGAGGATCGACTCACACCAAGGTGGCACTTGGCACAGCCCTGTGGGAAAGCCTCGTGGGAAAGCCTCGAGGGAAAGCCACAGATCCCTTGATCACGTGACAGAAGCCTGACCCTACTGCTACAGCTCGGGAGGGAAGCGCACGTGCATGCCCCCAACTCGAGCCGAGGCCCTGAATCCCCTGCGGAGACACAGAGGCACCCCAAGATCCATGTGAACACTGGAGAGGAATCCTCAGGTTCCGGCCCCGACTCCACACAAGGTCTTAGGCCCCGGCATCGATGGGAGAGGAATCCAAGATGGGCCCTAGCAACTCGCATGGGGACTGGCCCTTCCTGAGGCTACCAGAGCGTGTTCCTGAGGGCCCCGTCGTAACTCGAGAAGACCTGCCGCAACTCGAGAACATCCAGAGGTTCTCCCCTGCAGGCGAGATGAAGCCCATTTCCGCAGAGGCTTCGCGGGTCTAATCACACCTCACATCTGGAACGTTGAAAGGGTCCTTCACACCCTAGGTGCAACTCAAGAAGTTCCCCGACATACCCTTCTCCACTCGAGAGGAATCAGGAGGGTCCCGCCCACATCCAGAGGAGCCCCGTTTCGCCTCGTAGCTCGAGGTGAGGGATCCTTTCCCTGCTTCGTCGGGAAAGAATTCCGGGCGTTCCCGTCGCATCTCAAGAGGAGGCCTTCTCAACAGGAACGGCGAGAGGAACTCCAGGGTCGTGCCACCATTCCAAGAGTCCCCCAGATGTCTCTGTCCATTCCAGAGGAACCTCTTTTCCCTTCACCGGCTCGTCTTTCAGGCCGAGGATCGACTCACACCAATGTGGCACTTGGCACAGACCTGTGGGAAAGCTCGTCGGAAAGCCTCGAGGGAAAGCCACAGATCCTTGATCCACGTGACAGGAAGCGTGACCCTACGGCTGCAGCTCGGGAGGGAAGCGCACGTGCATGCCCCCACTCGAGACGAGGGCCTGACTCCCCTGGGGAGACTCAGAGGCACCCCAAGATCCATGTCAACACTGGAGAGGAATGCTCAGGTTCCTGCCCCGACTCCACACAAGGTCTTAGGCCCTGGCATCGAGGGGAGAGGAATCCCGAGATGGCCCCTAGCAACGCGCATGGGGACTGGCCCTTCCTGTGGCCACCAGCGCGGGTCCCTGAGGTCCCCGTCGTAACTCGAGAAGACCTGCCGCAACTCGAGAATATCCAGGAGGTTCTCCCCTGCAGACCAGATAAGGCCCATTTCTGCAGAGGCTTCTCGGGGCTAATCACACCTGAACTCTGGAACGTCGAAAGGGTCCTTCACACCCTTGGTGCAACTCAATAAGTTCCCCGACATACCCGTCTCCACTCGAGAGGAAACACGAGGGTCCCCGCCCACATCCAGAGGAGCCCCGTTTCTGCCGCGTATCTCGAGGTGAGGGATCCTTTCCCTGCTTCGTCGGGAAAGAATTCTGGGCGTTCCCGTCGCATCTCAAGAGGAGGCCCTCTCAACAGGAATGGCGAGAGGAATTCCAGGGTCGTGCCACCATTCCAAGAGTCCCCCAGATGTCTCAGTCCATTCCAGAGGAACCTCTTTTCCCTTCACCGGCTGGTCTTTCAGGCCAAGGATCGACTCACACCAAGGTGGCACTGGGCACAGACCTGTGGGAAAGCCTCGATGGAAAGCCTCGAGGGAAAGCCTCGAGGGGAAAGCCACAGATCCTTTGATCCACGTGACAGGGAGCGTGACCCTACTGCTGCAGCTCGGGAGGGAAGCGCACGTGCATGCCCTCACTCGAGACGAGGCCTGACTCCCCTTTGGAGACTCAGAGGCACCACAAGATCCATGTCAACACTGGAGAGGAATGCTCAGGTTCTGGCCCGTACTCCACACACGGTCTTAGGCCCCCGGCATCGACGGGAGAGGAATCCCGAGATGGGCCCTAGCAACTCGCATGGGGACTGGCCCTTCTTGAGGCCACCAGACCGGGTCCCTGAAGTCCCCGTCGTAACTCGAGAAGACCTGCCGCAACTCGAGAATATGCTGGAGGTTCTCCCCTGCAGGCGAGATGAGGCCCATTTCCCGCAGAGGCTTCTCGGGGCTAATCACACCTCACCTCTGGAACGTCGAAAGGGTCCTTCACAACCTTGGTGCAACTCAAGAAGTTCCCCGACATACCCGTCTCCACTCGAGAGGAAACACGAGGGTCCCGCCCACATCCAGAGGAGCCCCGTTTCCGCCTCGTAGCTCGAGGTGAGGGATCCTTTCCCTGCTTCGGCGGGAAAGAATTCCCGGCGTTCCCGTCGCATCTCAAGAGGAGGCCTTCTCAACAGGAACGGCGAGAGGAACTCCAGGTCGTGCCACCATTCCAAGAGTCCCCCAGATGTCTCTGTCCATTCCAGAGGAACCTCTTTTCCCTTCACCGGCTCGTCTTTCACGCCGAGGATCGACTCACACCAAGGTGGCACTTGGCACAGCCCTGTGGGAAAGCATCGTGGAAAGCCTCGAGGGAAAGCCACAGATCCCTTGATCCACGTGACAGGAAGCCTGACCCTACTGCTGCAGCTCGGGAGGGAAGCGCACGTGCATGCCCCCCACTCGAGACGAGGCCTGAATCCCCTGCGGAGACTCAGAGGCACCCCAAAATCCATGTGAACACAGGAGAGGAATCCTGAGTTTCCCGGCCCGACTCCACACAAGGTCTTAGGCCCCGGCATCGATGGGAGAGGAATCCCGAGATGGCCCCTAGCAACTCGGATGGGGACTGGCCCTTCCTGAGGCCACCAGAGCGGGTCCCTGAGGTCCCCGTCGTAACTCGAGAAGACCTGCCGCAACTCGAGAATATCCAGGAGGTTCTCCCCTGCAGGCGAGATGAGGCCCATTTCCGCAGAGGCTTCTCGGGGCTAATAACACCTCACCTCTAGAATGTCGATAGGGTCCTTCACACCCTTGGTGCAACTCAAGAAGTTCCCCGACCTACCCGTCTCCACTCGAGAGGAAACACGAGGGTCCCGCCCACATCAGGAGGAGCCCCGTTTCCGCCTCGTAGCTCGAGGTGAGGGATCCTTTCCCTGCTTCGTCGGGAAAGAATTCCCGGCGTTCCGGTTGCATCTCAAGAGGAGGCCTTCTCAACAGGAACGGCGATAAGGAACTCCAGGGTCGTGCCACCATTCCAAGAGTCCCCCAGATGTCTCTGTCCAATCCAGAGGAACCTCTTTTCCCTTCACCGGCTCGTCTTTCACGCCGAGGATCG
Source organism: Budorcas taxicolor (assembly GCF_023091745.1). Classification (NCBI taxonomy): domain Eukaryota; kingdom Metazoa; phylum Chordata; class Mammalia; order Artiodactyla; family Bovidae; genus Budorcas; species Budorcas taxicolor. Next base: position 157,949 of record NW_026292806.1, on the reverse strand, counting down.
ACTCACACCTAGGTGGCACTTGGCACAGCCCTGTGGGAAAGCCTCGTGGGAAACCCTCGAGGGAAAGCCACAGATCCCTTGATCCACGTGACAGGAAGCCTGACCCTACTGCTACAGCTCGGGAGGGAAGCGCACGTGCATGCCCCCACTCGAGACGAGGCCTGTCTCCCCTGGGGAGACTCAGAGGCACCCCAAGATCCATGTCAACATTGGAGAGGAATGCTCAGGTTCTGGCCCCTACTCCACAAAATGTCTTAGGCCCCGGCATCGACGGGAGAGGAATCCCGAGATGGGCCCTAGCAACACGCATGGGGACTGGCCCTTCCTGAGGCTACCAGAGCGGGTTCCTGAGGTCCCCGTCGAAACTCGAGAAGACCTGCCGCAACTCGAGAATATCCAGGAGGTTCTCCCCTGCAGGCCAGATAAGGCCCATTTCGGCAGAGGCTTCTCGGGGCTAATCACACCTGAACTCTGGAACGTCGAAAGGGTCCTTCACAACCTTGGTGCAACTCAAGAAGTTCCCCGACATACCCGTCTCCACTCGAGAGGAAACACGAGGGTCCCGCCCACATCCAGAGGAGCCCCGTTTCCGCCTCGTAGCTCGAGGTGAGGGATCCTTTCCCGGCTTCGTCGGGAAGGAATTCCCGGCGTTCCCATCGCATCTCAAGAGGAGGCCCTCTCAACAGGAACGGCGAGAGGAATTCCAGGGTCCTGCCACCGTTCCAAGAGTCCCCCTGATGTCCCAGTCCATTCCAGAGGAACCTCTTTTCCCTTCACCAGCTCGTCTTTCACGCCGAGGATCGACTCACACCAAGGTGGCACTTGGCAGAGCCCTGTGGGAAGCCTCGTCGGAAAGCCTGGAGGGAAAGTCTAGAGGGAAAGCACAGATCCCTTGATCCACGTGACAGGAAGCGTGACCCTACTGCTGCAGCTCGGGAGGGAAGCGCACGTGCATGCCCCCACTCGAGACGAGGCCTGTCTCCCCTGGGGAGACCCAGAGGCACCCCAAAATCCATGTCAACACTGGAGAGGAATACTCAGGTTCCGGCCCCGACTCCACACAAGGTCTTAGGCCCTGGCATCGACGGGAGAGGAATCCCGAGATGGCCCCTAGCAACTCGCATGGGGCTGGCCCTTCCTGAGGCCACCAGAGCGGGTCCCTGAGGTCCCCGTCGTAACTCGAGAAGACCTGCCGCAACTCGAGAATATCCAGGAGGTTCTCCCCTCCAGGCGAGATGAGGCCCATTTCCGCAGAGGCTTCTCGGGGCTAATCACACCTCACCTCTGGAACGTCGAAAGGGTCCTTCACACCCTTGGTGCAACTTAAGAAGTTCCCCGACATACCCGTCTCCACTCGAGAGGAAACACGAGGGACCCGCCCACATCCAGAGGAGCCACGTTTCGGCCTCGTAGCTCGAGGTGAGGGATCCTTTCCCTGCTTCGTCGAGAAAGAATTCCCGGCGTTCCCGTCGCATCTCAAGAGGAGGCCCTCTCAACAGGAACGGCGAGAGGAACTCCAGGGTCGTGCCACCATTCCAAGAGTCCCCCAGATGTCTCAGTCCATTCCAGAGGAACCTCTTTTCCCTTCAACGGCTCGTCTTTCACGCCGAGGATCGACTCACACCAAGGTGGCACTTGGCATGGCCCTGTGGGAAAGCCTCGTGGGAAAGCCTCGAGGGAAATTCTTGAGGGAAAGCCACAGATCCCTTGATCCACGTGACAGGAAGCCTGACCCTACTGCTGCAGTTCGGGAGGGAAGCACACGTGCATGCCCCAACTCGAGAGGAGGCCTGACTCCCATGGGGAGACTCAGAGGCACCCCGAGATCCATGTCAACACTGGAGAGGAATCCTCAGGTTCCGGCCCCGACTCCACACAAAGTCTTAGGCCCAGGCATCGACAGGAGAGGAATCCCGAGAAGGCCCCTAGCAACTCGCATGGTGCCTGGCCCTTCCTGTGGCCACCAGAGCGGGTCCCTGAGGTCCCCGTCGTAACTCGAGAAAACCTGCCGCAACTCGAGAATATCCAGGACGTTCTCCCCTGCAGCCGAGATGAGGCCCATTTCCGCAGAGGCTTCTTGGGGCTAATCACACCTCACCTCTGGAACTTTGAAAGGGTCCTTCACACCGTGGGTGCAACTCAAGAAGTTCCGCGACATACCCATCTCCACTCGAGAGGAAACACGAGGGTCCCGCCCACATCCAGAGGAGCCCCGTTCCCGCCTAGTAGCTCGAGGTGAGGGATTCTTTCCCTGCTGCGTCGGGAAAAAATTCCCGGCATTCCCGTCGCATCTCAAGAGGAGGTCCTCTCAACAGGAACGGCGAGAGGAACTCCAGGGTCGAGCCACCATTCCAAGAGTCCCCCAGATGTCTCTGTCCATTCCGGAGGAACCTCTTTTCCCTTCACCGGCTCGTCTTTCACGCCGAGGATCGACTCACACCAAGGTGGCACTTGGCACAGCCCTGTGGGAAAGCCTCGTGGGAAAGCCTCGAGGGAAAGCCTGGAGGAAAAGCCACAAATCCCTTGATCCACGTGACAGGAAGCGTGACCCTACTGCTGCACCTCGGGAGGGAAGCGCACATGCATGCCCCCACTGGAGACGAGGCCTGACTAACCTGAGGAGACTCTGAGGCACCCCAAAATCCATGTCAACACTGGAGAGGAATCCTCAGGTCCCTGCCCCGACTCCACACAATGTCTCAGGCCCCGGCATCGACGGGAGAGGAATCCCGAGATGGCCCCTAGCAACTTGCATGGGGACTGGCCCTTCCTGAGGCCACCAGAGCGGGTCCCTGAGGTCCCCGTCGTAACTCGAGAAGACCTGCCGCAACTCAAAAATATCCAGGAGGTTCTCCCCTGCAGGCGAGATGAGGCCCATTTCCGCAGAGGCTTCTCGGGGCTAATCACACCTCACCTCTGGAACGTCGAAAGGGTCCTTCACACCCTTGGTGCAACTCAAGAATTTCCCCGACATAACCGTCTCCACTCGACAGGAAACACGAGGGTCCCGCCCACATCCAGAGGAGCCCCGTTTCCGCCTCGTAGCTCGAGGTGAGGGATCCTTTCCCTGCTTCGTCGGGAAAGAATGCCCGGCGTTCCCGTCGCATCTCAAGAAGAGGCCTTCTCAACAGGAATGGCGAGAGGAACTCCAGGGTCGTGCCACCATTCCAAGAGTCCCCCAGATGTCTCAGTCCATTCCAGAGGAACCTCTTTTCCCTTCACCGGCTCGTCTTTCACGCCGAGGATCGACTCACACCAAGGTGGCACTTGGCACAGCCCTGTGGAAAAGCCTCGTGGGAAAGCCTCGAGGGAAACCCTCGAGGGAAAGCCACAGATCCCTTGATCCACGTGACAGGATGCGTGACCCTACTGCTGCAGCACGGGAGGGAAGCGCACGTGCATGCCCCCACTCGAGACGAGGCCTGACTCCCCTGGGGAGACTCAGAGGCACCCCAAGATCCATGTCAACACTGGTGAGGAATGCTCAGGTTCCGGCCCCGACTCCACACAAGGTCTTAGGCCCCGGCATCGTTGCGAGAGGAATCCCGAGATGGCCCCTAGCAACTCGCATGGGGACTGGCCCTTCCTGAGGCCACCAGAGCGGGTCTCTGAGGTCCCCGTCGTAACTCGAGAAGACGTGCCGCAACTCGAGAAAATCCAGGAGGTTCTCCCCTGCAGGCGAGATGACGCCCATTTCCGCAATGGCTTCTCAGGGCTAATCACACCTCACCTCTGGAACGTCGAAAGGGTCCTTCACACCCTTGGTGCAACTCAAGAAGTTCCCCGACATACCCGTCTCCACTCGACAGGAAACACGAGGGTCCCGGCCACATCCAGAGGAGCCCCGTTTCCACCTCGTAGCTCGAGGTGAGGGATCCTTTCCCTGCTTCGTCGGGAAAGAATTCCCGGCGTTCCCGTCGCATCTCAAGAGGAGGCCCTCTCAACAGGAACGGCGAGAGGAACTCCAAGGTCGTGCCACCATTCCAAGAGCCCCCAGATGTCGCTGTCCATTCCAGAGGATCCGCTTTTCCCTTCACCGGCTCGTCTTTCACGCCGAGGATCGACTCACACCAAGGTGGCACATGGCACAGCCCTGTGGGAAATCCTCGAGGGAAAGCCTCGAGGGAAAGCCACAGATCCCTTCATCCACGTGACAGGAATCGTACCCTACTGCTTCAGCTCGGGAGGGAAGCGCACGTGCATGCCCCCACTCGAGACGAGGCCTGTCTCCCCTGGGGAGACTCAGAGGCACCCCAAGATCCATGTCAACATTGGAGAGGAATGCTCAGGTTCTGGCCCCTACTCCACAAAATGTCTTAGGCCCCGGCATCGACGGGAGAGGAATCCCGAGATGGGCCCTAGCAACACGCATGGGGACTGGCCCTTCCTGAGGCTACCAGAGCGGGTCCCTGATATCCCCGTCGTAACTCTAGAAGACCTGCCGCAACTCGAGAATATCCAGGAGGTTCTCTCCTGCAGGCGAGATGAGGCCCATTTCCGCAGAGGCTTCTCGGGGCTAATCACACGTCACGTCTGGAACGTCGAAAGGGTCCTTCACACCCTTGGTGCAACTCAAGAAGTTCCCCGACATACCCGTCTCCACTCGAGAGGAAACACGAGGGTCCCGCCCACATCCAGAGGAGCCCCGTTTCCGCCTCGTAGCTCGAGGTGAGGGATTCTTTCCCTGCTTCGTCGGGAAAGAATTCCGGGCGTTCCTGTCGCATCTCAAAAGGAGGCCCTCTAAACAGGAACGGCGAGAGGAACTCCAGGGTCGTGCCACCATTCCAAGAGTCCCCAAGATGTCACTGTCCATTCCAGAGGAAACTCTTTTCCCTTCACTGGCTGGTCTTCCAGGCCAAGGATCGACTCACACCAAGGTGGCACTGGGCACAGACCTGTGGGAAAGCCTCGATGGAAATCCTCGAGGGAAAGCCTCGAGGGAAAGCCACAGATCCTTTGATCCACGTGACAGGGAGCGTGACCCTACTGCTGCAGCTCGGGAGGGAAGCGCACGTGCATGCCCTCACTCGAGACGAGGCCTGACTCCCCTTTGGAGACTCAGAGGCACCACAAGATCCATGTCAACACTGGAGAGGAATGCTCAGGTTCTGGCCCGTACTCCACACACGGTCTTAGGCCCCGGCATCGACGGGAGAGGAATCCCGAGATGGGCCCTAGCAACTCGCATGGGGACTGGCCCTTCTTGAGGCCACCAGACCGGGTCCCTGAAGTCCCCGTCGTAACTCGAGAAGACCTGCCGCAACTCGAGCATATGCTGGAGGTTCTCCCCTGCAGGCGAGATGAGGCCCATTTCCGCAGAGTCTTCTCGGGGCTAATCACACCTCACCTCTGGAACGTCGAAAGGGTCCTTCCCACCCTTGGTGCAACTCAAGAAGTTCCCGGACATACCCGTCTCCACTCGAGAGGAAACACGAGGGTCCCGCCCACATCCAGAGGAGCCCCGTTTCCGCCTCGTAGCTCGAGGTGAGGGATCCTTTCTCTGCTTCGTCGGGAAAGAATTCCCGGCGTTCCCATCGCAACTCAAGAGGAGGCCCTCTCAACAGGAACGGCGAGAGGAACTCCAGGGTCGTGCCACCGTACCAAGAGTCCCCCAGATGCCTCAGTCTATTCCAGAGGAACCTCTTTTCCTTTCACCGGCTCTTCTTTCACGCCGAGGATCGACTAACACCAAGGTGGCACTTGGCACAGGCCTGTGGGAAAGCCTCGTGGGAAAGCCTTGAGGGAAAGCCTCGAGAGAAAGACACAGATCCCTTGATCCACGTGACAGGAAGAGTGACCCTAATGCTGCAGTTAGGGAGGGAAGCGCACGTGCATGCCCCAACTCGAGACGAGGCCTGACTCCCCTGGGGAGACTTAGAGGCAACCCAAAATCCATGTCAACACTGCAGACGAATCCTCAGGTTTCGGCCCCGACTCCACACAAGGTCTTAGGCCCCGGCATCGATGGGAGACGAATCCTGAGATGGGCCCTAGCAACGCGCATGGGTACTGGCCCTTCCTGAGGCCACCAGAGCGGGTCCCTGAGGTCCCCGTCGTAAGGCGAGAAGACCTGCCGCAACTCGAGAATATCCAGGAGGTTCTCCCCTGCAGGTGAGATGAGGCCCATTTCCGCAGAGGCTTCTCGGGGCTAATCACACCTCACCTCTGGAACGTCGAAAGGGTCCTTCCCACCCTTGGTGCAACTCAAGAAGTTCCCGGACATAACCGTCTCCACTCGAGAGGAAACACGAGGGTCCCGCCCACATACAGAGGAGCCCCGTTTCCGCCTCTTAGCTCGAGGTGAGGGATCCTTTCCCTGCTTCGGCAGGAAAGAATTCCGGGCGTTCCCGTTGCATCTCAGGAGGAGGCCCTGTCAACAAGAACGTCGAGAGGAACTCCAGGGTCCTGCCACCGTTCCAAGAGTCCCCCAGATGTCCCAGTCCATTCCAGAGGAACCTCTTTTCATTTCACCGGCTCGTCTTTCACGCCGAGGATCGACTCACACAAAGGTGGCACTTGGCACAGCCCTGTGGGAAAGCCTCGAAGGAAAGCCTCCAGGGAAAGCCACAGATCCCTTGATCCACGTGACAGGAAGCGTGACCCTACTGCTGCTGCTCGGGAGGGAAGCGCACGTGCATGCCCCCACTCGAGACGAGGCCTGACTCCCCTGGGGAGACTCAGAGGCACCCCAAGATCCATGTCAACACTGGAGAGGAATGCTCAGGTTCCGGCCCCGACTCCACACAAGGTCTTAGGCCCCGGCATCGATGGGAGAAGAATCCCGAGATGGCCCCTAGCAACCCGCATGGGGACTGGCCCTTCCTGAGGCCACCAGAGCGGGTCCCTGAGGTCCCCGTCGTAACTCGAGAAGACCTGCCGCAACTCGAGAATATCCAAGAGGTTCTCCCCTCCAGGCGAGATGAGGCCCATTTCCGCAGAGGCTTCTCGGGGCTAATCACACCTCACCTCTGGAACGTCGAAAGGGTCCTTCCCACACCTGGTGCAACTCAAGAAGTTCCCCGACATACCCGTCTCCACTCGAGAGGAAACACGAGGGTCCCGCCCACATCCGGAGGAGCCCCGTTTCCTCCTCGTAGCTCGAGGTGAGGGATCCTTTCCCTGCTTCGGCGGGAAAGAATTCCCGGCGTTCCCGTCGCATCTCAAGAGGAGGCCCTCTCAACAGGAACGGCGAGAGGAACTCCAGGGTCGTGCCACCATTACAAGTGTCCCCCTGATGTCGCAGTCCATTCCAGAGGAACCTCTTTTCCCTTCACCGGCTCGTCTTTCACGCCGAGGATCGACTCACACCAAGGTGGCACTTGGCACAGCCCTGTGGGAAAGCCTCGTGGGAAATCCTCGAGGGAAAGCCTCGAGGGAAAGCCACAGATCCCTTGATCCACGTGACAGGAAGCCTGACCCTACAGCTGCAGCTCGGGAGGAAAGCGCACGTGCATGCCCCCACACGAGACGATGCCTGACTCCCCTGGATAGACTCAGAGGCACCCCAAGATCCATGTCAACACTGGAGAGTAATCCTCAGGTTCCGGCCCCGACTCCACACAAGGTCTTAGGCCCCGGCATCGACGGGAGAGGAATCCCGAGATGGCCCCTGGCAACTCGCATGGCGACAGGCCCTTCCTGAGGCCACCAGAGCGGGTCCCTGAGGTCCCCGTCGTAACTCGAGAAGACCTGCCGCAACTCGAGAAAATCCAGGAGGTTCTCCCCTCCAGGCGAGATGAGGCCCATTTCCGCAGAGGCTTCTCGGGGCTAATCACACCTCACGTCTGGAACTTCGAAAGGGTCTTTCACACCCTTGGTGCAACTCAAGAAGTTCCCCGACATACCCGTCTCCACTCGAGAGGAAACACGAGGGTCCCGCCCACATCCAGAGGAGCCCCATTTCCGCCTCGAAGCTTGAGGTGAGGGATCCTTTCCCTGCTTCGTCGGGAAAGAGTTCCTGGCGTTCCCGTCGCATCTCAAGAGGAGGCCCTCTCAACAGGAACGGCGAGAAGAACTCCAGGGTCGTGCCACCATTCCAAGAGTCCCCCAGATGTCTCAGTCCATTCCAGAGGAACCTCTTTTCCCATCACAGGCTCGTCTTTCACGGCGAGGATCGACTCACACCAAGGTGGCACTTGGCACAGCCCTGTGGGAAAGCCTCGTGGGAAAGCCTCGAGGGAAAGCCTTGAGTGTAAGCCACAGATCCATTGATCCACGTGACAGAAAGCGTGACCCTATTGCTGCAGCTCGGGAGGGAAGCACACGTGCATGCCCCCACTCGAGACGAGGCCTGACTCCCCTGGGGAGACTCAGAGGCACCGCAAGATCCATGTGAACACTGGAGAGGAATGCTGAGGTTCCGGCCCCGACTCCACACAAGGTCTTAGGCCCCAGCATCGACGGGAGAGGAATCCCGAGATGGCCCCTAGCAACTCGCATGAGGACTGGCCCTTTCTGAGGCCACCAGAGCGGGTCCCTGAGGTCCAGGTCGTAACTCGAGAAGACCTGCCGCAACTCGAGAAAATCCAGGAGGTTCTCCCCTGCAGGCGACATGAGGCCCATTTCCACAGAGGCTTCTCGGGGCTAATCACACCTCAACTCTGGAATGTCGAAAGGGTCCTTCACACCCTTGGTGCAACTCAAGAAGATCCCCGACATACCCGTCTCCACTCGAGAGGAAACACGAGGGTCCCGCCCACATCCAGAGGAGCCCAGTTTCCGCCTCGTAGCTCGAGGTGTGGGATCCTTTCCCTGCTTCGTCGGGAAAGAATTCCCGGCGTTCCCGTCACAACTCAAGAGGAGGCCCTCTCAACAGGAACGGCGAGAGGAACTCCAGGGTCGAGCCACCATTCCAAAAGTGCCCCAGATATCTCAGTCCATTCCAGAGGAACCTCTTTTCCCTTCACCGGCTCGTCTTTCACGCCGAGGATCGACTCACACCAAGGTGGCACATGGCACAGCCCTGTGGGAAAGCCTCGTGGGAAAGCCTCGAGGGAAAGCCTCGAGGGAAAGCCACAGATCCCTTTATCCACGTGACAGTAAGCGTGACCCTACTGCTACAGCTCGGGAGGGAAGCCCACGTGCATGCCCTGACTCGAGACGAGGCCTGACTCGCCTGGGGAGACTCAGAGGCACCCCAAGATCCATGTCGACACTGGAGAGGAATCCTCAGGTTCGGGCCCCGACTACACACAAGGTCTTAGGCACTGGCATCGATGAGAGAGGAATCCCGAGATGGCCCCTAGCAACTCGCATGGGGACTGGCCCTTCCTGAGGCCACCAGAGCGGGTCCCTGATTTCCCCGTCGTGACTCGAGAAGACCTGCCGCAACTCGAGAAAATCCAGGAGGTTCTCCCCTCCAGGCGAGAGGAGGCCCATTTCCGCAGGGGCTTCTCGGGACTAATCACACCTCACCTCTGGAACGTCGAAAGGGTCCTTTACACCCTTGGTGCAACTCAAGAAGTTCCCGGACATAACCGTCTCCACTCGAGAGGCAACACGAGGGTCCCTCCCACATCCAGAGGAGCCCCGTTTCCGCCTCGTAGCTCGAGGTGAGGGATCCTTTCCCTGCTTCGTCGGGAAAGAATTCCCGGCGTTCCCGTCGCATCTCAAGAGGAGGCCCTCTCAACAGGAATGGCGAGAGTAACTCCAGGGTCGTGCCACCATTCCAAGAGACCCCCAGATGTCTCAGTCCATTCCAGAGGAACCTCTTTTCCCTTCACCGGCTCGTCTTTCACGCCGAGGATCGACTCACACCAAGGTGGCACTTGGCACAGCCCTCTGGGAAAGCCTCGTGGGAAAGCCTCGAGGGAAAGCCTCGAGGGAAAGCCACGAGGGAAAGCCACAGATCCCTTGATCCACGTGACAGGAAGCGTGACCCTACTTTTGCAGCATGGGAGGGAAGCGCACGTGCATGCCCCCACTCGAGACGAGGCCTGACTCCCCTGGGGAGACTCAGAGGCACCCCAAGATCCATGTCAACACTGGTGAGGAATGCTCAGGTTCCGGCCCCGACTCCACGCAAGGTCTTAGGCCCCGGCATCGACGGGAGAGGAATCCCGAGATGGCCCCTAGCAACTCGCATGGGGACTGGCCCTTCCTGAGGCCACCAGAGCGGGTCTCTGAGGTCCCCGTCGTAACTCGAGAAGACGTGCCGCAACTCGAGAAAATCCAGGAGGTTCTCCCCTGCAGGCGAGATGACGCCCATTTCCGCAATGGCTTCTCAGGGCTAATCACACCTCACCTCTGGAACGTCGAAAGGGTCCTTCACACCTTTGGTGCAACTCAAGAAGTTCCCCGACATACCCGTCTCCACTCGACAGGAAACACGAGGGTCCCGGCCACATCCAGAGGAGCCCCGTTTCCACCTCGTAGCTCGAGGTGAGGGATCCTTTCCCTGCTTCGTCGGGAAAGAATTCCTGGCGTTCCCGTCGCATCTCAAGAGGAGGCCCTCTCAACAGGAACGGCGAGAGGAACTCCAGGGTCGTGCCACCATTCCAAGAGCCCCCAGATGTCGCTGTCCATTCCAGAGGATCCGCTTTTCCCTTCACCGGCTCGTCTTTCACGCCGAGGATCGACTCACACCAAGGTGGCACATGGCACAGCCCTGTGGGAAATCCTCGAGGGAAAGCCTCGAGGGAAAGCCACAGATCCCTTCATCCACGTGACAGGAATCGTACCCTACTGCTTCAGCTCGGGAGGGAAGCGCACGTGCATGCCCCCACTCGAGACGAGGCCTGTCTCCCCTGGGGAGACTCAGAGGCACCCCAAGATCCATGTCAACATTGGAGAGGAATGCTCAGGTTCTGGCCCCTACTCCACAAAATGTCTTAGGCCCCGGCATCGACGGGAGAGGAATCCCGAGATGGGCCCTAGCAACACGCATGGGGACTGGCCCTTCCTGAGGCTACCAGAGCGGGTTCCTGAGGTCCCCGTCGAAACTCGAGAAGACCTGCCGCAACTCGAGAATATCCAGGAGGTTCTCCCCTGCAGGCCAGATAAGGCCCATTTCGGCAGAGGCTTCTCGGGGCTAATCACACCTGAACTCTGGAACGTCGAAAGGGTCCTTCACAACCTTGGTGCAACTCAAGAAGTTCCCCGACATACCCGTCTCCACTCGAGAGGAAACACGAGGGTCCCGCCCACATCCAGAGGAGCCCCGTTTCCGCCTCGTAGCTCGAGGTGAGGGATCCTTTCCCGGCTTCGTCGGGAAGGAATTCCCGGCGTTCCCATCGCATCTCAAGAGGAGGCCCTCTCAACAGGAACGGCGAGAGGAATTCCAGGGTCCTGCCACCGTTCCAAGAGTCCCCCTGATGTCCCAGTCCATTCCAGAGGAACCTCTTTTCCCTTCACCAGCTCGTCTTTCACGCCGAGGATCGACTCACACCAAGGTGGCACTTGGCAGAGCCCTGTGGGAAGCCTCGTCGGAAAGCCTCGAGGGAAAGTCTAGAGGGAAAGCACAGATCCCTTGATCCACGTGACAGGAAGCGTGACCCTACTGCTGCAGCTCGGGAGGGAAGCGCACGTGCATGCCCCCACTCGAGACGAGGCCTGTCTCCCCTGGGGAGACCCAGAGGCACCCCAAAATCCATGTCAACACTGGAGAGGAATACTCAGGTTCCGGCCCCGACTCCACACAAGGTCTTAGGCCCTGGCATCGACGGGAGAGGAATCCCGAGATGGCCCCTAGCAACTCGCATGGGGCTGGCCCTTCCTGAGGCCACCAGAGCGGGTCCCTGAGGTCCCCGTCGTAACTCGAGAAGACCTGCCGCAACTCGAGAATATCCAGGAGGTTCTCCCCTCCAGGCGAGATGAGGCCCATTTCCGCAGAGGCTTCTCGGGGCTAATCACACCTCACCTCTGGAACGTCGAAAGGGTCCTTCACACCCTTGGTGCAACTTAAGAAGTTCCCCGACATACCCGTCTCCACTCGAGAGGAAACACGAGGGACCCGCCCACATCCAGAGGAGCCACGTTTCCGCCTCGTAGCTCGAGGTGAGGGATCCTTTCCCTGCTTCGTCGGGAAAGAATTCCCGGCGTTCCCGTCGCATCTCAAGAGGAGGCCTTCTCAACAGGAACGGCGAGAGGAACTCCAGGGTCGTGCCACCATTCCAAGAGTCCCCCAGATGTCTCAGTCGATTCCAGAGGAACCTCTTTTCCCTTCAACGGCTCGTCTTTCACGCCGAGGATCGACTCACACCAAGGTGGCACTTGGCATGGCCCTGTGGGAAAGCCTCGTGGGAAAGCCTCGAGGGAAATTCTTGAGGGAAAGACACAGATCCCTTGATCCACGTGACAGGAAGCCTGACCCTACTGCTGCAGTTCGGGAGGGAAGCACACGTGCATGCCCCAACTCGAGAGGAGGCCTGACTCCCATGGGGAGACTCAGAGGCACCCGGAGATCCATGTCAACACTGGAGAGGAATCCTCAGGTTCCGGCCCCGACTCCACACAAAGTCTTAGGCCCAGGCATCGACAGGAGAGGAATCCCGAGAAGGCCCCTTGCAACTCGCATGGTGCCTGGCCCTTCCTGTGGCCACCAGAGCGGGTCCCTGAGGTCCCCGTCGTAACTCGAGAAAACCTGCCGCAACTCGAGAATATCCAGGACGTTCTCCCCTGCAGCCGAGATGAGGCCCATTTCCGCAGAGGCTTCTCGGGGCTAATCACACCTCACCTCTGGAACTTTGAAAGGGTCCTTCACACCGTGGGTGCAACTCAAGAAGTTCCGCGACATACCCATCTCCACTCGAGAGGAAACACGAGGGTCCCGCCCACATCCAGAGGAGCCCCGTTCCCGCCTAGTAGCTCGAGGTGAGGGATTCTTTCCCTGCTGCGTCGGGAAAAAAATTCCCGGCATTCCCGTCGCATCTCAAGAGGAGGTCCTCTCAACAGGAACGGCGAGAGGAACTCCAGGGTCGAGCCACCATTCCAAGAGTCCCCCAGATGTCTCTGTCCATTCCGGAGGAACCTCTTTTCCCTTCACCGGCTCGTCTTTCACGCCGAGGATCGACTCACACCAAGGTGGCACTTGGCACAGCCCTGTGGGAAAGCCTCGTGGGAAAGCCTCGAGGGAAAGCCTGGAGGAAAAGCCACAAATCCCTTGATCCACGTGACAGGAAGCGTGACCCTACTGCTGCACCTCGGGAGGGAAGCGCACATGCATGCCCCCACTCGAGACGAGGCCTGACTCCCCTGAGAAGACTCTGAGGCACCCCAAAATCCATGTCAACACTGGAGAGGAATCCTCAGGTCCCTGCCCCGACTCCACACAATGTCTCAGGCCCCGGCATCGACGGGAGAGGAATCCCGAGATGGCCCCTAGCAACTTGCATGGGGACTGGCCCTTCCTGAGGCCACCAGAGCGGGTCCCTGAGGTCCCCGTCGTAACTCGAGAAGACCTGCCGCAACTCAAAAATATCCAGGAGGTTCTCCCCTGCAGGCGAGATGAGGCCCATTTCCGCAGAGGCTTCTCGGGGCTAATCACACCTCACCTCTGGAACGTCGAAAGGGTCCTTCACACCCTTGGTGCAACTCAAGAATTTCCCCGACATAACCGTCTCCACTCGACAGGAAACACGAGGGTCCCGCCCACATCCAGAGGAGCCCCGTTTCCGCCTCGTAGCTCGAGGTGAGGGATCCTTTCCCTGCTTCGTCGGGAAAGAATGCCCGGCGTTCCCGTCGCATCTCAAGAAGAGGCCTTCTCAACAGGAACGGCGAGAGGAACTCCAGGGTCGTGCCACCATTCCAAGAGTCCCCCAGATGTCTCAGTCCATTCCAGAGGAACCTCTTTTCCCTTCACCGGCTCGTCTTTCACGCCGAGGATCGACTCACACCAAGGTGGCACTTGGCACAGCCCTGTGGAAAAGCCTCGTGGGAAAGCCTCGAGGGAAACCCTCGAGGGAAAGCCACAGATCCCTTGATCCACGTGACAGGAAGCGTGACCCTACTGCTGCAGCACGGGAGGGAAGCGCACGTGCATGCCCCCACTCGAGACGAGGCCTGACTCCCCTGGGGAGACTCAGAGGCACCCCAAGATCCATGTCAACACTGGTGAGGAATGCTCAGGTTCCGGCCCCGACTCCACACAAGGTCTTAGGCCCCGGCATCGACGGGAGAGGAATCCCGAGATGGCCCCTAGCAACTCGCATGGGGACTGGCCCTTCCTGAGGCCACCAGAGCGGGTCTCTGAGGTCCCCGTCGTAACTCGAGAAGACGTGCCGCAACTCGAGAAAATCCAGGAGGTTCTCCCCTGCAGGCGAGATGACGCCCATTTCCGCAATGGCTTCTCAGGGCTAATCACACCTCACCTCTGGAACGTCGAAAGGGTCCTTCACACCCTTGGTGCAACTCAAGAAGTTCCCCGACATACCCGTCTCCACTCGACAGGAAACACGAGGGTCCCGGCCACATCCAGAGGAGCCCCGTTTCCACCTCGTAGCTCGAGGTGAGGGATCCTTTCCCTGCTTCGTCGGGAAAGAATTCCCGGCGTTCCCGTCGCATCTCAAGAGGAGGCCCTCTCAACAGGAACGGCGAGAGGAACTCCAGGGTCGTGCCACCATTCCAAGAGCCCCCAGATGTCGCTGTCCATTCCAGAGGATCCGCTTTTCCCTTCACCGGCTCGTCTTTCACGCCGAGGATCGACTCACACCAAGGTGGCACATGGCACAGCCCTGTGGGAAATCCTCGAGGGAAAGCCTCGAGGGAAAGCCACAGATCCCTTCATCCACGTGACAGGAATCGTACCCTACTGCTTCAGCTCGGGAGGGAAGCGCACGTGCATGCCCCCACTCGAGACGAGGCCTGTCTCCCCTGGGGAGACTCAGAGGCACCCCAAGATCCATGTCAACATTGGAGAGGAATGCTCAGGTTCTGGCCCCTACTCCACAAAATGTCTTAGGCCCCGGCATCGACGGGAGAGGAATCCCGAGATGGGCCCTAGCAACACGCATGGGGACTGGCCCTTCCTGAGGCTACCAGAGCGGGTCCCTGATATCCCCGTCGTAACTCTAGAAGACCTGCCGCAACTCGAGAATATCCAGGAGGTTCTCTCCTGCAGGCGAGATGAGGCCCATTTCCGCAGAAGCTTCTCGGGGCTAATCACACCTCACGTCTGGAACGTCGAAAGGGTCCTTCACACCCTTGGTGCAACTCAAGAAGTTCCCCGACATACCCGTCTCCACTCGAGAGGAAACACGAGGGTCCCGCCCACATCCAGAGGAGCCCCGTTTCCGCCTCATAGCTCGAGGTGAGGGATCCTTTCCCTGCTTCGTCGGGAAAGAATTCCGGGCGTTCCTGTCGCATCTCAAAAGGAGGCCCTCTAAACAGGAACGGCGAGAGGAACTCCAGGGTCGTGCCACCATTCCAAGAGTCCCCAAGATGTCACTGTCCATTCCAGAGGAAACTCTTTTCCCTTCACTGGCTCGTCTTTCACGCCGAGGATCGACTCACCCAAGGTGGCACTTAGCACAGCCCTGTGGGAAAGCCTCGTGGGAAAGCCTCGAGGGAAAGCCTCGAGGGAAAGCCACAGATCCCTTGATCCACGTGACAGGAAGCGTGACCCTACGGCTGCAGGTCGGGAGGGAAGCGCACGTGCATGCCCCCACTCGAGACGAGGCCTGAATCCCCTGGGGAGACTCAGAGTCACCCCAAAATCCAAGTGAACACTGGAGAGGAATCCTCAGGTTCCGGCCCCGACTCCACACAAGGTCTTAGGCCCCGGCATCGACGCGAGAGGAATCCCGAGATGGCCCCTAGCAACTCGCATGGGGCTGGCCCTTCCTGAGGCCACCAGAGCGGGTCCCTGAGACCCCCGTCGTAACTCGAGAAGACCTGCCGCAACTCGAGAATATCCAGGAGGTTCTCCCCTGCAGGCCAGATAAGGCGCATTTCGGCAGAGGCTTCTCGGGGCTAATCACACCTCACCTCTGGAACGTCGAAAGGGTCCTTCACACCCTTGGTGCAACTCAAGAAGTTCCCCGACATACCCGTCTCCACTCGAGAGGAAACACGAGGGTCCCGCCCACATCCAGAGGAGCCCCGTTTCCGCCTCGTAGCTCGAGGTGAGGGATCCTTTCCCTGCTTCGTCGGGAAAGAATTCCCGGCGTTCCCGTCGCATTTCAAGAGGAGGCCCTCTCAACAGGAACGGCGAGAGGAACTCCAGGGTCGTGCCACCATTCCAAGAGTCCCCCAGATGTCTCAGTCCATTCCAGAGGAACCTCTTTTCCCTTCACCGGCTCGTCTTTCACGCCGAGGATCGACTCACACCAAGGTGGCACTTGGAACAGCCCTGTGGGAAAGCCTCGTGGGAAAGCCTCGAGGGAAAGCCTCGAGGGAAAGCCTCAGATCCCTTGATCCACGTGACAGGAAGCGTGACCCTACTGCTGCAGCTAGGGAGGGAAGCGCACGTGCATGCCCCCACTCGAGACGAGGCCTGAATCCCCTGGGGAGACTCAGAGGCACCCCAAAATCCATGTCAACACTGGAGAGGTATCCTCAGGTACCGGCCCCGACTCCACACAAGGTCTTAGGCCCCGGCATCGACGGGAGAGGAATCCCGAGGTGGCCCCTAGCAACTCGCATCGGGACTGGCCCTTCCTGAGGCCACCAGAGCGGGTTCCTGAGGTCCCCGTCGAAACTCGAGAAGACCTGCCGCAACTCGAGAATATCCAGGAGGTTCTCCCCTGCAGGCTAGATAAGGCCCATTTCGGCAGAGGCTTCTCGGGGCTAATCACACCTGAACTCTGGAACGTCGAAAGGGTCCTTCACAACCTTGGAGCAACTCAAGAAGTTCCCCGACATACCCGTCTCCACTCGAGAGGAAACACGAGGGTCCCGCCCACATCCAGAGGAGCCCCGTTTCCGCCTCGTAGCTCGAGGTGAGGGATCCTTCCCTGCTTCGTCGGGAAAGAATTCCGGGCGTTCCCGTCGCATCTCAAGAGGAGGCCGTCTAAACAGTAACGGTGAGAGGAACTCCAGGGTCGTGCCACCATTCCAAGAGTCCCCCAGATGTCTCAGTCCATTCCAGAGGAACCTCTTTTCCCTTCACCGGCTCGTCTTTCACGCCGAGGATCGACTCACACCAAGGTGGCACTTGGCACAGCCCTGTGGGAAAGCCTCCTGGGAAAGCCTCGAGGGAAAGCCTCGAGGGAAAGCCACAGATCCCTTGATCCACGTGACAGGAAGCGTGACCCTACTGCTGCAGCTCGGGAGGGAAGCGCACGTGCATGCCCCCACTCGAGACGAGGCCTGACTCCCCTGGGGAGACTCAGAGGCACCCCAAAATCCATGTCAACACTGGAGAGGAATCCTCAGGTACCGGCCCCGACACCACACAAGGTCTTAGGCCCCGGCATCGACGGGAGAGGAATCCCGAGATGGCCCCTAGAAACTCGCATGGGGACTGGCCCTTCCTGAGGCCACAAGAGCGGGTCCCTGAGTTCCCCGTCGTAACTCGAGAAGACCTGCAGCAACTCGAGAATATCCAGGGGGTTCTCCCCTGCAAGCCAGATAAGGCCCATTTCGGCAGAGGCTTCTCGGGGCTAATCACACCTGAACTCTGGAACGTCGAAAGGGTCCTTCACAACCTTGGTGCAACTCAAGAAGTTCCCCGACATACCCGTCTCCACTCGAGAGGAAACACGAGGGTCCCGCCCACATCCAGAGGAGCCCCGTTTCCGCCTCGTAGCTCGAGGTGAGGGATCCTTTCCCGGCTTCGTCGGGAAGGAATTCCCGGCGTTCCCATCGCATCTCAAGAGGAGGCCCTCTCAACAGGAACGGCGAGAGGAATTCCAGGGTCTTGCCACCGTTCCAAGAGTCCCCCTGATGTCCCAGTCCATTCAAGAGGAACCTCTTTTCCCTTCACCGGCTCGTCTTTCACGCCGAGGATCGACTCACACCAAGGTGGCACTTGGCAGAGCCCTGTGGGAAGCCTCGTCGGAAAGCCTCGAGGGAAAGTCTAGAGGGAAAGCACAGATCCCTTGATCCACGTGACAGGAAGCGTGACCCTACTGCTGCAGCTCGGGAGGGAAGCGCACGTGCATGCCCCCACTCGAGACGACGCCTGTCTCCCCTGGGGAGACCCAGAGGAACCCCAAAATCCATGTCAACACTGGAGAGGAATGCTCAGGTTCCGGCCCCGACTCCACACAAGGTCTTAGGCCCTGGCATGGACGGGAGAGGAATCCCGAGATGGCCCCTAGCAACTCGCATGGGGCTGGCCCTTCCTGAGGCCACCAGAGCGGGTCCCTGAGGTCCCCGTCGTAACTCGAGAAGACCTGCCCCACTCGAGAATATCCAGGAGGTTCTACTCTGCAGGCCAGATAAGGCGCATTTCGGCAGAGGCTTCTCGGGGCTAATCACACCTCACCTCTGGAACTTAGAAAGGGTCCTTCACACCCTTGGTGCAACTCAAGAAGTTCCCTGACGTACCCGTCTCCACTCGACAGGAAACACGAGGGTC
Organism: Budorcas taxicolor; assembly: GCF_023091745.1. Taxonomy (NCBI): domain Eukaryota; kingdom Metazoa; phylum Chordata; class Mammalia; order Artiodactyla; family Bovidae; genus Budorcas; species Budorcas taxicolor. The sequence goes on along the minus strand of NW_026292806.1, from coordinate 139,492 downwards.
CCGCCCACATCCAGAGGAGCCCCGTTTCCGCCTCGTAGCTCGAGGTGAGGGATCCTTTCCCTGTTTCGTCGGGAAAGAATTCCCGGCGTTCCCGTCGCATCTCAAGAGGAGGCCCTCTCAACAGGAACGGCGAGAGGAACTCCAGGGTCGTGCCACCATTCCAAGAGTCCCCCAGATGTCTCAGTCCATTCCAGAGGAACCTCTTTTCCCTTCACCGGCTCGTCTTTCACGCCGAGGATCGACTCACACCAAGGTGGCACTTGGCACAGCCCTGTGGAAAAGCCTCGTGGGAAAGCCTCGAGGGAAACCCTCGAGGGAAAGCCACAGATCCCTTGATCCACGTGACAGGAAGCGTGACCCTACTGCTGCAGCATGGGAGGGAAGCGCACGTGCATGCCCCCACTCGAGACGAGGCCTGACTCCCCTGGGGAGACTCAGAGGCACCCCAAGATCCATGTCAACACTGGAGAGGAATGCTCAGGTTCCGGCCCCGACTCCACACAAGGTGTTCGGCCCTGGCATCGACAGGAGAGGAATCCCGAGATGGCCCCTAGCAACTCGCATGGGGACTGGCCCTTCCTGAGGACACCAGAGCGGGTCCCTGAGGTCCCCGTCGTAACTCGAGAAGACCTGCCGCAACTCGAGAATATCCAGGAGGTTCTCCCCTCCAGGCGAGATGAGGCCCATTTCCGCAGAGGCTTCTCGGGGCTAATCACACCTCACCTCTGGAACGTCGAAAGGGTCCTTCACACCCTTGGTGCAACTTAAGAAGTTCCCTGACATACCCGTCTCCACTCGAGAGGAAACACGAGGGACCCGCCCACATCCAGAGGAGCTCGTTTCCGCCTCGTAGCTCGAGGTGAGGGATCCTTTCCCTGCTTCGTCGGGAAAGAATTCCCGGCGTTCCCGTCGCATCTCAAGAGGAGGCCCTCTCAACAGGAAGGGCGAGAGGAACTCCGGGGTCGTGCCACCATTCGAAGAGTCCCCCAGATGTCTCAGTCCATTCCAGAGGAACCTCTTTTCCCTTCAACGGCTCGTCTTTCACGCCGAGGATCGACTCACACCAAGGTGGCACTTGGCATGGCCCTGTGGGAAAGCCTCGTGGGAAAGCCTCGAGGGAAATTCTTGAGGGAAAGCCACAGATCCCTTGATCCACGTGACAGGAAGCCTGACCCTACTGCTGCAGTTCGGGAGGGAAGCACACGTGCATGCCCCAACTCGAGAGGAGGCCTGACTCCCATGGGAAGACTCAGAGGCACCCCGAGATCCATGTCAACACTGGAGAGGAATCCTCAGGTTCCGGCCCCGACTCCACACAAAGTCTTAGGCCCAGGCATCGACAGGAGAGGAATCCCGAGAAGGCCCCTAGCAACTCGCATGGTGCCTGGCCCTTCCTGTGGCCACCAGAGCGGGTCCCTGAGGTCCCCGTCGTAACTCGAGAAAACCTGCCGCAACTCGAGAATATCCAGGACGTTCTCCCCTGCAGCCGAGATGAGGCCCATTTCCGCAGAGGCTTCTCGGGGCTAATCACACCTCACCTCTGGAACTTTGAAAGGGTCCTTCACACCGTGGGTGCAACTCAAGAAGTTCCGCGACATACGCATCTCCACTCGAGAGGAAACACGAGGGTCCCGCCCACATCCAGAGGAGCCACGTTTCCGCCTCGTAGCTCGAGGTGACGGATCCTTTCTCTGCTTCGTCGGGAAAGAATTCCCGGCGTTCCCGTCGCATCTCAAAAGGAGGCCCTCTCAACAGGAACGGCGAGAGGAACTCCAGGGTCGAGCCACCATTCCAAGAGTCCCCCTGATGTCTCTGTCCATTCCAGAGGAACCTCTTTTCCCTTCAACGGCTCGTCTTTCACGCCGAGGATCGACTCACACCAAGGTGGCACTTGGCACAGCCCTGTGGGAAAGCCTCGTGCGAAAGCCTCGAGGGAAAGCCTGGAGGAAAAGCAACAGATCCCTTGATCCACGTGACAGGAAGCCTGACCCTACTGCTGCACCTCGGGAGGGAAGCGCACATGCATGCCCCCACTCGAGACGAGGCCTGACTTCCCTGAGGAGACTCTGAGGCACCCCAAAATCCATGTCAACACTGGAGAGGAATCCTCAGGTCCCTGCCCCGACTCCACATAATGTCTCAGGCCCCCGCATCGACGGGAGAGGAATCACGAGATGGCCCCTAGCAACTCGCATGGGGACTGGCCTTTCCTGAGGCCACCAGAGCGGGTCCCTGAGGTCCCCGTCGTAACTTGAGAAGACTTGCCGCAACTCGAGAATATCCAGGAGGTTCTCCCCTGCAGGCGAGATGAGGCCCATTTCCGCAGAGGCTTCTCGGGGCTAATCACACCTCACCTCTGGAACTTCGAAAGGGTCCTTCACACCCTTGGTGCAACTCAAGAAGTTCCCCGACATACCCTTCTCCACTCGAGAGAAAACACGATGGTCCCGCCCACATCCAGAGGAGCCCCGTTTCCGCCTCGTAGCTCGAGGTGAGGGATCCTTTCCCTGCTTCGTCGGGAAAGAATTCCCGGCATTCACGTCGCATCTCAAGAGGAGGCCCTCTCAACAGGAACGGCGAGAGGAACTCCAGGGTCGAGCCACCATTCCAAGAGTCCCCCTGATGTCTCTGTCCATTCCAGAGGAACCTCTTTTCCCTTCACCGGCTCGTCTTTCACGCCGAGGATCGACTCACTCCAAGGTGGCACTTGGCACAGCCCTGGGGGAAAGCCTCGTGGGAAAGCCTCGAGGGAAAGCCTCGATTGAAAGCCACAGATCCCTTGATCCACGTGACAGGAAGCGTGACCCTACTGCTGCAGCTCGGGAGGGAAGCGCACGTGCATGCCCCCACTCGAGACGAGGCCTGACTCCCCTGAGGAGACTCAGAGGCACCCCAAGATCCATGTCAACACTGGAGAGGAATGCTCAGGTTCCGGCCCCGACTCCACACAAGGTATTTGGCCCTGGCATAGACGGGAGAGGAATCCCGAGATGGCCCCTAGCAACTTGCATGGGGACTGGCCCTTCCTGAGGACACCAGAGCGGGTCCCTGAGGTCCCCGTCGTAACTCGAGAAGACCTGCCGCAACTCAAAAATATCCAGGAGGTTCTCCCCTGCAGGCGAGATGAGGCCCATTTCCGCAGAGGCTTCTCGGGGCTAATCACACCTCACCTCTGGAACGTCGAAAGGGTCCTTCACACCTTTGGTGCAACTCAAGAAGTTCCCCGACATACCCGTCTCCACTCGAGAGGAAACACTAGGGTACCGCCCACACCCAGAGGAGCCCCGTTTCCGCCTAGTAGCTCGAGGAGTGGGATCCTTTCCCTGCATCGTCGGGAAAGAATTCCCGGCGTTCCCGTCGCATCTCAAGGGGAGGCCCTCTCAACAGGAACGGCGAGAGGAACTCCAGGGTCCTGACACCATTCCAAGAGTCCCCCAGATGTCTCAGTCCATTCGAGAGGAACCTCTTTTCCCTTCAACGGCTCGTCTTTCACGCCGAGGATCGACTCACACCAAGGTGGCACTTGGCACAGCCCTGTGGAAAAGCCTCGTGGGAAAGCCTCGAGGGAAAGCCTCGAGGGAAAGCCACAGATCCCTTGATCCACGTGACAGGAAGCGTGACCCTACAGCTGCAGATCGGGAGGAAAGCGCACGTGCAGGCCCCCACACGAGACCAGGCCTGACTCCCCTGGGGAGACTCAGAGGCACCCCAAGATCCATGTCAACACTGGAGAGGAATCCTCAGGTTCCGGCCCCGACTCCACACAAGGTCTTAGGCCCCGGCATTGACGGGAGAGGAATCCCGAGATGGCCCCTAGCAACTCGCATGGGGACTGGCCTTTCCTGAGGCCACCAGAGCGGGTCCCTGAGGTCCCCGTCGTAACTCGAGAAGACCTGCCGCACCTCGAGAAAATCCAGGAGGTTCTGCCCTCCAGGCGAGATGAGGCCCATTTCCGCTGAGGCGTCTAGAGGCTAATCACACCTCACTTCTGGAACTTCGAAAGGGTCCTTCACACCCTTGGTGCAAATCAAGAAGTTCCCCGACATACCCGTCTCCACTCGAGAGGAATCACGAGGGTCCCGCCCACATCCAGAGGAGCCCCGTTTCCGCCTCGTAGCTCGAGATGAGGGATCCTTTCCCTGCTTCGTCGGGAAAGAGTTCCCGGCGTTCCCGTCGCATCTCAAGAGGAGGCCCTCTCAACAGGAACGGCGAGAGGAGCTCCAGGGTCGTGCCACCATTCCAAGAGTCCCCCAGATGTCTCAGTCCATTCCAGAGAACCTCTTTTCCCTTCACCCGCTCGTCTTTCAAGCCGAGGATCGACTCACACCAACGTGGCACGTGGCACGGCCCTGTGGGAAAGCCTCGTGGGAAAGCCTCGAGGGACAGCCTCGAGGGAAAGCCACAGATCCCTTGATCCACGTGACAGGAAGCGTGACACTACTGCTGCAGCTCGGGAGGAAAGCGCACGTGCATGCCCCCACTCGGAATGAGGCCTGACTCCCGTGGGGAGACTCAGAAGCACCCCAAGATCCATGGCAACACTGGAGAGGAATCCTCAGGTTCCGGCCCCGACTCCACACAAGGACTGAGGCCCCGGAACGGGCGGGAGAGGAATCCCGAGAGGTCCCCTAGCAACTCGCATGGGGACTGGCCTTTCCTGAGGCCACCAGAGCGGGTCCCTGAGGTCCCCGTCGTAACTCGAGAAGACCTGCCGCAACTCGAGAAAATCCAGGAGGTTCTCCCCTCCAGGCGAGATGAGGCCCCTTTCCGCTGAGGCGTCTCGAGGCTGATCACACCTCATCTCTGAAACTACGAAAGGGTCCTTCACACCCTTGGTGCAAATCAAGAAGTTCCCCGACATACCCGTCTCCACTCGAGGGGAAACACGAGGGTCCCTCCCACATCCAGAGGAGCCCCGTTTCCGCCTCGCAGCTCGAGATGAGGGATCCATTCCCTGCTTCGTCGGGAAAGAGTTCCCGGCGTTCCCGTCGCATCTCAAGAGGAGGGCCTCTCAACAGGAACAGCGAGAGGAACTCCAGGGTCGTGCCACCATTGCAAGAGTCCCCCCGATGTGTCACTCCATTCCAGAGGAACCTCTTTTCCCTACACCGGCTCGTCTTTCACGCCGAGGATCGACTCACACCAAGGTGGCACGTGGCACAGCCCTGTGGGAAAGCCTCGTGGGAAAGCCTCGAGCAAAAGCCTCGAGGGAAAGCCACAGATCCCTTGATCCACGTGACAGGAAGCGTGACACTACAGCTGCAGCTCGGGAGGAAAGCGCACGTGCATGCCCCCACTCGAGACGAGGCCTGACTCCCCTGGGGAGACTCAGAAGCACCCCAAGGTCCATGGCAACACTGGAGAGGAATCCTCAGGTTCCGGCCCCTACTCCACACAAGGACTGAGGCCCCGGCATGGACGGGAGAGGAATCCCGAGAGGTCCCCAAGCAACTCGCATGGGGACTGGCCTTTCCTGAGGCCACCAGAGCGGGTCCCTGAGGTTCCGGTTGTAACTCGAGAAGACCTGCGGCAACTCGAGAAAATCCAGGAGGTTCACCCCTCCAGGCGAGATGAGGCCCATTTCCACTGAGGCCTCTCGAGGCTGATCACACCTCCCCTCTGGAACTTCGGAAGGGTCCTTCACACCCTTGGTGCAAATCAAGAAGTTCCCCGAAATACCCGTCTCCACTCGAGAGGAAACACGAGGGTCCCGCCCACATCCAGAGGAGCCCCGTTTCCGCCTCGTAGCTCGAGATGAGGGATCCTTTCCCTGCTTCGTCGGGAAAGAGTTCCCGGCGTTCCCGTCGCATCTCAAGAGGAGGCCCTCTCAACAGGAACGGCGAGAGGAACTCCAGGGTCGTGCCACCATTCCAAGAGTCCCCCAGATGTCTCAGTCCATACCAGAGGAACCTCTTTTCCCTTCACCGGCTCGTCTTTCACTCCGAGTTACCACTCACACCAAGGTGGCACGTGGCACAGCCCTGTGGGAAAGCCTCGTGGGAAAGCCTCGAGGAAAAGCCTCGAGGGAAAGCCACAGATCCCTTGATCCACGTGACAGGAAGCGTGACACTACTGCTGCAGCTCGGGAGGAAAGCGCACGTGCATGCCCCCACTCGAGACGAGGCCTGACTCCCCTGGGGAGACTCAGAAGCACCCCAAGATCCATGGCAACACTGGAGAGGAATCCTCAGGTTCCGGCCCCGAATCCACACAAGGACTGAGGCCCCGGCATGGACGGGAGAGGAATCCCGAGAGGTCCCCTAGCAACTCGCATGGGGACTGGCCTTTCCTGAGGCCACCAGAGCGGGTCCCTGAGGTCCCCGTCGTAACTCGAGAAGACCTGCCGCAACTCGAGAAAATACAGGAGGTTCTCCCCTCCAGGCGAGATGAGGCCCATTTCCGCTGAGGCGTCTCGAGGCTGATCACACCTCCCCTCTGGAACTTCCAAAGGGTCCTTCACACCCTTGGTGCAAATCAAGAAGTTCCCCGACATACCCGTCTCCCCTCGAGAGAAAACACGAGGGTCCCGCCAACATCCAGAGGAGCCCCGTTTCCTCCTCGTATCTCGAGATGAGGGATTCTTTCCCTGCTTCGTCGGGAAAGAGTTCCCGGCGTTCCCGTCGCATCTCAAGAGGAGGCCCTCTCAATAGGAACGGCGAGAGGAACTCCAGGGTCGTGCCACCATTCCAAGAGTCCCCCAGATGTCTCAGTCCTTACCAGAGGAAACTCTTTTCCCTACACCGGCTCCTCTTTCACGCCGAGGTACGACTCACACCAAGGTGGCACGTGGCACAGCCCTGTGGGAAAGCCTCGTGGGAAAGCCACAGATGCCTTGATCCACGTGACAGGAAGCGTGACACTACTGCTGCAGCTCGGGAGGAAAGCGCACGTGCATGCCCCCACTCGGAATGAGGCCTGACTCCCGTGGGGAGACTCAGAAGCACCCCAAGATCCATGGCAACACTGGAGAGGAATCCTCAGGTTCCGGCCCCGACTCCACACAAGGACTGAGGCCCCGGAACGGACGGGAGAGGAATCCCGAGAGGTCCCCTAGCAACTCGCATGGGGACTGGCCTTTCCTGAGGCCACCAGAGCGGGTCCCTGAGGTCCCCGTCGTAACTCGAGAAGACCTGCCGCAACTCGAGAAAATCCAGGAGGTTCCCCCCTCCAGGCGAGATGAGGCCCCTTTCCGCTGAGGCGTCTTGAGGCTGATAACACCTCCCCTTTGGAACTTCGAAAGGGTCCTTCACACCCTTGGTGCAAATCAAGAAGTTCGCCGACATACCCGTCTCCACTCGAGAGGAAACACGAGGGTCCCGCCCCCATCCAGATCAGCCCCGTTTTCGCCTCGTAGCTCGAGATGAGGGATCCTTTCCCTGCTTCGTCGGGAAAGGGTTCGCGGAGTTCCCGTCGCATCTCAAGAGGAGGCCCTCTCAACAGGAACGGCGAGAGGAACTCCAGGGTCGTGCCACCATTGCAAGAGACCCCCAGATGTCTCAGTCCATTCCAGAGGAACCTCTTTTCCCTTCACCCGCTCGTCTTTCAAGCCGAGGATCGACTCACACCAAGGTGGCACGTGGCACAGCCCTGTGGGAAAGCCTCGTGGGAAAGCCTCGAGGGACAGCCTCGAGGGAAAGCCACAGAACCCTTGATCCACGTGACAGGAAGCGTGACACTACTGCTGCAGCTCGGGAGGAAAGCACACGTGCATGCCCCCACTCGAGACGAGGCCTGACTCCCCTGGGGAGACTCAGAAGCACCCCAAGATCCATGGCAACACTGGAGAGGAATCCTCAGGTTCCGGCCCCGACTCCACACAAGGACTGAGGCCCCGGCATGGACGGGAGAGGAATCCCGAGAGGTCCCCTAGCAACTCGCCCGGGAACTGCCCTTTCCTGAGGCCACCAGAGCGGGTCCCTGAGGTCCCCGTCGTAACTCGAGAAGACCTGCCGCAACTCGAGAAAATCCAGGAGGTTCTCCCCTCCAGGCGAGATGAGGCCCCTTTCGGCTGAGGCGTCTTGAGGCTGATCACACCTCCCCTCTGGAACTTCGGAAGGGTCCTTCACACCCTTGGTGCTAATCAAGAAGTTCCCTGACATACCCGTCTCCACTCGAGAGGAAACACGAGGCTCCCGCCCACATCCAGAGTAGCCCTGTTTCCGCCTCGTAGCTCGAGATGAGGGATCCTTTCCCTGCTTCGTCGGGAAAGAGTTCCCGGCGTTCCCGTCGCATCTCAAGAGGAGGCCCTCTCAACAGGAACGGCGAGAGGAACTCCAGGGTCGTGCCATCATTCCAAGAGTCCCCCAGATGTCTCAGTCCATACCAGAGGAACCTCTTTTCCCTACACCGGCTCGTCTTTCACGCCGAGGCTCGACTCACACCAAGGTGGCACGTGGCACAGCCCTGTGGGAAAGCCTCGTGGGAAAGCCTCGAGGGACAGCCTCGAGGGAAAGCCACAGATCCCTTGATCCACGTGACAGGAAGCGTGACACTACTGCTGCAGCTCGGGAGGAAAGCGCACGTGCATGCCCCCACACGAGACGAGGCCTGACTCCCCTGGGGAGACTCAGAAGCACCCCAAGATCCATGGCAACACTGGAGAGGAATCCTCAGGTTCCGGACCCGACGCCACACAAGGACTTAGGCCCCGGCATGGACGGGAGAGGAATCCTGAGAGGTCCCCTAGCAACTCGCATGGGTACTGGCCTATCCTGAGGCCACCAGAGCGGGTCCCTGAGGTCCCCGTCGTAACTCGAGAAGACCTGCCGCAACTCGAGAAAATCCAGGAGGTTCTCCCCTCCAGGCGAGATGAGGCCCATTTCCGCTGAGGCGTCTCGAGGCTGATCACAGCTCCCCTCTGGAACTTCGAAAGGGTCCTTCACACCCTTGGTGCTAATCAAGAAGTTCCCCGACATACCCGTCTCCACTCGAGAGGAAACACGAGGGTCCAGCCCACATCCAGAGGAGCCCCATTTCCGCCTCGTAGCTCGAGATGAGGGATCCTTTCCCTACTTCGTCGGGAAAGAGTTCCCGGCGTTCCCGTCGCCTCTCAAGAGGAGGCCCTCTGAACAGGAACCGCGAGAGAAACTCCAGGGTCGTTCCACCGTTGCAAGAGTCCCCCAGATGTCTCAGTCCACTCCAGAGGAACCTCTTTTCCCTACACCGGCTCGTCTTTCACGCCGAGGATCGACTCACACCAAGGTGGCACGTGGCACAGCCCTGTGGGAAAGCCTCGTGGGAAAGCCTCGAGGGAAAGCCTCGAGGGAAAGCCACAGATCCCTTGATCCACGTGACAGGAAGCGTGACACTACTGCTGCAGCTCGGGAGGAAAGCGCACGTGCATGTCCCCACTCGAGAGGAGGCCTGACTCCCCTGGGGTGACTCAGAAGCACCCCAAGATCCATGGCAACACTGGAGAGGAATCCTCAGTTTCCGGCCCGGACTCCACACAAGGACTGAGGCCCCGGCATGGACGGGAGAGGAATCCCGAGAGGTCCCCTAGCAACTCGCATGGGGACTGGCCTTTCCTGAGGCCACCAGAGCGGGTCCCTGAGGTCCCCGTCGTAACTCGAGAAGACCTGCCGCAACTCGAGAAAATCCAGGAGGTACTCCCCTCCAGGCGAGATAAGGCCCATTTCCACTGAGGCGTCTCGAGGCTGATCACACCTCACCTCTGGAACTTCCAAAGGGTCCTTCACACCCTTGGTGCAAATCAAGAAGTTCGCCGACATACCCGTCTCAACTCGAGAGGAAACACGTGGATCCCGCCCCCATCCAGATCAGCCCCGTTTCCCCCTCGTAGCTCGAGATGAGGGATCCTTTCCCTGCTTCGTCGGGAAAGAGTTCCCGGCGTTCCCGACGCATCTCAATAGGAGGCCCTCTCAACAGGAACGGCGAGAGGAACTCCAGGGTCGTGCCACCATTCCAAGAGTCCCCCAGATGTCTCAGTCCATTCCAGAGGAAGCTCTTTTCCCTTCAACGGCTCGTCTTTCACGCCGAGGATCGACTCACACCAAGGTGGCACTTGGCACAGCCATGTGGGAAAGCCTCGTGGGAAAGCCTCGAGGGAAAGCCTCGAGGGAAGGCCACAGATCCCTTGATTCACGTGACAGGAAGCCTGACCCTACTGCTGCAGCTCGGGATGGAAGCGCACGTGCATGCCCCAACTCGAAACGAGGCCTGACTCCCCTGGGGAGACTAAGAGGCACCCCAAAATCGATGTCAACACTGGAAAGGAATGCTCAGGTTCCGGCTCCGACTCCACACAAGGTCTTAGGCCCCGGCATCGACGGGAGAGGAATCCCGAGATGGCCCCCAGCAACTCGCATGGGGACTGGCCCTTCCTGAGGCCACCAGAGTGGGTCGTGAGGTCCCCGTGGTAATTCGAGAAGACATGCCGCAACTCGAGAAAATCCAGGAGGTTCTCCCATCCATGCGAGAAGAGGCCAATTTCTGATGAGGCTTCTCGGTGCTAATCACACCTCACGTCTGGAACGTCGAAAGGGTCCTTCACACCCTTGGTGCAACTCAAGAAGTTCCCCGACATACCCGTCTCCACTCGAGAGGAAACACGAGGGTCCCGCCCACATCCAGAGGAGCCCCGTTTCTGCCTCGTAGCTCGAGGTGAGGGATCCTTTCCCTGCTTCGTCGGGAAAGAATTCCCAGCGTTCCCGTCGCAACTCAAGAGGAGGCCCTATCATCAGGAACGGCGAGAGGAACTCCAGGGTCGTGCCACCATTCCAAGAGTCCCCCAGATGTCTCAGTCCATTCCAGAGGAACCTCTTTTCCCTTCACTGGCTCGTCTTTCACGCCGAGGATCGACTCACACCAAGGTGGCACTTGGCACAGCCCTGTGGGAAAGCCTCGTCGGAAAGCCTCGATGGAAAGCCTCGAGGCAAAGCCACAGATCCCTTCATCCACGTGACAGGAAGCGTGACCCTACTGATGCAGCTCGGGAGGAAAGCGCACGTGCATGCCCCCAATCGAGACGAGGCCTGACTCCCCTGGGGAGACTCAGAGGCACCCCAAAATCCAAGTCAACACTGGAGAGGAATCCTCAGGTTCCGGCCCCGACTCCACACAAGGTCTCAGGCCCCGGCATCGACGGGAGAGGAATCCCGAGATGGCTCCTAGCAACTCGCATGGGGACTGGCCGTTCCTGAGGCCACCAGACTGGGTCCCTGAGGTCCCCGTCGTAACTCGAGAAGACCTGCTGCAACTCGGGAATATCCAGGAGATTCTCCCCTGCAGGCGAGATGAGGCCCATTTCCGCAGAGGCTTCTCGGGGCTAATCACACCTCACCTCTGGAACTTAGAAAGGGTCCTTCACACCCTTGGTGCAACTCAAGAAGTTCCCCGACATACCCTTCTCCACTCGAGAGGAAACACGAGGGTCCCGCCCACATCCAGAGGAGCCCCGTTTCCGCCTCGTAGCTCGAGGTGACGGATCCTTTCCCTTCTCCGTCGGGAAAGAATTCCCGGCGTTCCCGGCGCATCTCAAGTGGAGGCCCTCTCTACAGGAACGGCGAGAGGAACTCCAGGGTCGTGCCACCATTCCAAGAGTCCCCCAGATGTCTCAGTCCATTCCAGAGGAACCTCTTTTCACTTCAATGGCTCGTCTTTCACGCCGAGTATCGACTCACACAAAGGTGGCACTTGGCACAGCCCTGTGGGAAAGCCTCGAGGGAAAGCCACGAGGGAAATCACAGATCCCTTGATCCACGTGACAGGAAGCGTGACCCTACTGCAGCAGCTCGGGAGGGAAGCGCACGTGCATGCCCCAACTCGAGACGAGGCCTGACTCCCCTGGGGAGACTCAGAGGCACCCCAAAATCCATGTCAACAGTGGAAAGGAATCCTCAGGTTCTGGCCACGACTGTACACAAGGTCTCAGGCCCCTTCATCGACGGGAGAGGAATCCCGAGATGGCACCTAGCAACTCGCATGGGGACTGGCCCTTCCTGAGGCCACCAGAGCGGGTCCCTGAGGTCCCCGTAGTAACTCGAGAAGACCTGCCCCAACTCGAGAATATCCAGGAGGTTCTCCCCTGCAGGCGAGATGAGGCACATTTCCGCAGAGGCTTCCAGGGCTAATCACACCTCACCTCTGCAACGTCGAAAGGGTCCTTCACACCCTTTGTGCAACTCAAGAAGTTCCCCGACATACGCTTTTCCACTCGAGAGGAAACACGAGGGTCCCGCCCACATCCAGAGGAGCCACGTTTCCGCCTCGTAGCTCGAGGTGACGGATCCTTTCTCTGCTTCGTCGGGAAAGAATTCCCGGCGTTCCCGTCGCATCTCAAAAGGAGGCCCTCTCAACAGGAACGGCGAGAGGAACTCCAGGGTCGAGCCACCATTCCAAGAGTCCCCCTGATGTCTCTGTCCATTCCAGAGGAACCTCTTTTCCCTTCAACGGCTCGTCTTTCACGCCGAGGATCGACTCACACCAAGGTGGCACTTGGCACAGCCCTGTGGGAAAGCCTCGTGGGAAAGCCTCGAGGGAAAGCCTGGAGGAAAAGCAACAGATCCCTTGATCCACTTGACAGGAAGCCTGACCCTACTGCTGCACCTCGGGAGGGAAGCGCACATGCATGCCCCCACTCGAGACGAGGCCTGACTCCCGTGTGGAGACTCTGAGGCACCCCAAAATCCATGTCAACACTGGAGAGGAATCCTCAGGTCCCTGCCCCGACTCCACATAATGTCTCAGGCCCCCGCATCGACGGGAGAGGAATCACGAGATGGCCCCTAGCAACTCGCATGGGGACTGGCCCTTCCTGAGGCCACCAGAGCGGGTCCCTGAGGTCCCCGTCGTAACTCGAGAAGACTTGCCGCAACTCGAGAATATCCAGGAGGTTCTCCCCTGCAGGCGAGATGAGGCCCATTTCCGCAGAGGCTTCTCGGGGCTAATCACACCTCACCTCTGGAACTTCGAAAGGGTCCTTCACACCCTTGGTGCAACTCAAGAAGTTCCCCGACATACCCTTCTCCACTCGAGAGAAAATACGATGGTCCCGCCCACATCCAGAGGAGCCCCGTTTCCGCCTCGTAGCTCGAGGTGAGGGATCCTTTCCCTGCTTCGTCGGGAAAGAATTCCCGGCATTCCCGTCGCATCTCAAGAGGAGGCCCTCTCAACAGGAACGGCGAGAGGAACTCCAGGGTCGAGCCACCATTCCAAGAGTCCCCCTGATGTCTCTGTCCATTCCAGAGGAACCTCTTTTCCCTTCACCGGCTCGTCTTTCACGCCGAGGATCGACTCACTCCAAGGTGGCACTTGGCACAGCCCTGTGGGAAAGCCTCGAGGGAAAGCCTCGAGGGAAAGCCACAGATCCCTTGATCCACGTGACAGGAAGCCTGACCCTACTGCTGCACTTCGGGAGGGAAGCGCACGTGCATGCCCCCACTCGAAACGAGGCCTGACTCCCCTGGGGAGACTCAGAGGCACCCCAAGATCCTTGTCAACACTGGAGAGGAATCCTCAGGTTCCGGCCCCGACTCCACACAAGGTCTTAGGCCCCGGCATAGACAGGAGAGGAATCCCGAGATGGCCCCTAGCAACTCGCATGGTGCCTGGCCCTTGCTGAGGCCATCAGAGCGGGTCCCTGAGGTCCCCGTCGTAACTCGAGAAAACCTACCGCAACTCGAGAATATCCAGGACGTTCTCCCCTGCAGCCGAGATGAGGCCCATTTCTGCAGAGGCTTCTCGGGGCTAATCACACCTCACCTCTGGAACTTCGAAAGGGTCCTTCACTCCCTGAGTGCAACTCAAAAAGTTCCCCGACATACCCGTCTCCACTCGAGAGGAAACACGAGGTTCCCGCCCACATCCAGAGGAGCCCCGTTTCCGCCTAGCAGCTCGAGGTGGGGGATCCTTTCCCTGCTTCATCGGGAAAAAATTCCCGGCATTCCCGTCGCATCTCAAGAGGAAGCCCTCTCAACAGGAACGGCGAGAGGAACTCCAGGGTCGTGCCACCATTCCAAGAGACCCCCAGATGTCTCAGTCCATTCCAGAGGAACCTCTTTTCCCTTCACCCGCTCGTCTTTCAAGCCGAGGATTGACTCACACCAACGTGGCACGTGGCACGGCCCTGTGGGAAAGCCTCGTGGGAAAGCCTCGAGGGACAGCCTCGAGGGAAAGCCACAGATCCCTTGATCCACGTGACAGGAAGCGTGACACTACTGCTGCAGCATGGGAGGGAAGCGCACGTGCATGCCCCCACTCGAGACGAGGCCTGACTCCCCTGGGGAGACTCAGAAGCACCCCAAGATCCATGGCAACACTGGAGAGGAATCCTCAGGTTCCGGCCCCGACTCAACACAACGACTGAGGCCCCGGCATGGACGGGAGAGGAATCCCGAGAGGTCCCCTAGCAACTCGCATGGGGACTGGCCTTTCCTGAGGCCACAAGTGCGGGTCCCTGAGGTCCCCGTCGTAACTCGAGAAGACCTGCCGCAACTCGAGAAAATCCAGGAGGTTCTCCCCTCCAGGCGAGATGAGGCCCCTTTCCGCTGAGGCGTCTCGAGGCTGATCACACCTCACCTCTGGAACTTCGAAAGGGTCCTTCACACCCTTGGTGCAAATCAAGAAGTTCCCTGACATACACGTTTCCACTCGAGAGGAAACACGAGGGTCCCGACCACATCCAGTGGAGCCCCGTTTCTGCCTCGTAGCTCGAGATGAGGGATCCTTTCCCTGCTTCGTCGGGAAAGAGTTCCCGGCGTTCCCGTCGCATCTCAAGAGGAGGCCCTCTCAACAGGAACGGCGAGAGGAACTCCAGGGTCGTGCCACCATTGCAAGAGTCACCCAGATGTCTCAGTCCATTCCAGAGGAACCTCTTTTCCCTACACCGGCTCTTCTTTCACGCCGAGGATCGACTCACACCAAGGTGGCACTTGGCACAGCCCTGTGGGAAAGCCTCGTCGGAAAGCCTCGATGGAAAGCCTCGAGGCAAAGCCACAGATCCCTTCATCCACGTGACAGGAAGCGTGACCCTACTGATGCAGCTCGGGAGGAAAGCGCACGTGCATGCCCCCAATCGAGACGAGGCCTGACTCCCCTGGGGAGACTCAGAGGCACCCCAAAATCCAAGTCAACACTGGAGAGGAATCCTCAGGTTCCGGCCCCGACTCCACACAAGGTCTCAGGCCCCGGCATCGACGGGAGAGGAATCCCGAGATGGCTCCTAGCAACTCGCATGGGGACTGGCCGTTCCTGAGGCCACCAGACTGGGTCCCTGAGGTCCCCGTCGTAACTCGAGAAGACCTGCTGCAACTCGGGAATATCCAGGAGATTCTCCCCTGCAGGCGAGATGAGGCCCATTTCCGCAGAGGCTTCTCGGGGCTAATCACACCTCACCTCTGGAACTTAGAAAGGGTCCTTCACACCCTTGGTGCAACTCAAGAAGTTCCCCGACATACCCTTCTCCACTCGAGAGGAAACACGAGGGTCCCGCCCACATCCAGAGGAGCCCCGTTTCCGCCTCGTAGCTCGAGGTGACGGATCCTTTCCCTTCTCCGTCGGGAAAGAATTCCCGGCGTTCCCGGCGCATCTCAAGTGGAGGCCCTCTCTACAGGAACGGCGAGAGGAACTCCAGGGTCGTGCCACCATTCCAAGAGTCCCCCAGATGTCTCAGTCCATTCCAGAGGAACCTCTTTTCACTTCAATGGCTCGTCTTTCACGCCGAGTATCGACTCACACAAAGGTGGCACTTGGCACAGCCCTGTGGGAAAGCCTCGAGGGAAAGCCACGAGGGAAATCACAGATCCCTTGATCCACGTGACAGGAAGCGTGACCCTACTGCAGCAGCTCGGGAGGGAAGCGCACGTGCATGCCCCAACTCGAGACGAGGCCTGACTCCCCTGGGGAGACTCAGAGGCACCCCAAAATCCATGTCAACAGTGGAAAGGAATCCTCAGGTTCTGGCCACGACTGTACACAAGGTCTCAGGCCCCTTCATCGACGGGAGAGGAATCCCGAGATGGCACCTAGCAACTCGCATGGGGACTGGCCCTTCCTGAGGCCACCAGAGCGGGTCCCTGAGGTCCCCATCGTAACTCGAGAAGACCTGCCCCAACTCGAGAATATCCAGGAGGTTCTCCCCTGCAGGCGAGATGAGGCACATTTCCGCAGAGGCTTCCAGGGCTAATCACACCTCACCTCTGCAACGTCGAAAGGGTCCTTCACACCCTTTGTGCAACTCAAGAAGTTCCCCGACATACGCTTTTCCACTCGAGAGGAAACAAGAGGGTCCCGCCCACATCCAGAGGAGCCACGTTTCCGCCTCGTAGCTCGAGGTGACGGATCCTTTCTCTGCTTCGTCGGGAAAGAATTCCCGGCGTTCCCGTCGCATCTCAAGAGGAGGCCCTCTCAATAGGAACGGCGAGAGGAACTCCAGGGTCGAGCCACCATTCCAAGAGTCCCCCTGATGTCTCTGTCCATTCCAGAGGAACCTCTTTTCCCTTCACCGGCTCGTCTTTCACGCCGAGGATCGACTCACTCCAAGGTGGCACTTGGCACAGCCCTGTGGGAAAGCCTCGAGGGAAAGCCTCGAGGGAAAGCCACAGATCCCTTGATCCACGTGACAGGAAGCCTGACCCTACTGCTGCACTTCGGGAGGGAAGCGCACGTGCATGCCCCCACTCGAAACGAGGCCTGACTCCCCTGGGGAGACTCAGAGGCACCCCAAGATCCATGTCAACACTGGAGAGGAATCCTCAGGTTCCGGCCCCGACTCCACACAAGGTCTTAGGCCCCGGCATCGACAGGAGAGGAATCCCGAGATGGCCCCTAGCAACTCGCATGGTGCCTGGCCCTTGCTGAGGCCATCAGAGCGGGTCCCTGAGGTCCCCGTCGTAACTCGAGAAAACCTACCGCAACTCGAGAATATCCAGGACGTTCTCCCCTGCAGCCGAGATGAGGCCCATTTCTGCAGAGGCTTCTCGGGGCTAATCACACCTCACCTCTGGAACTTCGAAAGGGTCCTTCACTCCCTGAGTGCAACTCAAAAAGTTCCCCGACATACCCGTCTCCACTCGAGAGGAAACACGAGGTTCCCGCCCACATCCAGAGGAGCCCCGTTTCCGCCTAGCAGCTCGAGGTGGGGGATCCTTTCCCTGCTTCATCGGGAAAAAATTCCCGGCATTCCCGTCGCATCTCAAGAGGAAGCCCTCTCAACAGGAACGGCGAGAGGAACTCCAGGGTCGTGCCACCATTCCAAGAGACCCCCAGATGTCTCAGTCCATTCCAGAGGAACCTCTTTTCCCTTCACCCGCTCGTCTTTCAAGCCGAGGATTGACTCACACCAACGTGGCACGTGGCACGGCCCTGTGGGAAAGCCTCGTGGGAAAGCCTCGAGGGACAGCCTCGAGGGAAAGCCACAGATCCCTTGATCCACGTGACAGGAAGCGTGACACTACTGCTGCAGCACGGGAGGGAAGCGCACGTGCATGCCCCCACTCGAGACGAGGCCTGACTCCCCTGGGGAGACTCAGAAGCACCCCAAGATCCATGGCAACACTGGAGAGGAATCCTCAGGTTCCGGGCCCGACTCAACACAACGACTGAGGCCCCGGCATGGACGGGAGAGGAATCCCGAGAGGTCCCCTAGCAACTCGCATGGGGACTGGCCTTTCCTGAGGCCACAAGTGCGGGTCCCTGAGGTCCCCGTCGTAACTCGAGAAGACCTGCCGCAACTCGAGAAAATCCAGGAGGTTCTCCCCTCCAGGCGAGATGAGGCCCCTTTCCGCTGAGGCGTCTCGAGGCTGATCACACCTCACCTCTGGAACTTCGAAAGGGTCCTTCACACCCTTGGTGCAAATCAAGAAGTTCCCTGACATACACGTTTCCACTCGAGAGGAAACACGAGGGTCCCGACCACATCCAGTGGAGCCCCGTTTCCGCCTCGTAGCTCGAGATGAGGGATCCTTTCCCTGCTTCGTCGGGAAAGAGTTCCCGGCATTCCCGTCGCATCTCAAGAGGAGGCCCTCTCAACAGGAACGGCGAGAGGAACTCCAGGGTCGTGCCACCATTGCAAGAGTCACCCAGATGTCTCAGTCCATTCCAGAGGAACCTCTTTTCCCTACACCGGCTCTTCTTTCACGCCGAGGATCGACTCACACCAAGGTGGCACGTGGCACAGCCCTGTGGGAAAGCCTCGTGGGAAAGCCTCGAGGGACGGCCTCGAGGGAAAGCCACAGATCCCTTGATCCACGTGACAGGAAGCGTGACACTACAGCTGAAGCTCGGGAGGAAAGCGCACGTGCATGCCCCCACTCGAGACGAGGCCTGACTCCCCTGGGGAGACTCAGAAGCACCCAAGGTCCATGGCAACACTGGAGAGGAATCCTCAGGTTCCGGCCCCGACTCCACACAAGGACTGAGGCCCCGGCATGGACGGGAGAGGAATCCCGAGAGGTCCCCAAGCAACTCGCATGGGGACTGGCCTTTCCTGAGGCCACCAGAGCGGGTCCCTGAGGTTCCCGTTGTAACTCGAGAAGACCTGCGGCAACTCGAGAAAATCCAGGAGGTTCTCTCCTCCAGGCGAGATGAGGCCCCTTTCCGCTGAGGCGTCTCGAGGCTGATCACACCTCCCCTCTGGAACTTCGAAAGGGTCCTTCACACCCTTGGTGCTAATCAAGAAGTTCCCCGACATACCCGTCTCCACTCGAGAGGAATCACGAGGGTCCCGCCCACATCCAGAGGAGCCCCGTTTCCGCCTCGTAGCTCGAGATGAGGGATCCTTTCCCTGCTTCGTCGGGAAAGAGTTCCCGCGTTCCCGTCACATCTCAGGAGGAGGCCCTCTCAACAGGAACGGCGAGAGGAACTCCAGGGTCGTGCCACCATTGCAAGAGTCCCCCAGATGTCTCAGTCCATTCCAGAGGAACCTCTTTTCCCTTCACCGGCTCGTCTTTCACGCCGAGAATCGACTCACACCAAGGGGGCACGTGGCACAGCCCTGTGGGAAAGCCTCGTGGGAAAGCCTCGAGGGACAGCCTCGAGGGAAAGCCACAGATCCCTTGATCCACGTGACAAGAAGCGTGACACTACTGCTGCAGCTCAGGAGGAAAGCGCACGTGCATGCCCCCACTCGAGACGAGGCCTGACTCCCCTGGGGAGACTCAGAAGCACCCCAAAATCCATGGCAACACTGGAGAGGAATCCTCAGGTTCCGGCCCCGACTCCACACAAGGGCTGAGGCCCCGGCATGGACGGGAGAGGAATCCCGAGAGGTCCCCTAGCAACTCGCATGGGGACTGGCCTTTCCTGAGGCCACCAGAGCAGGTCCCTGAGGTCCCCGTCGTAACTCGAGAAGACCTGCCGCAACTCGAGAAAATCCAGGAGGTTCTCCCCTCCAGGCGAGATGAGGCCCATTTCCACTGAGGCCTCTCGAGGCTGATCACACCTCCCCTCTGGAACTTCGGAAGGGTCCTTCACACCCTTGGTGCAAATCAAGAAGTTCCCCGAAATACCCGTCTCCACTCGAGAGGAAACACGAGGGTCCCGCCCACATCCAGAGGAGCCCCGTTTCCGCCTCGTAGCTCGAGATGAGGGATCCTTTCCCTGCTTCGTCGGGAAAGAGTTCCCGGCGTTCCCGTCGCATCTCAAGAGGAGGCCCTCTCAACAGGAACAGCGAGAGGAACTCCAGGGTCGTGCCACCATTCCAAGAGTCCCCCAGATGTCTCAGTCCATTCCAGAGGAACCTCTTTTCCCTTCACCGGCTCGTCTTTCACGCCGAGGATCGACTCACAACAGGGTGGCATGTGGCACAGCCCTGTGGGAAAGCATCGTGGGAAAACCTCGAGGGACAGCCTCGAGGGAAAGCAACAGATCCCTTGATCCACGTGACAGGAAGCGTGACACTACTGCTGCAGCTCGGGAGGAAAGCGCACGTGCATGCCCCCACTCGAGACGAGGCCTGACTCCCCTGGGGAGACTCAGAAGCATCCCAGGATCCATCGCAACACTGGAGAGGAATCCTCAGGTTCCGGCCCAGAATCCACACAAGGACTGAGGCCCCGGCATGGACGGGACAGGAATCCCGAGAGGTCCCCAAGCAACTGTCATGGGGACTGGCCTTTCCTGAGGCCACCAGAGCGGGTCCCTGAGGTCCCCGTCGTAACTCAAGAAGACCTGCCGCACCTCGAGAAAATCCAGGAGGTTCTGCCCTCCAGGCGAGATGAGGCCCATTTCCGCTGAGGCGTCTCGAGGCTAATCACACCTCACTTCTGGAACTTCGAAAGGGTCCTTCACACCCTTGGTGCAAATCAAGAAGTTCCCCGACATACCCGTCTCCACTCGAGAGGAAACACGAGGGTCCCGCCCACATCCAGAGGAGCCCCGTTTCCGCCTCGTAGCTCGAGATGAGGGATCCTTTCCCTGCTTCGTCGGGAAAGAGTTCCCGGCGTTCCCGTCGCATCTCAAGAGGAGGCCCTCTCAACAGGAACGGCGAGAGGAGCTCCAGGGTCGTGCCACCATTCCAAGAGACCCCCAGATGTCTCAGTCCATTCCAGAGAACCTCTTTTCCCTTCACCCGCTCGTCTTTCAAGCCGAGGATCGACTCACACCAACGTGGCACGTGGCACGGCCCTGTGGGAAAGCCTCGTGGGAAAGCCTCGAGGGACAGCCTCGAGGGAAAGCCACAGATCCCTTGATCCACGTGACAGGAAGCGTGACACTACTGCTGCAGCACGGGAGGGAAGCGCACGTGCATGCCCCCACTCGAGACGAGGCCTGACTCCCCTGGGGAGACTCAGAAGCACCCCAAGATCCATGGCAACACTGGAGAGGAATCCTCAGGTTCCGGCCCCGAATCCACACAAGGACTGAGGCCCCGGCATGGACGGGAGAGGAATCCCGAGAGGTCCCCTAGCAACTCGCATGGGGACTGGCCTTTCCTGAGGCCACCAGAGCGGGTCCCTGAGGTCCCCGTCGTAACTCGAGAAGACCTGCCGCAACTCGAGAAAATCCAGAAGGTTCTCCCCTCCAGGCGAGATGAGGCCCCTTTCCGCTGAGGCGTCTCGAGGCTGATCACACCTCACCTCTGGAACTTCGAAAGGGTCCTTCGGACCCTTGGTGCAAATCAAGAAGTTCCCTGACATACACGTCTCCACTCGAGAGGAAACACGAGGGTCCCGACCACATCCAGTGGAGCCCCGTTTCCGCCTCGTAGCTCGAGATGAGGGATCCTTTCCCTGCTTCGTCGGGAAAGAGTTCCCGGCGTTCCCGTCGCATCTCAAGAGGAGGCCCTCTCAATAGGAACGGCGAGAGGAACTCCAGGGTCGTGCCACCATTCCAAGAGTCCCCCAGATGTCTCAGTCCATACCAGAGGAAACTCTTTTCCCTACACCGGCTCGTCTTTCACGCCGAGGTACGACTCACACCAAGGTGGCACGTGGCACAGCCCTGTGGGAAAGCCTCGTGGGAAAGCCACAGATGCCTTGATCCACGTGACAGGAAGCGTGACACTACTGCTGCAGCTCGGGAGGAAAGCGCACGTGCATGCCCCCACTCGGGATGAGGCCTGACTCCCCTGGGGAGACTCAGAAGCACCCCAAGATCCATGGCAACACTGGAGAGGAATCCTCAGGTTCCGGCCCCGACTCCACAAAGGACTGAGGCCCCGAACGGATGGGAGAGGAATCCGGAGAGGTCCCCTAGCAACTCGCATGGGGACTGGCCTTTCCTGAGGCCACCAGAGCGGGTCCCTGAGGTCCCCGTCGTAACTCGAGAAGACCTGCCGCAACTCGAGAAAATCCAGGAGGTTCCCCCCTCCAGGCGAGATGAGGCCCCTTTCCGCTGAGGCGTCTTGAGGCTGATAACACCTCCCCTTTGGAACTTCGAAAGGGTCCTTCACACCCTTGGTGCAAATCAAGAAGTTCGCCGACATACCCGTCTCCACTCGAGAGGAAACACGAGGGTCCCGCCCCCATCCAGATCAGTCCCGTTTCCGCCTCGTAGCTCGAGATGAGGGATTCTTTCCCTGCTTCGTCGGGAAAGAGTTCCCGACGTTCCCGTCGCCTCTCAAGAGGAGGCCCTCTCAACAGGAACGGCGAGAGGAACTCCATGGTCGTGCCAGCATTCCAAGAGTCCCCCAGATGTCTCAGTCCATTCCAGAGGAACCTCTTTTCCCTTCACCGGCTCGTCTTTCACGCCGAGGATCGACTCACAACAAGGTGGCACGTGGCACAGCCCTGTGGGAAAGCCTCGTGGGAAAACCTCGAGGGACAGCCTCGAGGGAAAGCCACAGATCCCTTGATCCACGTGACAGGAAGCGTGACACTACTGCTGCAGCTTGGGAGGAAAGCGCACGTGCATGCCCCCACTCGAGACGAGGCCTGACTCCCCTGGGGAGACTCAGAAGCATCCCAAGATCCATGGCAACACTGGAGAGGAATCCTCAGGTTCCGGCCCAGACTCCACACAAGGACTGAGGCCCCGGCATGGACGGGACAGGAATCCCGAGAGGTCCCCTAGGAACTCTCATGGGGACTGGCCTTTCCTGAGGCCACCAGAGCGGGTCCCTGAGGTCCCCGTCGTAACTCGAGAAGACCTGCCGCAACTCGAGAAAATCCAGTAGGTTCTCCCCTCCAGGCGAGATGAGGCCCCTTTCCGCTGAGGCGTCTCGAGGCTGATCACACCTCATCTCTGAAACTACGAAAGGGTCCTTCACACCCTTGGTGCAAATCAAGAAGTTCCCCGACATACCCGTCTCCACTCGAGGG
This sequence comes from Budorcas taxicolor, assembly GCF_023091745.1. Lineage (NCBI taxonomy): Eukaryota > Metazoa > Chordata > Mammalia > Artiodactyla > Bovidae > Budorcas > Budorcas taxicolor. The sequence continues at coordinate 116,774 of NW_026292806.1, read as the reverse complement.
GAAACACGAGGGTCCCGCCCACATCCAGAGGAGCCCCGTTTCCGCCTCGCAGCTCGAGATGAGGGATCCATTCCCTGCTTCGTCGGGAAAGAGTTCCCGGCATTCCTGTCGCATCTCAAGAGGAGGGCCTCTCAACAGGAACAGCGAGAGGAACTCCAGGGTCGTGCCACCATTGCAAGAGTCCCCCCGATGTGTCACTCCATTCCAGAGGAACCTCTTTTCCCTACACCGGCTCGTCTTTCACGCCGAGGATCGACTCACACCAAGGTGGCACGTGGCACAGCCCTGTGGGAAAGCCTCGTGGGAAAGCCTCGAGGGACAGCCTCGAGGGAAAGCCACAGATCCCTTGATCCACGTGACAGGAAGCGTGACACTACAGCTGCAGCTCGGGAGGAAAGCGCACGTGCATGCCCCCACTCGAGACGAGGCCTGACTCCCCTGGGGAGACTCAGAAGCACCCCAAGGTCCATGGCAACACTGGAGAGGAATCCTCAGGTTCCGGCCCCTACTCCACACAAGGACTGAGGCCCCGGCATGGACGGGAGAGGAATCCCGAGAGGTCCCCAAGCAACTCGCATGGGGACTGGCCTTTCCTGAGGCCACCAGAGCGGGTCCCTGAGGTTCCGGTTGTAACTCGAGAAGACCTGCGGCAACTCGAGAAAATCCAGGAGGTTCACCCCTCCAGGCGAGATGAGGCCCATTTCCACTGAGGCCTCTCGAGGCTGATCACACCTCCCCTCTGGAACTTCGGAAGGGTCCTTCACACCCTTGGTGCAAATCAAGAAGTTCCCCGAAATACCCGTCTCCACTCGAGAGGAAACACGAGGGTCCCGCCCACATCCAGAGGAGCCCCGTTTCCGCCTCGTAGCTCGAGATGAGGGATCCTTTCCCTGCTTCGTCGGGAAAGAGTTCCCGGCGTTCCCGTCGCATCTCAAGAGGAGGCCCTCTCAACAGGAACGGCGAGAGGAACTCCAGGGTCGTGCCACCATTCCAAGAGTCCCCCAGATGTCTCAGTCCATACCAGAGGAACCTCTTTTCCCTTCACCGGCTCGTCTTTCACTCCGAGTTACCACTCACACCAAGGTGGCACGTGGCACAGCCCTGTGGGAAAGCCTCGTGGGAAAGCCTCGAGCAAAAGCCTCGAGGGAAAGCCACAGATCCCTTGATCCACGTGACAGGAAGCGTGACACTACTGCTGCAGCTCGGGAGGAAAGCGCACGTGCATGCCCCCACTCGAGACGAGGCCTGACTCCCCTGGGGAGACTCAGAAGCACCCCAAGATCCATGGCAACACTGGAGAGGAATCCTCAGGTTCCGGCCCCGAATCCACACAAGGACTGAGGCCCCGGCATGGACGGGAGAGGAATCCCGAGAGGTCCCCTAGCAACTCGCATGGGGACTGGCCTTTCCTGAGGCCACCAGAGCGGGTCCCTGAGGTCCCCGTCGTAACTCGAGAAGACCTGCCGGAACTCGAGAAAATACAGGAGGTTCTCCCCTCCAGGCGAGATGAGGCCCATTTCCGCTGAGGCGTCTCGAGGCTGATCACACCTCCCCTCTGGAACTTCGAAAGGGTCCTTCACACCCTTGGTGCAAATCAAGAAGTTCCCCGACATACCCGTCTCCCCTCGAGAGAAAACACGAGGGTCCCGCCAACATCCAGAGGAGCCCCGTTTCCTCCTCGTATCTCGAGATGAGGGATTCTTTCCCTGCTTCGTCGGGAAAGAGTTCCCGGCGTTCCCGTCGCATCTCAAGAGGAGGCCCTCTCAATAGGAACGGCGAGAGGAACTCCAGGGTCGTGCCACCATTCCAAGAGTCCCCCAGATGTCTCAGTCCATACCAGAGGAAACTCTTTTCCCTACACCGGCTCGTCTTTCACGCCGAGGTACGACTCACACCAAGGTGGCACGTGGCACAGCCCTGTGGGAAAGCCTCGTGGGAAAGCCACAGATGCCTTGATCCACGTGACAGGAAGCGTGACACTACTGCTGCAGCTCGGGAGGAAAGCGCACGTGCATGCCCCCACTCGGAATGAGGCCTGACTCCGGTGGGGAGACTCAGAAGCACCCCAAGATCCATGGCAACACTGGAGAGGAATCCTCAGGTTCCGGCCCCGACTCCACACAAGGACTGAGGCCCCGGAACGGACGGGAGAGGAATCCCGAGAGGTCCCCTAGCAACTCGCATGGGGACTGGCCTTTCCTGAGGCCACCAGAGCGGGTCCCTGAGGTCCCCGTCGTAACTCGAGAAGACCTGCCGCAACTCGAGAAAATCCAGGAGGTTCTCCCCTCCAGGCGAGATGAGGCCCCTTTCCGCTGAGGCGTCTCGAGGCTGATCACACCTCATCTCTGAAACTACGAAAGGGTCCTTCACACCCTTGGTGCAAATCAAGAAGTTCCCCGACATACCCGTCTCCACTCGAGGGGAAACACGAGGGTCCCGCCCACATCCAGAGGAGCCCCGTTTCCGCCTCGCAGCTCGAGATGAGGGATCCATTCCCTGCTTCGTCGGGAAAGAGTTCCCGGCGTTCCCGTCGCATCTCAAGAGGAGGGCCTCTCAACAGGAACAGCGAGAGGAACTCCAGGGTCGTGCCACCATTGCAAGAGTCCCCCCGATGTGTCACTCCATTCCAGAGGAACCTCTTTTCCCTACACCGGCTCGTCTTTCACGCCGAGGATCGACTCACACCAAGGTGGCACGTGGCACAGCCCTGTGGGAAAGCCTCGTGGGAAAGCCTCGAGGGACAGCCTCGAGGGAAAGCCACAGATCCCTTGATCCACGTGACAGGAAGCGTGACACTACAGCTGCAGCTCGGGAGGAAAGCGCACGTGCATGCCCCCACTCGAGACGAGGCCTGACTCCCCTGGGGAGACTCAGAAGCACCCCAAGGTCCATGGCAACACTGGAGAGGAATCCTCAGGTTCCGGCCCCTACTCCACACAAGGACTGAGGCCCCGGCATGGACGGGAGAGGAATCCCGAGAGGTCCCCAAGCAACTCGCATGGGGACTGGCCTTTCCTGAGGCCACCAGAGCGGGTCCCTGAGGTTCCGGTTGTAACTCGAGAAGACCTGCGGCAACTCGAGAAAATCCAGGAGGTTCACCCCTCCAGGCGAGATGAGGCCCATTTCCACTGAGGCCTCTCGAGGCTGATCACACCTCCCCTCTGGAACTTCGGAAGGGTCCTTCACACCCTTGGTGCAAATCAAGAAGTTCCCCGAAATACCCGTCTCCACTCGAGAGGAAACACGAGGGTCCCGCCCACATCCAGAGGAGCCCCGTTTCCGCCTCGTAGCTCGAGATGAGGGATCCTTTCCCTGCTTCGTCGGGAAAGAGTTCCCGGCGTTCCCGTCGCATCTCAAGAGGAGGCCCTCTCAACAGGAACGGCGAGAGGAACTCCAGGGTCGTGCCACCATTCCAAGAGTCCCCCAGATGTCTCAGTCCATACCAGAGGAACCTCTTTTCCCTTCACCGGCTCGTCTTTCACTCCGAGTTACCACTAACACCAAGGTGGCACGTGGGACAGCCCTGTGGGAAAGCCTCGTGGGAAAGCCTCGAGCAAAAGCCTCCAGGGAAAGCCACAGATCCCTTGATCCACGTGACAGGAAGCGTGACACTACTGCTGCAGCTCGGGAGGAAAGTGCACGTGCATGCCCCCACTCGAGACGAGGCCTGACTCCCCTGGGGAGACTCAGAAGCACCCCAAGATCCATGGCAACACTGGAGAGGAATCCTCAGTTTCCGGCCCCGAATCCACACAAGGACTGAGGCCCCGGCATGGACGGGAGAGGAATCCTGAGAGGTCCCCTAGCAACTCGCATGGGGACTGGCCTTTCCTGAGGCCACCAGAGCGGGTCCCTGAGGTCCCCGTCGTAACTCGAGAAGACCTGCCGCAACTCGAGAAAATACAGGAGGTTCTCCCCTCCAGGCGAGATGAGGCCCATTTCCTCTGAGGCGTCTCGAGGCTGATCACACCTCCCCTCTGGAACTTCCAAAGGGTCCTTCACACCCATGGTGCAAATCAAGAAGTTCCCCGACATACCCGTCTCCCCTCGAGAGAAAACACGAGGGTCCCGCCAACATCCAGAGGAGCCCCGTTTCCTCCTCGTATCTCGAGATGAGGGATTCTTTCCCTGCTTCGTCGGGAAAGAGTTCCCGGCGTTCCCGTCGCATCTCAAGAGGAGGCCCTCTCAATAGGAACGGCGAGAGGAACTCCAGGGTCGTGCCACCATTCCAAGAGTCCCCCAGATGTCTCAGTCCATACCAGAGGAAACTCTTTTCCCTACACCGGCTCGTCTTTCACGCCGAGGTACGACTCACACCAAGGTGGCACGTGGCACAGCCCTGTGGGAAAGCCTCGTGGGAAAGCCACAGATGCCTTGATCCACGTGACAGGAAGCGTGACACTACTGCTGCAGCTCGGGAGGAAAGCGCACGTGCATGCCCCCACTCGGAATGAGGCCTGACTCCGGTGGGGAGACTCAGAAGCACCCCAAGATCCATGGCAACACTGGAGAGGAATCCTCAGGTTCCGGCCCCGACTCCACACAAGGACTGAGGCCCCGGAACGGACGGGAGAGGAATCCCGAGAGGTCCCCTAGCAACTCGCATGGGGACTGGCCTTTCCTGAGGCCACCAGAGCGGGTCCCTGAGGTCCCCGTCGTAACTCGAGAAGACCTGCCGCAACTCGAGAAAATCCAGGAGGTTCTCCCCTCCAGGCGAGATGAGGCCCCTTTCCGCTGAGGCGTCTCGAGGCTGATCACACCTCATCTCTGAAACTACGAAAGGGTCCTTCACACCCTTGGTGCAAATCAAGAAGTTCCCCGACATACCCGTCTCCACTCGAGGGGAAACACGAGGGTCCCGCCCACATCCAGAGGAGCCCCGTTTCCGCCTCGCAGCTCGAGATGAGGGATCCATTCCCTGCTTCGTCGGGAAAGAGTTCCCGGCGTTCCCGTCGCATCTCAAGAGGAGGGCCTCTCAACAGGAACAGCGAGAGGAACTCCAGGGTCGTGCCACCATTGCAAGAGTCCCCCCGATGTGTCACTCCATTCCAGAGGAACCTCTTTTCCCTACACCGGCTCGTCTTTCACGCCGAGGATCGACTCACACCAAGGTGGCACGTGGCACAGCCCTGTGGGAAAGCCTCGTGGGAAAGCCTCGAGGGACAGCCTCGAGGGAAAGCCACAGATCCCTTGATCCACGTGACAGGAAGCGTGACACTACAGCTGCAGCTCGGGAGGAAAGCGCACGTGCATGCCCCCACTCGAGACGAGGCCTGACTCCCCTGGGGAGACTCAGAAGCACCCCAAGGTCCATGGCAACACTGGAGAGGAATCCTCAGGTTCCGGCCCCTACTCCACACAAGGACTGAGGCCCCGGCATGGACGGGAGAGGAATCCCGAGAGGTCCCCAAGCAACTCGCATGGGGACTGGCCTTTCCTGAGGCCACCAGAGCGGGTCCCTGAGGTTCCGGTTGTAACTCGAGAAGACCTGCGGCAACTCGAGAAAATCCAGGAGGTTCACCCCTCCAGGCGAGATGAGGCCCATTTCCACTGAGGCCTCTCGAGGCTGATCACACCTCCCCTCTGGAACTTCGGAAGGGTCCTTCACACCCTTGGTGCAAATCAAGAAGTTCCCCGAAATACCCGTCTCCACTCGAGAGGAGACACGAGGGTCCCGCCCACATCCAGAGGAGCCCCGTTTCCGCCTCGTAGCTCGAGATGAGGGATCCTTTCCCTGCTTCGTCGGGAAAGAGTTCCCGGCGTTCCCGTCGCATCTCAAGAGGAGGCCCTCTCAACAGGAACGGCGAGAGGAACTCCAGGGTCGTGCCACCATTCCAAGAGTCCCCCAGATGTCTCAGTCCATACCAGAGGAACCTCTTTTCCCTTCACCGGCTCGTCTTTCACTCCGAGTTACCACTCACACCAAGGTGGCACGTGGCACAGCCCTGTGGGAAAGCCTCGTGGGAAAGCCTCGAGCAAAAGCCTCGAGGGAAAGCCACAGATCCCTTGATCCACGTGACAGGAAGCGTGACACTACTGCTGCAGCTCGGGAGGAAAGCGCACGTGCATGCCCCCACTCGAGACGAGGCCTGACTCCCCTGGGGAGACTCAGAAGCACCCCAAGATCCATGGCAACACTGGAGAGGAATCCTCAGGTTCCGGCCCCGAATCCACACAAGGACTGAGGCCCCGGCATGGACGGGAGAGGAATCCCGAGAGGTCCCCTAGCAACTCGCATGGGGACTGGCCTTTCCTGAGGCCACCAGAGCGGGTCCCTGAGGTCCCCGTCGTAACTCGAGAAGACCTGCCGCAACTCGAGAAAATACAGGAGGTTCTCCCCTCCAGGCGAGATGAGGCCCATTTCCGCTGAGGCGTCTCGAGGCTGATCACACCTCCCCTCTGGAACTTCCAAAGGGTCCTTCACACCCTTGGTGCAAATCAAGAAGTTCCCCGACATACCCGTCTCCCCTCGAGAGAAAACACGAGGGTCCCGCCAACATCCAGAGGAGCCCCGTTTCCTCCTCGTATCTCGAGATGAGGGATTCTTTCCCTGCTTCGTCGGGAAAGAGTTCCCGGCGTTCCCGTCGCATCTCAAGAGGAGGCCCTCTCAACAGGAACCGCGAGAAGAACTCCAGGGTCGTTCCACCGTTGCTAGAGTCCCCCAGATGTCTCAGTCCATACCAGAGGAACCTCTTTTCCCTACACCGGCTCGTCTTTCACGCCGAGGATCGACTCACACCAAGGTGGCACGTGGCACAGCCCTGTGGGAAAGCCTCGTGGGAAAGCCTCGAGGGACAGCCTCGATGGAAAGCCACAGATCCCTTGATCCACGTGACAGGAAGCGTGACACTACTGCTGCAGCGCGGGAGGAAAGCGCACGTGCATGCCCCCACTCGAGACGAGGCCTGACTCCCCTGGGGAGACTCAGAAACAAACCAAGATCCATGGCAACACTGGAGAGGAATCCTCAGGTTCCGGCCCCGACTCCACACAAGGACTGAGGCCCCGGCATGGACGGGAGAGGAATCCCGAGAGGTCCCCTAGCAACTCGCACGGGGACTGGCCTTTCCTGAGACCACCAGAGCGGGTCCCTGAGGTCCCCGTCGTAACTCGAGAAGACCCGCCGCAACTCGAGAAAATCCAGGAGGTTCTCCGCTCCAGGCGAGATGAGGCCCCTTTCCGCTGAGGCGTCTCGAGGCTGATCACACCTCCCCTCTGGAACTTCGGAAGGGTCCTTCACACCCTTGGTGCTAATCAAGAAGTTCCCCGACATACCCGTCTCCACTCGAGAGGAAACACGAGGGTCCCGCCCACATCCAGAGGAGCCCTGTTTCCGCCTCCTAGCTCGAGATGAGGGATCCTTTCCCTGCTTCGTCGGGAAAGAGTTCCCGGCGTTCCCGTCGCATCTCAAGAGGAGGCCCTCTCAACAGGAACGGCGAGAGGAACTCCAGGGTCGTGTCATCATTCCAAGAGTCGCCCAGATGTCTCAGTCCATACCAGAGGAACCTCTTTTCCCTACACCGGCTCGTCTTTCACGCCGAGGATCGACTCACACCAAGGTGGCACGTGGCACAGCCCTGTGGGAAAGCCTCGTGGGAAAGCCTCGAGGGACAGCCTCGAGGGAAAGCCACAGATCCCTTGATCCACGTGACAGGAAGCGTGACACTACTGCTGCAGCTCGGGAGGAAAGCGCACGTGCATGCCCCCACACGAGACGAGGCCTGACTCCCCTGGGGAGACTCAGAAGCACCCCAAGATCCATGGCAACACTGGAGGGGAATCCTCAGTTTCCGGCCCCGACTCCACACAAGGACTGAGGCCCCGGCATGGACGGGAGAGGAATCCCGAGAGGTCCCCTAGCAACTCGCACGGGGACTGGCCTTTCCTGAGGCCACCAGAGCGGGTCCCTGAGGTCCCCGTCGTAAATCGAGAAGACCTGCCGCAACTCGAGAAAATCCAGGAGGTACTCCCCTCCAGGCGAGATGAGTCCCATTTCCACTGATGCGTCTCGAGGCTGATCACACCTCACCTCTGGAACTTCGAAAGGGTCCTTCACACCCTTGGTGCAAATCAAGAAGTTCGCCGACATACCCGTCTCAACTCGAGAGGAAACACGTGGGTCCCGCCCCCATCCAGATCAGCCCCGTTTCCCCCTCGTAGCTCGAGATGAGGGATCCTTTCCCTGCTTCGTCGGGAAAGAGTTCCCGGCGTTCCCATCGCATCTCAAGGGGAGGCCCTCTCAACAGGAACGGCGAGAGGAACTCCAGGGTCGTGCCACCATTCCAAGAGTCCCCCAGATGTCTCAGTCCATTCCAGAGGAACCTCTTTTCCCTTCACCGGCTCGTCTTTCACGCCGAGGATCGACTCACACCAAGGTGGCACGTGGCACAGCCCTGTGGGAAAGCCTCGTGGGAAAGCCTCGAGGGACAGCCTCGAGGGAAAGCCACAGATCCCTTGATCCACGTGACAGGAAGCGTGACACTACTGCTGCAGCTCGGGAGGAAAGCGCACGTGCATGCCCCCAATCGATACGAGGCCTGACTCCCCTGGGGAGACTCAGAAGCACCCCTAGATCCATGGCAACACTGGAGAGCAATCCTCAGGTTCCGGCCCCGACTCCACACAAGGACTGAGGCCCCGGCATGGACGGGAGAGGAATCCCGAGAGGTCCCCTAGCAACTCGCATGGGGACTGGCCTTTCCTGAGGCCACCAGAGCGGGTCCCTGAGGTCCCCGTCGTAACTCGAGAAGACCTGCCGCAACTCGAGAAAATCCAGGAGGTTCTCCCCTCCAGGCGAGATGAGGCCCCTTTCCGCTGAGGCGTCTCGAGGCTGATCACACCTCCCCTCTGGAACTTCGGAAGGGTCCTTCACACCCTTGGTGCTAATCAAGAAGTTCCCCGACATACCCGTCTCCACTCGAGAGGAAACACGAGGGTCCAGCCCACATCCAGAGGAGCCCCGTTTCCGCCTCGTAGCTCGAGATGAGGGATCCTTTCCCTGCTTCGTCGGGAAAGAGTTCCCGGCGTTCCCGTCGCATCTCAAGAGGAGGCCCTCTCAACAGGAACCGCGAGAAGAACTCCAGGGTCGTTCCACCGTTGCTAGAGTCCCCCAGATGTCTCAGTCCATACCAGAGGAACCTCTTTTCCCTACACCGGCTCGTCTTTCACGCCGAGGATCGACTCACACCAAGGTGGCACGTGGCACAGCCCTGTGGGAAAGCCTCGTGGGAAAGCCTCGAGGGACAGCCTCGATGGAAAGCCACAGATCCCTTGATCCACGTGACAGGAAGCGTGACACTACTGCTGCAGCTCGGGAGGAAAGCGCACGTGCATGCCCCCACTCGAGACGAGGCCTGACTCCCCTGGGGAGACTCAGAAGCACCCCAAGATCCATGGCAACACTGGAGAGGAATCCTCAGGTTCCGGCCCCGACTCCACACAAGGACTGAGGCCCCGGCATGGACGGGAGAGGAATCCCGAGAGGTCCCCTAGCAACTCGCACGGGGACTGGCCTTTCCTGAGACCACCAGAGCGGGTCCCTGAGGTCCCCGTCGTAACTCGAGAAGACCCGCCGCAACTCGAGAAAATCCAGGAGGTTCTCCGCTCCAGGCGAGATGAGGCCCCTTTCCGCTGAGGCGTCTCGAGGCTGATCACACCTCCCCTCTGGAACTTCGGAAGGGTCCATCACACCCTTGGTGCTAATCAAGAAGTTCCCCGACATACCCGTCTCCACTCGAGAGAAAACACGAGGCTCCCGCCCACATCCAGAGGAGCCCTGTTTCCGCCTCCTAGCTCGAGATGAGGGATCCTTTCCCTGCTTCGTCGGGAAAGAGTTCCCGGCGTTCCCGTCGCATCTCAAGAGGAGGCCCTCTCAACAGGAACGGCGAGAGGAACTCCAGGGTCGTGCTATCATTCCAAGAGTCCCGCAGATGTCTCAGTCCATACCAGAGGAACCTCTTTTCCCTACACCGGCTCGTCTTTCACGCCGAGGATCGACTCACACCAAGGTGGCACGTGGCACAGCCCTGTGGGAAAACCTCGTGGGAAAGCCTCGAGGGACAGCCTCGAGGGAAAGCCACAGATCCCTTGATCCACGTGACAGGAAGCGTGACACTACTGCTGCAGCGCGGGAGGAAAGCGCACGTGCATGCCCCCACACGAGACGAGGCCTGACTCCCCTGGGGAGACTCAGAAGCACCCCAAGATCCATGGCAACACCGGAGGGGAATCCTCAGTTTCCGGCCCCGACTCCACACAAGGACTGAGGCCCCGGCATGGACGGGAGAGGAATCCCGAGAGGTCCCCTAGCAACTCGCACGGGGACTGGCCTTTCCTGAGGCCACCAGAGCGGGTCCCTGAGGTCCCCGTCGTAAATCGAGAAGACCTGCCGCAACTCGAGAAAATCCAGGAGGTACTCCCCTCCAGGCGAGATGAGGCCCATTTCCACTGATGCGTCTCGAGGCTGATCACACCTCACCTCTGGAACTTCGAAAGGGTCCTTCACACCCTTGGTGCAAATCAAGAAGTTCGCCGACATACCCGTCTCAACTCGAGAGGAAACACGTGGGTCCCGCCCCCATCCAGATCAGCCCCGTTTCCCCCTCGTAGCTCGAGATGAGGGATCCTTTCCCTGCTTCGTCGGGAAAGAGTTCCCGGCGTTCCCATCGCATCTCAAGGGGAGGCCCTCTCAACAGGAACGGCGAGAGGAACTCCAGGGTCGTGCCACCATTGCAAGAGTCCCCCAGATGTCTCAGTCCATTCCAGAGGAACCTCTTTTCCCTTCACCGGCTCGTCTTTCACGCCGAGGATCGACTCACACCAAGGTGGCACGTGGCACAGCCCTGTGGGAAAGCCTCGTGGGAAAGCCTCGAGGGACAGCCTCGAGGGAAAGCCACAGATCCCTTGATCCACGTGACAGGAAGCGTGACACTACTGCTGCAGCTCGGGAGGAAAGCGCACGTGCATGCCCCCAATCGATACGAGGCCTGACTCCCCTGGGGAGACTCAGAAGCACCCCTAGATCCATGGCAACACTGGAGAGCAATCCTCAGGTTCCGGCCCCGACTCCACACAAGGACTGAGGCCCCGGCATGGACGGGAGAGGAATCCCGAGAGGTCCCCTAGCAACTCGCATGGGGACTGGCCTTTCCTGAGGCCACCAGAGCGGGTCCCTGAGGTCCCCGTCGTAACTCAAGAAGACCTGCCGCAACTCGAGAAAATCCAGGAGGTTCTCCCCTCCAGGCGAGATGAGGCCCCTTTCCGCTGAGGCGTCTCGAGGCTGATCACACCTCCCCTCTGGAACTTCGGAAGGGTCCTTCACACCCTTGGTGCTAATCAAGAAGTTCCCCGACATACCCGTCTCCACTCGAGAGGAAACACGAGGGTCCAGCCCACATCCAGAGGAGCCCCGTTTCCGCCTCGTAGCTCGAGATGAGGGATCCTTTCCCTGCTTCGTCGGGAAAGAGTTCCCGGCGCTCCCGTCGCATCTCAAGAGGAGGCCCTCTCAACAGGAACCGCGAGAAGAACTCCAGGGTCGTTCCACCGTTGCAAGAGTCCCCCAGATGTCTCAGTCCATACCAGAGGAACCTCTTTTCCCTACACCGGCTCGTCTTTCACGCCGAGGATCGACTCACACCAAGGTGGCACGTGGCACAGCCCTGTGGGAAAGCCTCGTGGGAAAGCCTCGAGGGACAGCCTCGAGGGAAAGCCACAGATCCCTTGATCCACGTGACAGGAAGCGTGACACTACTGCTGCAGCTCGGGAGGAAAGCGCACGTGCATGCCCCCACTCGAGACGAGGCCTGACTCCCCTGGGGAGACTCAGAAGCACCCCAAGATCCATGGCAACACTGGAGAGGAATCCTCAGGTTCCGGCCCCGACTCCACACAAGGACTGAGGACCCGGCATGGACGGGAGAGGAATCCCGAGAGGTCCCCTAGCAACTCGCATGGGGACTGGCCTATCCTGCGGCCACCAGAGCGGGTCCCTGAGGTCCCCGTGGTAACTCGAGAAGACCTGCCGCAACTCGAGAAAATCCAGGAGGTTCTCCCCTCCAGGCGAGATGAGGCCCCTTTCCGCTGAGGCGTCTCGAGGCTGATCACACCTCCCCTCTGGAACTTCGGAAGGGTCCTTCACACCCTTGGTGCTAATCAAGAAGTTCCCCGACATACCCGTCTCCACTCGAGAGGAAACACGAGGGTCCAGCCCACATCCAGAGGAGCCCCGTTTCCGCCTCGTAGCTCGAGATGAGGGATCCTTTCCCTGCTTCGTCGGGAAAGAGTTCCCGGCGTTCCCGTCGCATCTCAAGAGGAGGCCCTCTCAACAGGAACCGCGAGAAGAACTCCAGGGTCGTTCCACCGTTGCTAGAGTCCCCCAGATGTCTCAGTCCATACCAGAGGAACCTCTTTTCCCTACACCGGCTCGTCTTTCACGCCGAGGATCGACTCACACCAAGGTGGCACGTGGCACAGCCCTGTGGGAAAGCCTCGTGGGAAAGCCTCGAGGGACAGCCTCGATGGAAAGCCACAGATCCCTTGATCCACGTGACAGGAAGCGTGACACTACTGCTGCAGCTCGGGAGGAAAGCGCACGTGCATGCCCCCACTCGAGACGAGGCCTGACTCCCCTGGGGAGACTCAGAAGCACCCCAAGATCCATGGCAACACTGGAGAGGAATCCTCAGGTTCCGGCCCCGACTCCACACAAGGACTGAGGCCCCGGCATGGACGGGAGAGGAATCCCGAGAGGTCCCCTAGCAACTCGCACGGGGACTGGCCTTTCCTGAGACCACCAGAGCGGGTCCCTGAGGTCCCCGTCGTAACTCGAGAAGACCCGCCGCAACTCGAGAAAATCCAGGAGGTTCTCCGCTCCAGGCGAGATGAGGCCCCTTTCCGCTGAGGCGTCTCGAGGCTGATCACACCTCCCCTCTGGAACTTCGGAAGGGTCCATCACACCCTTGGTGCTAATCAAGAAGTTCCCCGACATACCCGTCTCCACTCGAGAGAAAACACGAGGCTCCCGCCCACATCCAGAGGAGCCCTGTTTCCGCCTCCTAGCTCGAGATGAGGGATCCTTTCCCTGCTTCGTCGGGAAAGAGTTCCCGGCCTTCCCGTCGCATCTCAAGAGGAGGCCCTCTCAACAGGAACGGCGAGAGGAAACCAGGGTCGTGCCACCATTCCAAGAGACCCCAGATGTCTCAGTCCATTCCAGAGGAACCTCTTTTCCCTACACCGGCTCGTCTTTCACGCCGAGGTACGACTCACACCAAGGTGGCACGTGGCACAGCCCTTTGGGAAAGCCTCGTGGGAAAGCCACAGATCCCTTGATTCACGTGACAGGAAGCGTGACACTACTGCTGCAGCTCGGGAGGAAAGCGCACGGGCATGCCCCCACTCGAGACGAGGCCTGACTCCCCTGGGGAGACTCAGAAGCACCCCAAGATCCATGGCAACACTGGAGAGGAATCCTCAGGTTCCAGCCCCGACTGCACACAAGGACTGAGGCCCCGGCATGGACGGGAGAGGAATCCTGAGAGGTCCCCTAGCAACTCGCATGGGGACTGGCCTATCCTGAGGCCACCAGAGCGGGTCCCTGAGGTCCCCGTCGTAACTCGAGAAGACCTGCCGCAACTCAAGAAAATCCAGGAGGTTCTCCCCTCCAGGCGAGATGAGGCCCATTTCCGCTGAGGCGTCTCGAGGCTGATCACACCTCCCTTCTGGAACTTCGAAAGGGTCCTTCACACCCTTGGTGCAAATCAAGAAGTTCCCCGACATTCCCGTCTCCACTCGAGAGGAATCACGAGGGTCCCGCCCACATCCAGAGGAGCCCCGTTTCCGCCTCGTAGCTCGAGATGAGGGATCCATTCCCTGCTTCGTCGGGAAAGGGTTCCCGGCGTTCCCGTCGCATCTCAAGAGGAGGCCCTCTCAACAGGAACGGCGAGAGGAACTCCAGGGTCGTGCCACCATTGCAAGAGTACCCCAGATGTCTCAGTCCATTCCAGAGGAACCTCTTTTCCCTTCACCGGCTCGTCTTTCACGCCGAGGATCGACTCACACCAAGGTGGCACGTGGCACAGCCCTGTGGGAAAGCCTCGTGGGAAAGCCTCGAGGGACAGCCTCGAGGGAAAGCCACAGATCCCTTGATCCACGTGACAGGAAGCGTGACACTACTGCTGCAGCTCGGGAGGAAAGCGCACGTGCATGCCCCCACTCGAGACGAGGCCTGACTCCCCTGGGGAGACTCAGAAGCACCCCAAGATCCATGGCAACACTGGAGAGGAATCTTCAGGTTCCATCCCCGACTCCATACAAGGACTGAGGCCCCGACATTGACGGGAGAGGAATCCCGAGAGGTCCCCTAGCAACTCGCATGGGGACAGGCCTTTCCTGAGGCCACCAGAGCGGGTCCCTGAGATCCCCGTCGTAACTCGAGAAGACCTGCCGCAACTCGAGAAAATCCAGGAGGTTCTCCCCTCCAGGCGAGATGAGGCCCATTTCCGCAGAGGCGTCTCGAGGCTGATCACACATCACTTCTGGAACTTCGAAAGGGTCCTTCACACCCTTGGTGCAAATCCAGAAGTTCCCTGACATACCTGTCTCCCCTCGAGAGGAATCACGAGGGTCCCGCCCACATCCAGAGGAGCGCCGTTTCCGCCTCGTAGTTCGAGATGAGGGAATCTTTCCCTGCTTCGTCGGGAAAGAGTTCCCGGCCTTCCCGTCGCATCTCAAGAAGAGGCCCTCTCAACAGGAACGGCGAGAGGAAACCAGGGTCGTGCCACCATTCCAAGAGACCCCAGATGTCTCAGTCCATTCCAGAGGAACCTCTTTTCCCTACACCGGCTCGTCTTTCACGCCGAGGATCGACTCACACCAAGGTGGCACGTGGCACAGCCCTGTGGGAAAGCCTCGTGGGAAAGCCTCGAGGGACAGCCTCGAGGGAAAGCCACAGATCCCTTGATCCACGTGACAGGAAGCGTGACACTACAGCTGCAGCTCGGGAGGAAAGCGCACGTGCATGCCCCCACTCGAGACGAGGCCTGACTCCCCTGGGGAGACTCAGAAGCACCCCAAGATCCATGGCAACACTGGAGAGGAATCCTCAGGTTCCGGCCCCGACTCCACACAAGGACTGAGGCCCCGACATGGACGGGAGAGGAATCCCGAGAGGTCCCCTAGCAACTCGCATGGGAAGTGGCCTTTCCTGAGGCCACAAAAGCGGGTCCCTGAGGTCCCCGTCGTATCCCGAGAAGACGTGCCGCAACTCGAGAAAATCCAGGAGGTTCTCCCCTGCAGGCGAGATGAGGCTCATTTCCGCTGAGGCGTCTCGATGCTGATCACACCTCCCCTGTGGAACTTCTAATGGGTCCTTCACAACCTTGGTGCAAATCAAGAAGTTCCCCGACATACCCGTCTCCACTCGAGAGGAATCACGAGGGTCCCGCCCACATCCAGAGGAGCCCCGTTTCCGCCTCGTAGCTCGAGATGAGGGATCCTTTCCCTGTTTCGTCGGGAAAGATTTCCCGGCGTTCCCGTCGCATCTCAAGAGGAGGCCCTCTCAACAGGAACGGCGAGAGGAACTCCAGGGTCGTGCCACCATTCCAAGAGTCCACCAGATGTCTCAGTCCATTCCAGAGGAACCTCTTTTCCCTTCAGCGGCTCGTCTTTCACGCCGAGGATCGACTCACACCAAGTTGGCACGTGGCACAGCCCTGTGGGAAAGCCTCGTGGGAAAGCCTCTAGGGACAGCCTCGAGGGAAAGCCACAGATCCCTTGATCCACGTGACAGGAAGCGTGACACTACTGCTGCAGCTCGGGAGGAAAGCGCACGTGCATGCCCCCACACGAGACGAGGCCTGACTCCCCTGGGGAGACTCAGAAGCACCGCAAGATCCATGGCAACACTGGAGAGGAATTCTCAGGTTCCAGCCCCGACTCCACACAAGGACTGAGGCCCCGGCATGGACGGGAGAGGAATCCCGAGAGGTCCCCTAGCAACTCACATGGGGACTGGCCTTTCCTGAGGCCACCAGAGCGGGTCCCTGAGGTCCCCGTCGTAACTCGAGAAGACCTGCCGCAAGTCGAGAAAATCCAGTAGGTTCTCCCCTCCAGGCGAGATGAGGCCCCTTACCGCTGAGGCGTCTCGAGGCTGATCACACCTCCCCTCTGGAACTTCGAAAGGGTCCTTCACACCCTTGGTGCAAATCAAGAAGTTCCCAGACATACCCGTCTCCCCTCGAGAGGAATCACGAGGGTCCCGCCCACATCCAGAGGAGCCCCGCTTCCGCCTCGTAGCTCGAGATGAGGGATCCTTTCCCTGCTTCGTCGGGAAAGGGTTCCCGGCGTTCCCGTCGCATCTCAAGAGGAGGCCCTCTCAACAGGAACGGCGAGAGGAACTCCAGGGTCGTGCCACCATTGCAAGAGTCCCCCAGATGTCTCAGTCCATTCCAGAGGAACCTCTTTCCCTTCACCGGCTCGTCTTTCACGCCGAGGATCGACTCACACCAAGGTGGCACGTGGCACAGCCCTGTGGGAAAGCCTCGTGGGAAAGCCTCGAGGGACAGCCTCGAGGGAAAGCCACAGATCCCTTGATCCACGTGACAGGAAGCGTGACCCTACTGCTGCAGCTCGGGAGGAAAGCGCACGTGCATGCCCCCACTCGAGACGAGGCCTGACTCCCCTGGGGAGACTCAGAAGCACCCCAAGATCCATGGCAACACTGGAGAGGAATCTTCAGGTTCCAGCCCCGACTCCACACAAGGACTGAGGCCCCGGCATGGACGGGAGAGGAATCCCGAGAGGTCCCCTAGCAACTCGCATGGGGACCTGCCTTTCCTGAGGCCACCAGAGCGGGTCCCTGAGGTCCCCGTCGTAACTCGAGAAGACCTGCGCAACTCGAGAAAATCCAGGAGGTTCTCCCCTCCAGGCGAGATGAGGCCCATTTCCGCTGAGGCGTCTCGAGGCTGATCACACATCACTTCTGGAACTTCGAAAGGGTCCTTCACACCCTTGGTGCAAATCCAGAAGTTCCCAGACATACCCGTCTCCCCTCGAGAGGAATCACGAGGGTCCCGCCCACATCCAGAGGAGCGCCGTTTCCGCCTCGTAGCTCGAGATGAGGGAATCTTTCCCTGCTTCGTCGGGAAAGAGTTCCCGGCCTTCCCGTCGCATCTCAAGAGGAGGCCCTCTCAACAGGAACGGCGAGAGGAAACCAGGGTCGTGCCACCATTCCAAGAGACCCCAGATGTCTCAGTCCATTCCAGAGGAACCTCTTTTCCCTACACCGGCTCGTCTTTCACGCCGAGGTACGACTCACACCAAGGTGGCACGTGGCACAGCCCTTTGGGAAAGCCTCGTGGGAAAGCCACAGATCCCTTGATTCACGTGACAGGAAGCGTGACACTACTGCTGCAGCTCGGGAGGAAAGCGCACGGGCATGCCCCCACTCGAGACGAGGCCTGACTCCCCTGGGGAGACTCAGAAGCACCCCAAGATCCATGGCAACACTGGAGAGGAATCCTCAGGTTCCAGCCCCGACTGCACACAAGGACTGAGGCCCCGGCATGGACGGGAGAGGAATCCTGAGAGGTCCCCTAGCAACTCGCATGGGGACTGGCCTATCCTGAGGCCACCAGAGCGGGTCCCTGAGGTCCCCGTCGTAACTCGAGAAGACCTGCCGCAACTCAAGAAAATCCAGGAGGTTCTCCCCTCCAGGCGAGATGAGGCCCATTTCCGCTGAGGCGTCTCGAGGCTGATCACACCTCCCTTCTGGAACTTCGAAAGGGTCCTTCACACCCTTGGTGCAAATCAAGAAGTTCCCCGACATTCCCGTCTCCACTCGAGAGGAATCACGAGGGTCCCGCCCACATCCAGAGGAGCCCCGTTTCCGCCTCGTAGCTCGAGATGAGGGATCCATTCCCTGCTTCGTCGGGAAAGGGTTCCCGGCGTTCCCGTCGCATCTCAAGAGGAGGCCCTCTCAACAGGAACGGCGAGAGGAACTCCAGGGTCGTGCCACCATTGCAAGAGTACCCCAGATGTCTCAGTCCATTCCAGAGGAACCTCTTTTCCCTTCACCGGCTCGTCTTTCACGCCGAGGATCGACTCACACCAAGGTGGCACGTGGCACAGCCCTGTGGGAAAGCCTCGTGGGAAAGCCTCGAGGGACAGCCTCGAGGGAAAGCCACAGATCCCTTGATCCACGTGACAGGAAGCGTGACACTACTGCTGCAGCTCGGGAGGAAAGCGCACGTGCATGCCCCCACTCGAGACGAGGCCTGACTCCCCTGGGGAGACTCAGAAGCACCCCAAGATCCATGGCAACACTGGAGAGGAATCTTCAGGTTCCATCCCCGACTCCATACAAGGACTGAGGCCCCGACATTGACGGGAGAGGAATCCCGAGAGGTCCCCTAGCAACTCGCATGGGGACAGGCCTTTCCTGAGGCCACCAGAGCGGGTCCCTGAGATGCCCGTCGTAACTCGAGAAGACCTGCCGCAACTCGAGAAAATCCAGGAGGTTCTCCCCTCCAGGCGAGATGAGGCCCATTTCCGCAGAGGCGTCTCGAGGCTGATCACACATCACTTCTGGAACTTCGAAAGGGTCCTTCACACCCTTGGTGCAAATCCAGAAGTTCCCTGACATACCTGTCTCCCCTCGAGAGGAATCACGAGGGTCCCGCCCACATCCAGAGGAGCGCCGTTTCCGCCTCGTAGTTCGAGATGAGGGAATCTTTCCCTGCTTCGTCGGGAAAGAGTTCCCGGCCTTCCCGTCGCATCTCAAGAAGAGGCCCTCTCAACAGGAACGGCGAGAGGAAACCAGGGTCGTGCCACCATTCCAAGAGACCCCAGATGTCTCAGTCCATTCCAGAGGAACCTCTTTTCCCTACACCGGCTCGTCTTTCACGCCGAGGATCGACTCACACCAAGGTGGCACGTGGCACAGCCCTGTGGGAAAGCCTCTTGGGAAAGCCTCGAGGGACATCCTCGAGGGAAAGCCACAGATCCTTTGATCCACGTGACAGGAAGCGTGACACTACTGCTGCAGCTCGGGAGGAAAGCGCACGTGCATGCCCCCACTCGAGACGAGGCCTGACTCCCCTGGGGAGACTCAGAAGCACCCCAAGATCCATGGCAACACTGGAGAGGAATCCTCAGGTTCCGGCCCCGACTCCACACAAGGACTGAGGCCCCGACATGGACGGGAGAGGAATCCCGAGAGGTCCCCTAGCAACTCGCATGGGGAGTGGCCTTTCCTGAGGCCACAAAAGCGGGTCCCTGAGGTCCCCGTCGTATCCCGAGAAGACGTGCCGCAACTCGAGAAAATCCAGGAGGTTCTCCCCTGCAGGCGAGATGAGGCTCATTTCCGCTGAGGCGTCTCGATGCTGATCACACCTCCCCTGTGGAACTTCTAATGGGTCCTTCACAACCTTGGTGCAAATCAAGAAGTTCCCCGACATACCCGTCTCCACTCGAGAGGAATCACGAGGGTCCCGCCCACATCCAGAGGAGCCCCGTTTCCGCCTCGTAGCTCGAGATGAGGGATCCTTTCCCTGTTTCGTCGGGAAAGATTTCCCGGCGTTCCCGTCGCATCTCAAGAGGAGGCCCTCTCAACAGGAACGGCGAGAGGAACTCCAGGGTCGTGCCACCATTCCAAGAGTCCACCAGATGTCTCAGTCCATTCCATAGGAACCTCTTTTCCCTTCAGCGGCTCGTCTTTCACGCCGAGGATCGACTCACACCAAGTTGGCACGTGGCACAGCCCTGTGGGAAAGCCTCGGGGGAAAGCCTCGAGGGACAGCCTCGAGGGAAAGCCACAGATCCCTTGATCCACGTGACAGGAAGCGTGACACTACTGCTGCAGCTCGGGAGGAAAGCGCACGTGCATGCCCCCACACGAGACGAGGCCTGACTCCCCTGGGGAGACTCAGAAGCACCGCAAGATCCATGGCAACACTGGAGAGGAATTCTCAGGTTCCAGCCCCGACTCCACACAAGGACTGAGGCCCCGGCATGGACGGGAGAGGAATCCCGAGAGGTCCCCTAGCAACTCACATGGGGACTGGCCTTTCCTGAGGCCACCAGAGCGGGTCCCTGAGGTCCCCGTCGTAACTCGAGAAGACCTGCCGCAAGTCGAGAAAATCCAGTAGGTTCTCCCCTCCAGGCGAGATGAGGCCCCTTACCGCTGAGGCGTCTCGAGGCTGATCACACCTCCCCTCTGGAACTTCGAAAGGGTCCTTCACACCCTTGGTGCAAATCAAGAAGTTCCCCGACAAACCCGTCTCCACTCGAGAGGAATCACGGGGGTCCCGCCCACATCCAGAGGAGCCCCGTTTCCGCCTCGTAGCTCGAGATGAGGGATCCTTTCCCTGCTTCGTCGGGAAAGAGTTCCCGGCGTTCCCGTCGCATCTCAAGAGGAGGCCCTCTCAACAGGAACGGCGAGAGGAACTCCAGGGTCGTGCCACCATTCCACGAGTCCCCCAGATGTCTCAGTCCATTCCAGAGGAACCTCTTTTCCCTTCACCGGCTCGAATTTCACGCCGAGGATCGACTCACACCAAGGTGGCACGTGGCACAACCCTGTGGGAAAGCCTCGTGGGAAAGCCTCGAGGGACAGCCTCGAGGGAAAGCCACAGATCCCTTGATCCACGTGACAGGAAGCGTGACACTACTGCTGCAGCTCGGGAGGAAAGCGCACGTGCATGCCCCCACTCGAGACGAGGCCTGACTCCCCTGGGGAGACTCAGAAGCACCCCTAGATCCATGGCAACACTGGAGAGGAATCCTCAGGTTCCGGCCCCGACTCCACACAAGGACTGAGGCCCCGGCATGGATGGGAGAGGAATCCCGAGAGGTCCCCTAGCAACTCGCATGGGGACTGGCCTTTCCTGAGACCACCAGAGCGGGTCCCTGAGGTCCCCGTCGTAACTCGAGAAGACCTGCCGCAACTCGAGAAAATCCAGGAGTTTCTCCCCTCCAGGCGAGATGAGGCCCATTTCCGCTGAGGCGTCTCGAGGCTAATCACACTTCCCCTCTGGAACTCCGAAAGGGTCCTTCACACCCTTGGTGCAAATCAAGAAGTTACCCGACATACCCGTCTGCACTCGAGAGGAAACACGAGGGTCCCGACCACATCCAGAGGAGCCCCGTTTCCGCCTCGTAGCTCGAGATGAGGGACCCTTTCCCTGTTTCGTCGGGAAAGAGTTCCCGGCCTTCCCGTCGCATCTCAAGAGGAGGCCCTCTCAACAGGAACGGCGAAAGGAACTCCAGGGCCGTGCCACCATTCCAAGAGTCCCCCAGATGTCTCAGTCCATTCGAGAGGAACCTCTTTTCCCTTCACTGGCTCGTCTTTCACGCCGAGGATCGACTCACACCAAGGTGGCACTTGGCACAGCCCTGTGGGAAAGCCTCGTCGGAAAGACTCGAGGGAAAGCCTCGAGGGAAAGCCACAGATCCCTTGATCCACGTGACAGGAAGCGTGACGCTACTGCTGCAGCTAGGGAGGGAAGCGCACGTGCATGCCCCCACTCAAGGCGAGGCTTGACCCCCCTGGGGAGACACAGAGGCACCCCAAGATCCATGTCAACACTGGAGAGGAATCCTCAGGTTCCGGCCCCGACTCCACACAAGGTCTTAGGCCCCGGCAACCCCGGGAGAGGAATCCCGAGATGGCTCCTAGCAACTCACATGGGGACTGGCCCTTCCTGAGGCCAGCAGAGTGGGTCCCTGAGGTCCCCGTCGTAACACGAGAAGACCTGCCGCAACTCGAGAAAATCCAGTAGGTTCTCCCCTCCATGCGAGAGGAGGCCCATATCCGCAGAGGCTTCTCGGGGCTAATCACACCTCACCTCTGGAACGTCGAAAGGATCCTTCACACCCTGGGTGCAACTCAAGAAGTTCCCCGACATGCCCGTCTCCACTCGAGAGGAAACACCAGGGTCCCGCCCACATCCAGAGGAGCCCCGTTTCCGCCTCGTAGCTCGAGATGACGGATCCTTTCCCTGCTTCGTCGGGAAAGAATTCCCGGCGTTCCCGTCGCATCTCAAGGGGAGGCCCTCTCAACAGGAACGGCGAGCGGAACTCCAGGGTCGTGCCACCTTTCCAAGAGTCCCCCAGATGTCTCAGTCCATTCTAGAGGAACCTCTTTTCCCTTCACAGGCTCGTCTTTCACGCCGAGGATCGACTCACACCAATGTGGCACTTGGCACAGCCCTGTGGGAAAGCCTCGTGGAAAAGCCTCGAGGGATAGCCTCGAGGGACAGCCACAGATCCCTTGATCCACGTGACAGGAAGCCTGACCCTACTGTTGCAGCTCGGGAGGGAAACGCACGTGCATGCCCCCACTCGAGACGAGGCCTGACTCCCCTGGGGAGACTCAGAAGCACCCCTAGATCCATGGCAACACTGGAGAGGAATCCTCAGGTTCCGGCCCCGACTCCACACAAGTACTGAGGCCCCGGCATGGATGGGAGAGGAATCCCGAGAGGTCCCCTAGCAACTCGCATGGGGACTGGCCTTTCCTGAGACCACCAGAGCGGGTCCCTGAGGTCCCCGTCGTAACTCGAGAAGACCTGCCGCAACTCGAGAAAATCCAGGAGTTTCTCCCCTCCAGGCGAGATGAGGCCCATTTCCGCTGAGGCGTCTCGAGGCTAATCACACTTCCCCTCTGGAACTCCGAAAGGGTCCTTCACACCCTTGGTGCAAATCAAGAAGTTCCCCGACATACCCGTCTCCACTCGAGAGGAAACACGAGGGTCCCGACCACATCCAGAGGAGCCCCGTTTCCGCCTCGTAGCTCGAGATGTGGGACCCTTTCCCTGTTTCGTCGGGAAAGAGTTCCCGGCCTTCCCGTCGCATCTCAAGAGGAGGCCCTCTCAACAGGAACGGCGAGAAGAACTCCAGGGTCGTGCCACCATTCCAACAGTCCCCCAGATGTCTCAGTCCATACCAGAGGAACCTCTTTTCCCTACACCGGTTCGTCTTTCACGCCGAGGTACTTCTCACACCATGGTGGCACGTGGCACAGCCCTGTGGGAAAGCCTCGTGGGAAAGCCTCGAGGGACAGCCTCGAGGGAAAAGCCACAGATCCCTTGATCAACGTGACAGGAAGCGTGACACTACTGCTGCAGCTCGGGAGGAAAGCGCACGTGCATGCCCCGACTCGAGACGAGGCCTGACTCCCCTGGGGAGACTCAGAAGCACCCCAAGATCCATGGCAACACTGGAGAGGAATCCTCAGGTTCCGGCCCCGACTCCACACAAGGACTGAGGCCCCGGCATGGACGGGAGAGGAATCCCGAGAGGTCCCCTAGCAACTCGCATGGGGACTGGCCTTTCCTGAGGCCACCAGAGCGGGTTCCTGAGGTCCCCGTCGTAACTCGAGAAGACCTGCCGCAACTCGAGAAAATCCAGGAGGTTCTCCCCTCCAGGCGAGATGAGGCTCATTTCCGCTGAGGCGTCTCGAGGCTGATCACACCTCCCCTCTAGAACTTCGAAAGGGTCCTTCACACCCTTGGTCCAAATGAAGAAGTTCCCCGACATACCCGTCTCCAGTCGAGAGGAATCACGAGGGTCCCGCCCACATCCAGTGGAGCCCCGTGGAGCCCCGTTTCCGCCTCATAGCTCGAGATGAAGGATCCTTTCCCTGTTTCGTCGGGAAAGAGTTCCCGGCGTTCCCGTCGCATCTCAAGAGGAGGCCCTCTCAACAGGAACGGCGAGAGGAACTCCAGGGTCGTGCCATCATTCCAAGAGTCCCCCAGATGTCTCAGTCCATTCCAGAGGAACCTCTTTTCCCTTCACCGGCTCGTCTTTCACGCCGAGGATCGACTCACACCAAGGTGGCACGTGGCACAGCCCTGTGGGAAAGCCTCGTGGGAAAGCCTCGAGGGACAGCCTCGAGGGAAAGCCACAGATCCCTTGATCCACGTGACAGGAAGCGTGACACTACTGCTGCAGCTCGGGAGGGAAGCGCACGTGCATGCCCCCACTCGAGACGAGGCCTGACTGCCCTGGGGAGACTCAGAAGCACCCCTAGATCCATGGCAACACTGGAGAGGAATCCTCAGGTTCCGGCCCCGACTCCACACAAGGACTGAGGCCCCGGCATGGACGGGAGAGGAATCCCGAGAGGTCCCCTAGCAACTCGCATGGGGTCTGGCCTTTCCTGAGGCCACCAGAGCGGGTCCCTGAGGTCCCCGTCGTAACTCGAGAAGACCTGCCGCAACTCGAGAAAATCCAGGAGGTTCTCCCCTCCAGGCGAGATGAGGCCCATTTCCGCTGAGGCGTCTCGAGGCTAATCACACTTCCCCTCTGGAACTTCGAAAGGGTCCTTCACACCCTTGGTGCAAATCAAGAAGTTCCCCGACATACCCGTCTCCACTCGAGAGGAAACACGAGGGTCCCGACCACATCCAGAGGAGCCCCGTTTCCGCCTCGTAGCTCGAGATGAGGGACCCTTTCCCTGTTTCGTCGGGAAAGAGTTCCCGGCCTTCCCGTCGCATCTCAAAAGGAGGCCCTTTCAACAGGAACGGCGAGAGGAACTCCAGGGCCGTGCCACCATTCCAAGAGTCCCCCAGATGTCTCAGTCCATTCCAGAGGAACCTCTTTTCCCTTCACCGGCTCGTCTTTCACGCCGAGGATCGACTCACACCAAGGTGGCACGTGGCACAGCCCTGTGGGAAAGCCTCGTGAGAAAGCCTCGAGGGACAGCCTCGAGGGAAAGCCACAGATCCCTTGATCCACGTGACAGGAACCGTGACACTACTGCTGCAGCTCGGGAGGAAAGCGCACGTGCATGCCCCCACTCGAGACGAGGCCTGACTCCCCTGGGGAGACTCAGAAGCACCCCAAGATCCATGGCAACACTGGAGAGGAATCTTCAGGTTCCAGCCCCGACTCCACACAAGGACTGAGGCCCCGGCATGGACGGGAGAGGAATCCCGAGAGGTCCCCTAGCAACTCGCATGGGGACTGGCCTTTCCTGAGGCCACCAGAGCGGGTCCCTGAGGTCCCCGTCGTAACTCGAGAAGAGCTGCCGCAACTCGAGAAAATCCAGGAGGTTCTCCCCTCCAGGCGAGATGAGGCCCCTTTCCGCTGAGGCGTCTCGAGGCTGATCACACCTCCCCTCTGGAACTTCGAAAGGGTCCTTCACACCCTTGGTGCAAATCAAGAAGTTCCCCGACCTACCCGTCTCCACTCGAGAGGAATCACGGGGGTCCCGCCCACATCCAGAGGAGCCCCGTTTCCGCCTCGTAGCTCGAGATGAGGAATCCTTTCCCTGCTTCGTCGGGAAAGAGTTCCCGGCGTTCCCGTCGCATCTCAAGAGGAGGCCCTCTCAACAGGAACGGCGAGAGGAACTCCAGGGTCGTGCCACCTTTCCACGAGTCCCCCAGATGTCTCAGTCCATTCCAGAGGAACCTCTTTTCCCTTCACCGGCTCGTCTTTCACGCCGAGGATCGACTCACACCAAGGTGGCACTTGGCACAGCCCTGGGGGAAAGCCTCGTGGGAAAGCCTCGAGGGAAAGCCTCGAGGGAAAGCCACAGATCCCTTGATCCACGTGACAGGAAGCGTGACACTACTGCTGCAGCTCGGGAGGAAAGTGCACGTGCATGCCCCCACTCGAGACGAGGCCTGACTCCCCTGGGGAGACTCAGAAGCACCCCTAGATCCATGGCAACACTGGAGAGGAATCCTCAGGTTCCGGCCCCGACTCCACACAAGGACTGAGGCCCCGGCATGGATGGGAGAGGAATCCCGAGAGGTCCCCTAGCAACTCGCATGGGGACTGGCCTTTCCTGAGGCCACCAGAGCGGGTCCCTGAGGTCCCCGTCGTAACTCGAGAAGACGTGCCGCAACTCGAGAACATCCAGGAGGTTCTCCCCTCCAGGCGAGATGAGGCCCATTTCCGCTGAGGCGTCTCGAGGCTAATCACACTTCCCCTCTGGAACTTCGAAAGGGTCCTTCACACCCTTGGTGCAAATCAAGAAGTTCCCCGACATACCCGTCTCCACTCGAGAGGAAACACGAGGGTCCCGACCACATCCAGAGGAGCCCCGTTTCCGCCTCGTAGCTCGAGATGAGGGACCCTTTCCCTGTTTCGTCGGGAAAGAGTTCCCGGCCTTCCCGTCGCATCTCAAGAGGAGGCCCTCTCAACAGGAACGGCTAGAGGAACTCCAGGGTCGTGCCACCATTCCAAGAGTCCCCCAGATGTCTCAGTCCATTATAGAGGAACCTCTTTTCCCTACACCGGCTCGTCTTTCACGGCGAGGTACGACTCACACCATGCTGGCACGTGGCACAGCCCTGTGGGAAAGCCTCGTGGGAAAGCCTCGAGGGACAGCCTCGAGGGAAAGCCACAGATCTCTTGATCCACGTGACAGGAAGCGTGACACTACTGCTGCAGCTCGGGAGGAAAGCGCACGTGCATGCCCCCACTCGAGACGAGGCCTGACTCCCCTGGGGAGACTCAGAAGCACCCCAAGATCCATGGCAACACTGGAGAGGAATCCTCAGGTTCCGGCCCCGACTCCACACAAGGACTGAGGCCCTGGCATGGACGGGAGAGGAATCCCGAGAGGTCCCCTAGCAACTCGCATGGGGACTGGCCTTTCCTGTGGCCACCAGAGCGGGTCCCTGAGGTCCCCGTCGTAACTCGAGAAGACCTGCCGCAACTCGAGAAAATCCAGGAGGTTCTCCCCTCCAGGCGAGATGAGGCTCATTTCCGCTGAGGCGTCTCGAGGCTGATCACACCTCCCCTCTGAACTTCGAAAGGGTCCTTCACACCCTTGGTGCAAATCAAGAAGTTTCCCGACATACCCGTCTCCAGTCGAGAGGAATCACGAGGGTCCCGCCCACATCCAGTGGAGCCCCGTTTCCGCCTCATAGCTCGAGATGAGGGATCCTTTCCCTGTTTCGTTGGGAAAGAGGTCCCGGCGTTCCCGTCGCATCTCAAGAGGAGGCCCTTTAAACAGGAACGGCGAGAGGAACTCCAGGGTCTTGCCACCATTCCAAGAGTCCCCCAGATGTCTCAGTCCATTCCAGAGGAACCTCTTTTCCCTTCACCGGCTCGTCTTTCACGCCGAGGATCGACTCACACCAAGGTGGCACGTGGCACAGCCCTGTGGGAAAGCCTCGTCGGAAAGCCTCGAGGGACAGCCTCGAGGGAAAGCCACAGATCCCTTGATCCACGTGACAGGAACCGTGACACTACTGCTGCAGCTCGGGAGGAAAGCGCACGTGCATGCCCCCACTCGAGACGAGGCCTGACTCCCCTGGGGAGACTCAGAAGCACCCCTAGATCTATGGCAACACTGGAGAGCAATCCTCAGGTTCCGGCCCCGACTCCACACAAGGACTGAGGCCCCAGCATGGACGGGAGAGGAATCCCGAGAGGTCCCCTAGCAACTCGCATGGGGACTGGCCTTTCCTGAGGCCACCAGAGCGGGTCCCTGAGGTCCCCGTTGTAACTCGAGAAGACCTGCCGCAACTCGAGAAAATCCAGGAGGTTCTCCCCTCCAGGTGAGATGAGGCCCATTTGCGCTGAGGCGTCTCGAGGCTAATCACACTTCCCCTCTGGAACTTCGAAAGGTTCTTTCACAACCTTGGTGCAAATCAAGAAGTTCCCCGACATACCCGTCTCCACTCGAGAGGAAACACGAGGGTCCCGCCCACATCCAGAGGAGCCCCGTTTCCGCCTCGTAGCTCGAGATGAGGGATCCTTTCCCTGCTTCGTCGGGAAAGAGTTCCCGGCGTTCCCGTCGCATCTCAAGAGGAGGCCCTCTCAACAGGAGCGGCGAGAGGAACTCCAGGGTCGTGCCACCATTCCAAGAGTCCCCCAGATATCTCAGTCCATACCAGAGGAAACTCTTTACCCTACACCGGCTCTTCTTTCACGCCGAGGTACGACTCACACCAAGGTGGCACGTGGCACAGCCCTGTGGGAAAGCCTCGTGGGAAAGCCTCGAGGGACAGCCTCGAGGGAAAACCACAGATCCCTTGATCCACGTGACAGGAAGCGTGACACTACTGCTGCAGCTCGGGAGGAAAGCGCACATGCATGCCCCCACTGGAGACGAGGCCTGACTCCCCTGGGGAGACTCAGAAGCACCCCAAGATCCAAGGCAACACTGGAGAGGAATCCTCAGGTTCGGGCCCCGACTCCACACAAGGACTGAGGCCCCGGCATGGACGGGAGAGGAATCCCGAGAGGTCCCCTAGCAACTCGCATGGGGACTGGCCTTTCCTGAGGCCACCAGAGCGGGTCCCTGAGGTTCCCGTCGTAACTCGAGAAGACCTGCCGCAACTCGACAAAATCCAGGAGGTTCTCCCCTCCAGGCGAGTTGAGGCCCATTTACGCTGAGGCGTCTCGAGGCTGATCACACCTCACCTCTGGAACTTCGAAAGGGTCCTTCACACCCTTGGTGCAAATCAAGACGTTCCCCGACATACCCGTCTCCACTCCAGAGGAATCACAAGGGTCCCGCCCACATCCAGAGGAGCCCCGTTTGCGCCTCGTAGCTCGAGATGAGGGATCCTTTCCCTGTTTCGTCGGGAAAGAGTTCCCGGCGTTCCCGTCGCCTCTAAAGAGGAGGCCCTCTCAACAGGAACTGCGAGAGGAACTCCAGGGTCGTGCCACCATTCCAAGAGTCCCCCAGATGTCTCAGTCCATTCCAGAGGAACCTCTTTTCCCTTCACTGTCTCGTCTTTCACGCCGAGGATCGACTCACACCAAGTTGGCACGTGGCACAGCCCTGTGGGAAAGCCTCGTCGGAAAGACTCGAGGGAAAGCCTCGAGGGAAAGCCACAGATCCCTTGATCCACGTGACAGGAAGCGTGACGCTACTGCTGCAGCTAGGGAGGGAAGCGCACGTGCATGCCCCCACTCAAGGCGAGGCTTGACCCCCCTGGGGAGACACAGAGGCACCCCAAGATCCATGTCAACACTGGAGAGGAATCCTCAGGTTCCGGCCCAGACTCCACACAAGGTCTTAGGCCCCGGCAACCCCGGGAGAGGAATCCCGAGATGGCTCCTAGCAACTCACATGGGGACTGGCCCTTCCTGAGGCCAGCAGAGTGGGTCCCTGAGGTCCCCGTCGTAACACGAGAAGACCTGCCGCAACTCGAGAAAATCCAGGAGGTTCTCCCCTCCATGCGAGAGGAGGCCCATATCCGCAGAGGCTTCTCGGGGCTAATCACACCTCACCTCTGGAACGTCGAAAGGATCCTTCACACCCTGGGTGCAACTCAAGAAGTTCCCCGACATGCCCGTCTCCACTCGAGAGGAAACACCAGGGTCCCGCCCACATCCAGAGGAGCCCCGTTTCCGCCTCGTAGCTCGAGATGACGGATCCTTTCCCTGCTTCGTCGGGAAAGAATTCCCGGCGTTCCCGTCGCATCTCAAGTGGAGGCCCTCTCAACAGGAACGGCGAGCGGAACTCCAGGGTCGTGCCACCTTTCCAAGAGTCCCCCAGATGTCTCAGTCCATTCTAGAGGAACCTCTTTTCCCTTCACAGGCTCGTCTTTCACGCCGAGGATCGACTCACACCAATGTGGCACTTGGCACAGCCCTGTGGGAAAGCCTTGTGGAAAAGCCTCGAGGGATAGCCTCGAGGGAAAGCCACAGATCCCTTGATCCACGTGACAGGAAGCCTGACCCTACTGCTGCAGCTCGGGAGGGAAACGCACGTGCATGCCCCCACTCGAGACGAGGCCTGACTCCCCTGGGGAGACTCAGAAGCACCCCTAGATCCATGGCAACACTGGAGAGGAATCCTCAGGTTCCGGCCCCGACTCCACACAAGGACTGAGGCCCCGGCATGGACGGGAGAGGAATCCCGAGAGGTCCCCTAGCAACTCGCATGGGGACTGGCCTTTCCTGAGGCCACCAGAGCGGGTCCCTGAGGTCCCCGTCGTAACTCGAGAAGACCTGCCGCAACCCGAGAAAATCCAGGAGGTTCTCCTCTCCAGGCGAGATGAGGCCCCTTTCCGCTGAGGCGTCACGAGGCTGATCACACCTCCCCTCTGGAACTTCGAAAGGGTCCTTCACACCCTTGGTGCAAATCAAGAAGTTCCCCGACATACCCGTCTCCACTCGAGAGGAATCACGGGGGTCCCGACCACATCCAGAGGAGCCCCGTTTCCGCCTCGTAGCTCGAGATGAGGGACCCTTTCCCTGCTTCGTCGGGAAAGAGTTCCCGGCGTTCCCGCCGCATCTCAAGAGGAGGCCCTCTCAACAGGAACGGCGAGAGGAACTCCAGGGTCGTGCCACCATTCCAAGAGTCCCCCAGATGTCTCAGTCCATTCCAGAGGAACCTCTTTTCCCTTCACCGGCTCGTCTTTCACGCCGAGGATCGACTCACACCAAGGTGGCACGTGGCACAGCCCTGTGGGAAAGCCTCGTGGGAAAGCCTCGAGGGACAGCCTCGAGGGAAAGCCACAGATCCCTTGATCCACGTGACAGGAAGCGTGACACTACTGCTGCAGCTCGGGAGGAAAGCGCACGTGCATGCCCCCACTCGAGACGAGGCCTGACTCCCCTGGGGAGACTCAGAAGCACCCCAAGATCCATGGCATCACTGGAGAGGAATCCTCAGGTTCCGGCCCCGACTCCACACAAGGACTGAGGCCCCGGCATGGACGGGAGAGGAATCCTGAGAGGTCCCCTAGCAACTCGCATGGGGACTGGCCTTTCCTGAGGCCACCAGAGCGGATCCCAGTGGTCCCCGTCGTAACTCGAGAAGACATGCCGCAACTCGAGAAAATCCAGGAGGTTCTCCCCTCCAGGGGAGATGAGGCCCATTTCCGCTGAGGCGTCTCGAGGCTGATCACACCTCACCTCTGGAACTTCGAAAGGGTCCTTCACACCCTTGGTGCAAATCAAGAAGTTCCCCGACATACCCGTCTCCACTCGAGAGGAAACACGAGGGTCCCGACCACATCCAGAGGAGCCCCGTTTCCGCCTCGTAGCTCGAGATGAGGGACCCTTTCCCTGCTTCGTCGGGAAAGAGTTCCCGGCGTTCCCGTCGCATCTCAAGAGGAGGCCCTCTCAACAGGAGCGGCGAGAGGAACTCCAGGGTCGTGCCACCATTCCAAGAGTCCCCCAGATATCTCAGTCCATACCAGAGGAAACTCTTTACCCTACACCGGCTCTTCTTTCACGCCGAGGTACGACTCACACCAAGGTGGCACGTGGCACAGCCCTGTGGGAACGCCTCGTGGGAAAGCCTCGAGGGACAGCCTCGAGGGAAAACCACAGATCCCTTGATCCACGTGACAGGAAGCGTAACACTACTGCTGCAGCTCGGGAGGAAAGCGCACGTGCATGCCCCCACTCGAGACGAGGCCTGACTCCCCTGGGGAGACTCAGAAGCACCCCAAGATCCATGGCAACACTGGAGAGGAATCCTCAGGTTCCGGCCCCGACTCCACACAAGGACTGAGGCCCCGGCATGGACGGGAGAGGAATCCCGAGAGGTCCCCTAGCAACTCGCACGGGGACTGGCTTTTCCTGAGGCCACCAGAGCGGGTCCCTGAGGTCCTCGTCGTAACTCGAGAAGACTTGCCGCAACTCGAGAAAATCCAGGAGGTTCCCCCCTCCAGGCGAGATGAGGCCCCTTTCCGCTGAGGCGTCTTGAGTCTGATAACACCTCCCCTCTGGAACTTCGAAAGGGTCCTTCACACCCTTGGTGCAAATCAAGAAGTTCCCTGACATACCCGTCTCCACTCGAGAGGAAACACGAGGGTCCCGCCCACATCCAGAGTAACCCCGTTTCCGCCTCGTAGGTCGAGATGAGGGATCCTTTCCCTGCTTCGTCGTGAAAGAGTTCCCGTCGTTCCCGTCACATCTCAAGAGGAGGACCTCTCAACAGGAACGGCGAGAGGAACTCCAGGGTCGTGCCACCATTCCAAGAGTCCCCCAGATGTCTCAGTCCATAAAAGAGGAACCTCTTTTCCCTACACCGACTCGTCTTTCACGCCGAGGTACGACTCACACCAAGGTGGCACGTGGCACAGCCCTGTGGGAAAGCCTCGTGGGAAAGCCACAGATCCCTTGATCCACGTGACAGGAAGCGTGACACTACTGCTGCAGCTCGGGAGGAAAGCGCACGGGCATGCCCCCACTCGAGACGAGGCCTGACTCCCCTGGGGAGACTCAGAAGCACCCCAAGATCCATGGCAACACTGGAGAGGAATCCTCAGGTTCCAGCCCCGACTGCACACAAGGACTGAGGCCCCGGCATGGAAGGGAGAGGAATCCTGAGAGGTCCCCTAGCAACTCGCATGGGGACTGGCCTATCCTGAGGCCACCAGAGCGGGTCCCTGAGGTCCCCGTCGTAACTCGAGAAGACCTGCCGCAACTTGAGAAAATCCAGGAGGTTCTCCCCTCCAGGCGAGATGAGGCCCATTTCCGCTGAGGCGTCTCGAGGCTGATCACACTTCCCTTCTGGAACTTCGAAAGGGTCCTTCACACCCTTGGTGCAAATCAAGAAGTTCCCCGACATACCCGTCTCCACTCGAGAGGAATCACGAGGGTCCCGCCCACATCCAGAGGAGCCCCGTTTCCGCCTCGTAGCTCGAGATGAGGGATCCATTCCCTGCTTCGCCGGGAAAGGGTTCCCGGCGTTCCCGTCGCCTCTCAAGAGGAGGCCCTCTCAACAGGAGCGGCGAGAGGAACTCCAGGGTCGTGCCCCCATTCCAAGAGTCCCCCAGATATCTCAGTCCATACCAGAGGAAACTCTTTACCCTACACCGGCTCTTCTTTCACGCCGAGGTACGACTCACACCAAGGTGGCACGTGGCACAGCCCTGTGGGAACGCCTCGTGGGAAAGCCTCGAGGGACAGCCTCGAGGGAAAACCACAGATCCCTTGATCCCCGTGACAGGAAGCGTAACACTACTGCTGCAGCTCGGGAGGAAAGCGCACGTGCATGCCCCCACTCGAGACGAGGCCTGACTCCCCTGGGGAGACTCAGAAGCACCCCAAGATCCATGGCAACACTGGAGAGGAATCCTCAGGTTCCAGCCCCGACTCCACACAAGGACTGAGGCCCCGGCATGGACGGGAGAGGAATCCCGAGAGGTCCCCTAGCAACTCACATGGGGACTGGCCTTTCCTGAGGCCACCAGAGCGGGTCCCTGAGGTCCCCGTCGTAACTCGAGACGACCTGCCGCAAGTCGAGAAAATCCAGGAGGTTCTCCCCTCCAGGCGAGATGAGGCCCCTTACCGCTGAGGCGTCTCGAGGCTGATCACACCTCCACTCTGGAACTTCGAAAGGGTCCTTCACACCCCTGGTGCAAATCAAGAAGTTCCCCGACAAACCCGTCTCCACTCGAGAGGAATCACGGGTGTCCCGCCCACATCCAGAGGAGCCCCGTTTCCGCCTCATAGCTCGAGATTAGGGATCCTTTCCCTGCTTCGTCGGGAAAGAGTTCCCGGCGTTCCCGTCGCATCTCAAGAGGAGGCCCTCTCAACAGGAACGGCGAGAGGAACTCCAGGGTCGTGCCACCATTCCACGAGTCCCCCAGATGTCTCAGTCCATTCCAGAGGAATCTCTTTTCCCTTCACCGGCTCGACTTTCACGCCGAGTATCGACTCACACCAAGGTGGCACGTGGCACAACCCTGTGGGAAAGCCTCGTGGGAAAGCCTCGAGGGACAGCCTCGAGGGAAAGCCACAGATCCCTTGATCCACGTGACAGGAAGCGTGACACTACTGCTGCAGCTCGGGAGGAAAGCGCACGTGCATGCCCCCACTCGAGACGAGGCCTGACTCCCCTGGGGAGACTCAGAAGCACCCCAAGATCCAAGGCAACACTGGAGAGGAATCCTCAGGTTCGGGCCCCGAATCCACACAAGGACTGAGGCCCCGGCATGGACGGGAGAGGAATCCCGAGAGGTCCCCTAGCAACTCGCATGGGGACTGGCCTTTCCTGAGGCCACCAGAGCGGGTCCCTGAGGTCCCCGTCGTAACTAGAGAAGAGCTGCCGCAACTCGAGAAAATCCAGGAGGTTCTCCCCTCCAGGCGAGTTGAGGCCCATTTACGCTGAGGCGTCTCGAGGCTGATCACACCTCACCTCTGGAACTTCGAAAGGGTCCTTCACACCCTTGGTGCAAATCAAGACGTTCCCCGACATACCCGTCTCCACTCGAGAGGAATCACAAGGGTCCCGCCCACATCCAGAGGAGCCCCGTTTCCGCCTCGTAGCTCGAGATGAGGGATCCTTTCCCTGCTTCGTCGGGAAAGAGTTCCTGGCGTTCCCGTCGCATCTCAAGAGGAGGCCCTCTCAACAGGAACGGCGAGAGGAACTCCAGGGTCGTGCCACCATTCCAAGAGTCCCCCAGATGTCTCAGTCCATTCCAGAGGAACCTCTTTTCCCTTCACCGGCTCGTCTTTCACGCCGAGGATCGACTCACACCAAGGTGGCACGTGGCACAGCCCTGTGGGAAAGCCTCGTGGGAAAGCCTCGAGGGACAGCCTCGAGGGAAAGCCACAGATCCCTTGATCCACGTGACAGGAAGCGTAACACTACTGCTGCAGCTCGGGAGGAAAGCGCACGTGCATGCCCCCACTCGAGACGAGGCCTGACTCCCCTGGGGAGACTCAGAAGCACCCCAAGATCCATGGCAACACTGGAGAGGATTCCTCAGGTTCCGGCCCCGACTCCACACAAGGACTGAGGCCCCGGCATGGACGGGAGAGGAATCCCGAGAGGTCCCCTAGCAACTCGCATGGGGACTGGCCTTTCCTGAGGCCAGCAGAGCGGGTCCATGTGGTCCCCGTCGTAACTCGAGAAGACCTGCCGCAACTCGAGAAAATCCAGGAGGTTCTCCCCTCCAGGCGAGATGAGGCCCATTTCCGCTGAGGCGTCTCGAGGCTGATCACACCTCACCTCTGGAACTTCGAAAGGGTCCTTCACACCCTTGGTGCAAATCAAGAAGTTCCCCGACCTAGCCGTCTCCACTCGAGAGGAATCACGTGGGTCCCGCCCACATCCAGAGGAGCCCTGTTTAAGCCACGTAGCTCGAGATGAGGGATCCTTTCCCTGCTTCGTCGGGAAAGAGTTCCCGGCATTCCCGTCGCATCTCAAGAGGAGGCCCTCTCAACAGGAACGGCGAGAGGAACTCCAGGGTCGTGCCACCATTCCAAGAGTCCCCCAGATGTCTCAGTCCATTCCAGAGGAACCTCTTTTCCCTTCACCGGCTCGTCTTTCACGCCGAGGATCGACTCACACCAAGGTGGCACGTGGCACAGCCCTGTGGGAAAGCCTCGTGGGAAAGCCTCGAGGGACAGCCTCGAGGGAAAGCCACAGATCCCTTGATCCACGTGACAGGAAGCGTGACACTACTGCTGCAGCTCGGGAGGAAAGCGCACGTGCATGCCCCCACTCGAGACGAGGCCTGACTCCCCTGGGGAGACTCAGAAGCACCCCAAGATCCATGGCAACACTGGAGAGGAATCCTCAGGTTCCGGCCCCGACTCCACACAAGGACTGAGGCCCCGGCATGGACGGGAGAGGAATCCTGAGAGGTCCCCTAGCAACTCGCATGGGGACTGGCCTTTCCTGAGGCCACCAGAGCGGATCCCAGAGGTCCCCGTCGTAACTCGAGAAGACCTGCCTCAGCTCGAGAAAATCCAGGAGGTTCTCCCCTCCAGGCGAGATGAGGCCCATTTCCGCTGAGGCGTCTCGAGGCTGATCACACCTCACCTCTGGAACTTCGAAAGGGTCCTTCACACCCTTGGTGCAAATCAAGAAGTTCCCCGACCTAGCTGTCTCCACTCGAGAGGAATCACGTGGGTGCCGCCCACATCCAGAGGAGCCCCGTTTCCGCCTCGTAGCTCGAGATGAGGGATCCTTTCCCTGCTTCGTTGGGAAAGAGTTCCCGGCGTTCCCGTCGCATCTCAAGAGGAGGCCCTCTCAACAGGAACGGCGAGAGGAACTCCAGTGTCGTGCCACCATTCCAAGAGTCCCCCAGATGTCTCAGTCCATTCCAGAGGAACCTCTTTTCCCTTCACCGGCTCGTCTCTCACGCCGAGGATCCACTCACACCAAGGTGGCACGTGGCACAGCCCTGTGGGAAAGCCTCGTGGGAAAGCCTAGAGGGACAGCCTCGAGGGAAAGCCACAGTTCCCTTGATCATCGTGACAGGAAGCGTGACACTACTGCTGCAGCTCGGGAGGAAAGCGCACGTACATGCCCCCACTCGAGACGAGGCTTGACTCCCCTGGGGAAACTCAGAAGCACCCCAAGATCCATGGCAACACTGGAGAGGAATCCTCAGGTTCCGGCCCCGACTCCACACAAGGACTGAGGCCCCGGCATGGACGGGAGAGGAATCCCGAGAGGTCCCCTTGCAACTCGCATGGGGACTGGCCTTTCCTGAGGCCACCAGAGCGGGTCCCTGAGGTCCCCGTCGTAACTCGAGAAGACCTGCCGCAACTCGAGAAAATCCAGGAGGTTCTCCCCTCCAGGCGAGATGAGGCCCATTTCCGCTGAGGCGTCTCGAGGCTGATCACACCTCACCTCTGGAACTTCGAAAGGGTCCTTCACACCCTTGGTGCAAATCAAGAAGTTCCCCGACATACCCGTCTCCACTCGAGAGGAATCACGAGGGTCCCGGCCACATCCAGAGGAGCCCCGTTTCCGCCTCGTAGCTCGAGATGAGGGATCCTTTCCCTGCTTCGTCGGGAAAGAGTTCCTGGCGTTCCCGTCGCATCTCAAGAGGAGGCCCTCTCAACAGGAACGGCGAGAGGAACTCCAGGGTCGTGCCACCATTCCAAGAGTCCCCCAGATGTCTCAGTCCATTCCAGAGGAACCTCTTTTCCCTTCACCGGCTCGTCTTTCACGCCGAGGATCGACTCACACCAAGGTGGCACGTGGCACAGCCCTGTGGGAAAGCCTCGTGGGAAAGCCTCGAGGGACAGCCTCGAGGGAAAGCCACAGATCCCTTGATCCACGTGACAGGAAGCGTAACACTACTGCTGCAGCTCGGGAGGAAAGCGCACGTGCATGCCCCCACTCGAGACGAGGCCTGACTCCCCTGGGGAGACTCAGAAGCACCCCAAGATCCATGGCAACACTGGAGAGGAATCCTCAGGTTCCGGCCCCGACTCCACACAAGGACTGAGGCCCCGGCATTGACGGGAGAGGAATCCCGAGAGGTCCCCTAGCAACTCGCATGGGGACTGGCCTTTCCTGAGGCCAGCAGAGCGGGTCCATGTGGTCCCCGTCGTAACTCGAGAAGACCTGCCGCAACTCGAGAAAATCCAGGAGGTTCTCCCCTCCAGGCGAGATGAGGCCCATTTCCGCTGAGGCGTCTCGAGGCTGATCACACCTCACCTCTGGAACTTCGAAAGGGTCCTTCACACCCTTGGTGCAAATCAAGAAGTTCCCCGACCTAGACGTCTCCACTCGAGAGGAATCACGTGGGTCCCGCCCACATCCAGAGGAGCCCTGTTTAAGCCTCGTAGCTCGAGATGAGGGATCCTTTCCCTGCTTCGTCGGGAAAGAGTTCCCGGCATTCCCGTCGCATCTCAAGAGGAGGCCCTCTCAAGAGGAACGGCGAGAGGAACTCCAGGGTCGTGCCACCATTCCAAGAGTCCCCCAGATGTCTCAGTCCATTCCAGAGGAACCTCTTTTCCCTTCACCGGCTCGTCTTTCACGCCGAGGATCGACTCACACCAAGGTGGCACGTGGCACAGCCCTGTGGGAAAGCCTCGTGGGAAAGCCTCGAGGGACAGCCTCGAGGGAAAGCCACAGATCCCTTGATCCACGTGACAGGAAGCGTAACACTACTGCTGCAGCTCGGGAGGAAAGCGCACGTGCATGCCCCCACTCGAGACGAGGCCTGACTCCCCTGGGGAGACTCAGAAGCACCCCAAGATCCATGGCAACACTGGAGAGGAATCCTCAGGTTCCGGCCCCGACTCCACACAAGGACTGAGGCCCCGGCATGGACGGGAGAGGAATCCCGAGAGGTCCCCTAGCAACTCGCACGGGGACTGGCTTTTCCTGAGGCCACCAGAGCGGGTCCCTGAGGTCCTCGTCGTAACTCGAGAAGACCTGCCGCAACTCGAGAAAATCAAGGAGGTTCCCCCCTCCAGGCGAGATGAGGCCCCTTTCCGCTGAGGCGTCTTGAGGCTGATAACACCTCACCTCTGGAACTTGGAAAGGGTCCTTCACACCCTTGGTGCAAATCAAGAAGTTCCCTGACATACCCGTCTCCACTCGAGAGGAAACACGAGGGTCCCGCCCACATCCAGAGTAGCCCCGTTTCCGCCTCGTAGGTCGAGATGAGGGATCCTTTCCCTGCTTCGTCGGGAAAGAGTTCCCGTCGTTCCCGTCACATCTCAAGAGGAGGACCTCTCAACAGGAACGGCGAGAGGAACTCCAGGGTCGTGCCACCATTCCAAGAGTCCCCCAGATGTCTCAGTCCATAAAAGAGGAACCTCTTTTCCCTACACCGACTCGTCTTTCACGCCGAGGTACGACTCACACCAAGGTGGCACGTGGCACAGCCCTGTGGGAAAGCCTCGTGGGAAAGCCACAGATCCCTTGATCCACGTGACAGGAAGCGTGACACTACTGCTGCAGCTCGGGAGGAAAGCGCACGTGCATGCCCCCACTCGAGCCGAGGCCTGACTCCCCTGGGGAGACTCAGAAGCACCCCAAGATCCATGGCAACACTGGAGAGGAATCCTCAGGTTCCGGCCCCGACTCCACACAAGGACTGAGGCCCCGGCATGGACGGGAGAGGAATCCCGAGAGGTCCCCTAGCAACTCGCACGGGGACTGGCTTTTCCTGAGGCCACCAGAGCGGGTCCCTGAGGTCCTCGTCGTAACTCGAGAAGACCTGCCGCAACTCGAGAAAATCAAGGAGGTTCCCCCCTCCAGGCGAGATGAGGCCCCTTTCCGCTGAGGCGTCTTGAGGCTGATAACACCTCACCTCTGGAACTTGGAAAGGGTCCTTCACACCCTTGGTGCAAATCAAGAAGTTCCCTGACATACCCGTCTCCACTCGAGAGGAAACACGAGGGTCCCGCCCACATCCAGAGTAGCCCCGTTTCCGCCTCGTAGGTCGAGATGAGGGATCCTTTCCCTGCTTCGTCGGGAAAGAGTTCCCGTCGTTCCCGTCACATCTCAAGAGGAGGACCTCTCAACAGGAACGGCGAGAGGAACTCCAGGGTCGTGCCACCATTCCAAGAGTCCCCCAGATGTCTCAGTCCATAAAAGAGGAACCTCTTTTCCCTACACCGACTCGTCTTTCACGCCGAGGTACGACTCACACCAAGGTGGCACGTGGCACAGCCCTGTGGGAAAGCCTCGTGGGAAAGCCACAGATCCCTTGATCCACGTGACAGGAAGCGTGACACTACTGCTGCAGCTCGGGAGGAAAGCGCACGTGCATGCCCCCACTCGAGCCGAGGCCTGACTCCCCTGGGGAGACTCAGAAGCACCCCAAGATCCATGGCAACACTGGAGAGGAATCCTCAGGTTCCGGCCCCGACTCCACACAAGGACTGAGGCCCCGGCATGGACGGGAGAGGAATCCCGAGAGGTCCCCTAGCAACTCGCATGGGGAGTGGCCTTTCCTGAGGCCACAAAAGCGGGTCCCTGAGGTCCCCGTCGTATCCCGAGAAGACGTGCCGCAACTCGAGAAAATCCAGGAGGTTCTCCCCTCCAGGCGAGATGAGGCTCATTTCCGCTGAGGCGTCTCGATGCTGATCACACCTCCCCTCTGGAACTTCGAATGGGTCCTTCACAACCTTGGTGCAAATCAAGAAGTTCCCCGACATACCCGTCTCCACTCGAGAGGAATCACGAGGGTCCCGCCCACATCCAGAGGAGCCCCGCTTCCGCCTAGTAGCTCGAGATGGGGGATCCTTTCCCAGTTTCGTCGGGAAAGAGTTCCCGGCGTTCCCGTCGCATCTCAAGAGGAGGCCCTCTCAACAGGAACGGCGAGAGGAACTCCAGGGTCGTGCCACCATTCCAAGAGTCCCCCAGATGTCTCAGTCCATTCCAGAGGAACCTCTTTTCCCTTCACCGGCTCGTCTTTCATGCCGAGGATCGACTCACACCAAGCTGTCACGTGGCACAGCCCTGTGGGAAAGCCTCGTGGGAAAGCCTCGAGGGACAGCCTCGAGGGAAAGCCACAGATCCCTTGATCCACGTGACAGGAAGCGTGACACTACTGCTGCAGCTCGGGAGGAAAGCGCACGTGCATGCCCCCACTCGAGACGAGGCCTGACTCCCCTGGGGAGACTCAGAAGCACCCCTAGATCCATGGCAACACTGGAGAGGAATCCTCAGGTTCCGGCCCCGACTCCACACAAGGACTGAGGCCCCGGCATGGATGGGAGAGGAATCCCGAGAGGTCCCATAGCAACTCGCATGGGGACTGGCCTTTCCTGAGACCACCAGAGCGGGTCCCTGAGGTCCCCGTCGTAACTCGAGAAGACCTGCCGCAACTCGAGAAAATCCAGGAGGTTCTCCCCTCCAGGCGAGATGAGGCCCATTTCCGCTGAGGCGTCTCGAGGCTAATCACACTTCCCCTCTGGAACTTCGAAAGGGTCCTTCACACCCTTGGTGCAAATCAAGAAGTTCCCCGACATACCCGTCTCCACTCGAGAGGAAACACGAGGGTCCCGACCACATCCAGAGGAGCCCCGTTTCCGCCTCGTAGCTCGAGATGAGGGACCCTTTCCCTGTTTCGTCGGGAAAGAGTTCCCGGCCTTCCCGTCGCATCTCAAGAGGAGGCCCTCTCAACAGGAGCGGCGAGAGGAACTCCAGGGTCGTGCCACCATTCCAAGAGTCCCCCAGATGTCTCAGTCCATACCAGAGGAACCTCTTTTCCCTACACCGGCTCGTCTTTCACGCCGAGGTACGACTCACACCAAGGTGGCACGTGGCACAGCCCTGTGGGAAAGCCTCGTGGGAAAGCCACAGATCCCTTGATCCACGTGACAGGAAGCGTGACACTACTGCTGCAGCTCGGGAGGAAAGCGCACGGGCATGCCCCCACTCGAGACGAGGCCTGACTCCCCTGGGGAGACTCAGAAGCACCCCAAGATCCATGGCAACACTGGAGAGGAATCCTCAGGTTCCAGCCCCGACTGCACACAAGGACTGAGGCCCCGGCATGGACGGGAGAGGAATCCTGAGAGGTCCCCTAGCAACTCGCATGGGGACTGGCCTATCCTGAGGCCACCAGAGCGGGTCCCTGAGGTCCCCGTCGTAACTCGAGAAGACCTGCCGCAACTCGAGAAAATCCAGGAGGTTCTCCCCTCCAGGCGAGATGAGGCCCATTTCCGCTGAGGCGTCTCGAGGCTGATCACACCTCCCTTCTGGAACTTCGAAAGGGTCCTTCACACCCTTGGTGCAAATCAAGAAGTTCCCCGACATACCCGTCTCCACTCGAGAGGAATCACGAGGGTCCCGCCCACATCCAGAGGAGCCCTGTTTCCGCCTCGTAGCTCGAGATGAGGGATCCATTCCCTGCTTCGTCGGGAAAGGGTTCCCGGCGTTCCCGTCGCATCTCAAGAGGAGGCCCTCTCAACAGGAACGGCGAGAGGAACTCCAGGGTCGTGCCACCATTCCAAGAGTCCCCCAGATGTCTCAGTCCATTGCAGAGGAACCTCTTTTCCCTTCACCGGCTCGTCTTTCACGCCGAGGATCGACTCACACCAAGGTAGCACGTGGCACAGCCCTGTGGGAAAGCCTCGTGGGAAAGCCTCGAGGGACAGCCTCGAGGGAAAGCCACAGATCCCTTGATCCACGTGACAGGAAGCGTGACACTACTGCTGCAGCTCGGGAGGAAAGCGCACGTGCATGCCCCCACTCGAGACGAGGCCTGACTCCCCTGGGGGGACTCAGAAGCACCCCAAGATCCATGGCAACACTGGAGAGGAATCTTCAGGTTCCATCCCCGACTCCACACAAGGACTGAGGCCCCGACATTGACGGGAGAGGAATCTCGAGAGGTCCCCTAGCATCTCGCATGGGGACTGGCCTTTCCTGAGGCCACCAGAGCGGGTCCCTGAGGTCCCCGTCGTAACTCGAGAAGACCTGCCGCAACTCGAGAAAATCCAGGAGGTTCTCCCCTCCAGGCGAGATGAGGCCCATTTCCGCTGAGGCGTCTCGAGGCTGATCACACATCACTTCTGGAACTTCGAAAGGGTCCTTCACACCCTTGGTGCAAATCCAGAAGTTCCCTGACATATCCGTCTCCCCTCGAGAGGAATCACGAGGGTCCCGCCCACATCCAGAGGAGCCCCGTTTCTGCCTCGTAGC
The DNA here is from genome assembly GCF_023091745.1 of Budorcas taxicolor. NCBI lineage: Eukaryota > Metazoa > Chordata > Mammalia > Artiodactyla > Bovidae > Budorcas > Budorcas taxicolor. Next base: position 74,497 of record NW_026292806.1, on the reverse strand, counting down.
TCGAGATGAGGGAATCTTTCCCTGCTTCGTCGGGAAAGAGTTCCCGGCCTTCCCGTCGCATCTCAAGAAGAGGCCCTCTCAACAGGAACGGCGAGAGGAAACCAGGGTCGTGCCACCATTCCAAGAGACCCCAGATGTCTCAGTCCATTCCAGAGGAACCTCTTTTCCCTACACCGGCTCGTCTTTCACGCCGAGGATCGACTCACACCAAGGTGGCACGTGGCACAGCCCTGTGGGAAAGCCTCGTGGGAAAGCCTGGAGGGACAGCCTCGAGGGAAAGCCACAGATCCTTTGATCCACGTGACAGGAAGCGTGACACTACTGCTGCAGCTCGGGAGGAAAGTGCACGTGCATGCCCCCACTCGAGACGAGGCCTGACTCCCCTGGGGAGACTCAGAAGCACCCTTAGATCCATGGCAACACTGGAGAGGAATCCTCAGGTTCTGGCCCCGACTCCACACAAGGACTGAGGCCCCGGCATGGACGGGAGAGGAATCCCGAGAGGTCCCCTAGCAACTCGCATGGGAAGTGGCCTTTCCTGAGGCCACAAAAGCGGGTCCCTGAGGTCCCCGTCGTATCCCGAGAAGACGTGCCGCAACTCGAGAAAATCCAGGAGGTTCTCCCCTCCAGGCGAGATGAGGCTCATTTCCGCTGAGGCGTCTCGATGCTGATCACACCTCCCCTCTGGAACTTCGAATGGGTCCTTCACAATCTTGGTGCAAATCAAGAAGTTCCCCGACATACCCGTCTTCACTCGAGAGGAATCACGAGGGTCCCGCCCACATCCAGAGGAGCCCCGTTTCCGCCTCATAGCTCGAGATGCGGGATCCTTTCCCTGTTTCGTCGGGAAAGAGTTCCCGGCGTTCCCGTCGCATCTCAAGAGGAGGCCCTCTCAACAGGAACGGCGAAAGGAACTCCAGGGTCGTGCCACCATTCCAAGAGTCCCCCAGATATCTCAGTCCATTGTAGAGGAAACTCTTTTCCCTTCACCGGCTCGTCTTTCCCGCCGAGGATCGACTCACACCAAGGTGGCACGTGGCACAGCCCTGTGGGAAAGCCTCGTGGGAAAGCCTCGAGGGACAGCCTCGAGCGACAGCCTCGAGGGAAAGCCACAGATCCCTTGATCCACGTGACAGGAAGCGTAACACTACTGCTGCAGCTCGGGAGGAAAGCGCACGTGCATGCCCCCACTCGAGACGAGGCCTGACTCCCCTGGGGAGACTCAGAAGCACCCCAAGATCCATGGCAACACTGGAGAGGAATCCTCATGTTCCGGCCCCGACGCCACACAAGGACTGAGGCCCCAGCATGGACGGGAGAGAAATCCCGAAAGGTCCCCTAGCAACTCGCATGGGGACTGGCTTTTCCTGAGGCCAGCAGAGCGGGTCCATGTGGTCCCCGTCGTAACTCGAGAAGACCTGCCGCAACTCGAGAAAATCCAGGAGGTTCTCCCCTCCAGGCGAGATGAGGCCCATTTCCGCTGAGGCGTCTCGAGGCTGATCACACCTCACCTCTGGAACTTCGAAAGGGTCCTTCACACCCTTGGTGCAAATCAAGAAGTTCCCCGACCTAGCCGTCTCCACTCGAGAGGAATCACGTGGGTCCCGCCCACATCCAGAGGAGCCCCGTTTCCGCCTCGTAGCTCGAGATGAGGGATCCTTTCCCTGCTTCGTCGGGAAAGAGTTCCCGGCATTCCCGTCGCATCTCAAGAGGAGGCCCTCTCAACAGGAACGGCGAGAGGAACTCCAGGGTCGTGCCACCATTCCAAGAGTCCCCCAGATGTCTCAGTCCATTCCAGAGGAACCTCTTTTCCCTTCACCGGCTCGTCTTTCACGCCGAGGATCGACTCACACCAAGGTGGCACGTGGCACAGCCCTGTGGGAAAGCCTCGTGGGAAAGCCTCCAGGGACAGCCTCGAGGGAAAGACACAGATCCCTTGATCCACGTGACAGGAAGCGTGACACTACTGCTGCAGCTCGGGAGGAAAACGCACGTGCATGCCCCCACTCGAGACGAGGCCTGACTCCCCTGGGGAGACTCAGAAGCACCCCAAGATCCATGGCAACACTGGAGAGGAATCCTCAGGTTCCGGCCCCGACTCCACACAAGGACTGAGGCCCCGGCATGGACGGGAGAGGTATCCCGAGAGGTCCCCTAGCAACTCGCACGGGGACTGGCTTTTCCTGAGGCGACCAGAGCGGGTCCCTGAGGTCCTCGTCGTAACTCGAGAAGACCTGCCGCAACTCGAGAAAATCCAGGAGGTTCCCCCCTCCAGGCGAGATGAGGCCCCTTTCCGCTGAGGCGTCTTGAGGCTGATAACACCTCCCCTCTGGAACTTGGAAAGGGTCCTTCACACCCTTGGTGCAAATCAAGAAGTTCCCTGACATACCCGTCTCCACTCGAGAGGAAACACGAGGGTCCCGCCCACATCCAGAGTAGCCCCGTTTCCGCCTCGTAGGTCGAGATGAGGGATCCTTTCCCTGCTTCGTCGGGAAAGAGTTCCCGTCGTTCCCGTCACATCTCAAGAGGAGGACCTCTCAACAGGAACGGCGAGAGGAACTCCAGGGTCGTGCCACCATTCCAAGAGTCCCCCAGATGTCTCAGTCCATAAAAGAGGAACCTCTTTTCCCTACATCGACTCGTCTTTCACGCCGAGGTACGACTCACACCAAGGTGGCACGTGGCACAGCCCTGTGGGAAAGCCTCGTGGGAAAGCCACAGATCCCTTGATTCACGTGACAGGAAGCGTGACACTACTGCTGCAGCTCGGGAGGAAAGCGCACGTGCATGCCCCCACTCGAGACGAGGCCTGACTCCCCTGGGGAGACTCAGAAGCACCCTTAGATCCATGGCAACACTGGAGAGGAATCCTCAGGTTCTGGCCCCGACTCCACACAAGGACTGAGGCCCCGGCATGGACGGGAGAGGAATCCCGAGAGGTCCCCTAGCAACTCGCATGGGGAGTGGCCTTTCCTGAGGCCACAAAAGCGGGTCCCTGAGGTCCCCGTCGTATCCCGAGAAGACGTGCCGCAACTCGAGAAAATCCAGGAGGTTCTCCCCTCCAGGCGAGATGAGGCTCATTTCCGCTGAGGCGTCTCGATGCTGATCACACCTCCCCTCTGGAACTTCGAATGGGTCCTTCACAACCTTGGTGCAAATCAAGAAGTTCCCCGACATACCCGTCTCCACTCGAGAGGAATCACGAGGGTCCCGCCCACATCCAGAGGAGCCCCGTTTCCGCCTCATAGCTCGAGATGAGGGATCCTTTCCCTGTTTCGTCGGGAAAGAGTTCCCGGCGTTCCCGTCGCATCTCAAGAGGAGGCCCTCTCAACAGGAACGGCGAGAGGAACTCCAGGGTCGTGCCACCATTCCAAGAGTCCCCCAGATATCTCAGTCCATTGCAGAGGAAACTCTTTTCCCTTCACCGGCTCGTCTTTCACGCCGAGGATCGACTCACACCAAGTTGGCACGAGGCACAGCCCTGTGGGAAAGCCTCGTGGGAAAGCCTCGAGGGACAGCCTCGAGGGAAAGCCACAGATCCCTTGATCCACGTCACAGGAAGCGTGACACTACTGCTGCAGCTCGGGAGGAAAGCCCACGTGCATGCCCCCACTCGAGACGAGGCCTGACTCCCCTGGGGAGACTCAGAAGCACCCCAAGATCCATGGTAACACTGGAGAGGAATCTTCAGGTTCCAGCCCCGACTCCACACAAGGACTGAGGCCCCGGCATGGACGGGAGAGGTATCCCGAGAGGTCCCCTAGCAACTCGCACGGGGACTGGCTTTTCCTGAGGCGACCAGAGCGGGTCCCTGAGGTCCTCGTCGTAACTCGAGAAGACCTGCCGCAACTCGAGAAAATCCAGGAGGTTCCCCCCTCCAGGCGAGATGAGGCCCCTTTCCGCTGAGGCGTCTTGAGGCTGATAACACCTCCCCTCTGGAACTTGGAAAGGGTCCTTCACACCCTTGGTGCAAATCAAGAAGTTCCCTGACATACCCGTCTCCACTCGAGAGGAAACACGAGGGTCCCGCCCACATCCAGAGTAGCCCCGTTTCCGCCTCGTAGGTCGAGATGAGGGATCCTTTCCCTGCTTCGTCGGGAAAGAGTTCCCGTCGTTCCCGTCACATCTCAAGAGGAGGACCTCTCAACAGGAACGGCGAGAGGAACTCCAGGGTCGTGCCACCATTCCAAGAGTCCCCCAGATGTCTCAGTCCATAAAAGAGGAACCTCTTTTCCCTACATCGACTCGTCTTTCACGCCGAGGTACGACTCACACCAAGGTGGCACGTGGCACAGCCCTGTGGGAAAGCCTCGTGGGAAAGCCACAGATCCCTTGATCCACGTGACAGGAAGCGTGACACTACTGCTGCAGCTCGGGAGGAAAGCGCACGTGCATGCCCCCACTCGAGACGAGGCCTGACTCCCCTGGGGAGACTCAGAAGCACCCTTAGATCCATGGCAACACTGGAGAGGAATCCTCAGGTTCTGGCCCCGACTCCACACAAGGACTGAGGCCCCGGCATGGACGGGAGAGGAATCCCGAGAGGTCCCCTAGCAACTCGCATGGGGAGTGGCCTTTCCTGAGGCCACAAAAGCGGGTCCCTGAGGTCCCCGTCGTATCCCGAGAAGACGTGCCGCAACTCGAGAAAATCCAGGCGGTTCTCCCCTCCAGGCGAGATGAGGCTCATTTCCGCTGAGGCGTCTCGATGCTGATCACACCTCCCCTCTGGAACTTCGAATGGGTCCTTCACAACCTTGGTGCAAATCAAGAAGTTCCCCGACATACCCGTCTCCACTCGAGAGGAATCACGAGGGTCCCGCCCACATCCAGAGGAGCCCCGTTTCCGCCTCATAGCTCGAGATGAGGGATCCTTTCCCTGTTTCGTCGGGAAAGAGTTCCCGGCGTTCCCGTCGCATCTCAAGAGGAGGCCCTCTCAACAGGAACGGCGAGAGGAACTCCAGGGTCGTGCCACCATTCCAAGAGTCCCCCAGATATCTCAGTCCATTGCAGAGGAAACTCTTTTCCCTTCACCGGCTCGTCTTTCACGCCGAGGATCGACTCACACCAAGTTGGCACGAGGCACAGCCCTGTGGGAAAGCCTCGTGGGAAAGCCTCGAGGGACAGCCTCGAGGGAAAGCCACAGATCCCTTGATCCACGTCACAGGAAGCGTGACACTACTGCTGCAGCTCGGGAGGAAAGCGCACGTGCATGCCCCCACTCGAGACGAGGCCTGACTCCCCTGGGGAGACTCAGAAGCACCCCAAGATCCATGGTAACACTGGAGAGGAATCTTCAGGTTCCAGCCCCGACTCCACACAAGGACTGAGGCCCCGGCATGGACGGGAGAGGAATCCCGAGAGGTCCCCTAGCAACTCGCATGGGGACTGGCCTTTCCTGAGGCCACCATAGCGGGTCCCTGAGGTCCCCGTCATAACTCGAGAAGACCTGCCGCAACTCGAGAAAATCCAGGAGGTTCTCCCCTCCAGGCGAGATGAGGCCCCTTTCCGCTGAGGCGTCTCGAGGGTGATCACACCTCCGCTCTGGAACTTCGAAAGGGTCCTTCACACCCTTGGTGCAAATCAAGAAGTTCCCCGACCTAGCCGTCTCCACTCGAGAGGAATCACGAGGGTCCCGCCCACATCCAGAGGAGCCCCGCTTCCGCCTCGTAGCTCGAGATGAGGGATCCTTTCCCTGCTTCGTCGGGAAAGAGTTCCCGGCATTCCCGTCGCATCTCAAGAGGAGGCCCTCTCAACAGGAACGGCGAGAGGAACTCCAGGGTCGTGCCACCATTCCAAGAGTCCCCTAGATGTCTCAGTCCATTCCAGAGGAACCTCTTTTCCCTTCACCGGCTCGTCTTTCACGCCGAGGATCGACTCACACCAAGGTGGCACGTGGCACAGCCCTGTGGGAAAGCCTCGTGGGAAAGCCTCGAGGGACAGCCTCGAGGGAAAGCCACAGATCCCTTGATCCACGTGACAGGAAGCGTAACACTACTGCTGCAGCTCGGGAGGAAAGCGCACGTGCATGCCCCCACTCGAGACGAGGCCTGACTCCCCTGGGGAGACTCAGAAGCACCCCAAGATCCATGGCAACACTGGAGAGGAATCCTCAGGTTCCGGCCCCGACTCCACACAAGGACTGAGGCCCCGGCATGGACGGGAGAGGTATCCCGAGAGGTCCCCTAGCAACTCGCACGGGAACTGGCTTTTCCTGAGGCGACCAGAGCGGGTCCCTGAGGTCCTCGTCGTAACTCGAGAAGACCTGCCGCAACTCGAGAAAATCCAGGAGGTTCCCCCCTCCAGGCGAGATGAGGCCCCTTTCCGCTGAGGCGTCTTGAGGCTGATAACACCTCCCCTCTGGAACTTGGAAAGGGTCCTTCACACCCTTGGTGCAAATCAAGAAGTTCCCTGACATACCCGTCTCCACTCGAGAGGAAACACGAGGGTCCCGCCCACATCCAGAGTAGCCCCGTTTCCGCCTCGTAGGTCGAGATGAGGGATCCTTTCCCTGCTTCGTCGGGAAAGAGTTCCCGTCGTTCCCGTCACATCTCAAGAGGAGGACCTCTCAACAGGAACGGCGAGAGGAACTCCAGGGTCGTGCCACCATTCCAAGAGTCCCCCAGATGTCTCAGTCCATAAAAGAGGAACCTCTTTTCCCTACATCGACTCGTCTTTCACGCCGAGGTACGACTCACACCAAGGTGGCACGTGGCACAGCCCTGTGGGAAAGCCTCGTGGGAAAGCCACAGATCCCTTGATCCACGTGACAGGAAGCGTGACACTACTGCTGCAGCTCGGGAGGAAAGCGCACGTGCATGCCCCCACTCGAGACGAGGCCTGACTCCCCTGGGGAGACTCAGAAGCACCCTTAGATCCATGGCAACACTGGAGAGGAATCCTCAGGTTCCAGCCCCGACTCCACACAAGGACTGAGGCCCCGGCATGGACGGGAGAGGAATCCCGAGAGGTCCCCTAGCAACTCGCATGGGGAGTGGCCTTTCCTGAGGCCACAAAAGCGGGTCCCTGAGGTCCCCGTCGTATCCCGAGAAGACGTGCCGCAACTCGAGAAAATCCAGGAGGTTCTCCCCTCCAGGCGAGATGAGGCTCATTTCGGCTGAGGCGTCTCGATGCTGATCACACCTCCCCTCTGGAACTTCGAATGGGTCCTTCACAACCTTGGTGCAAATCAAGAAGTTCCCCGACATACCCGTCTCCACTCGAGAGGAATCACGAGGGTCCCGCCCACATCCAGAGGAGCCCCGTTTCCGCCTCATAGCTCGAGATGAGGGATCCTTTCCCTGTTTCGTCGGGAAAGAGTTCCCGGCGTTCCCATCGCATCTCAAGAGGAGGCCCTCTCAACAGGAACGGCGAGAGGAACTCCAGGGTCGTGCCACCATTCCAAGAGTCCCCCAGATATCTCAGTCCATTGCAGAGGAAACTCTTTTCCCTTCACCGGCTCGTCTTTCACGCCGAGGATCGACTCACACCAAGTTGGCACGAGGCACAGCCCTGTGGGAAAGCCTCGTGGGAAAGCCTCAAGGGACAGCCTCGAGGGAAAGCCACAGATCCCTTGATCCACGTCACAGGAAGCGTGACACTACTGCTGCAGCTCGGGAGGAAAGCGCACGTGCATGCCCCCACTCGAGACGAGGCCTGACTCCCCTGGGGAGACTCAGAAGCACCCCAAGATCCATGGTAACACTGGAGAGGAATCTTCAGGTTCCAGCCCCGACTCCACACAAGGACTGAGGCCCCGGCATGGACGGGAGAGGAATCCCGAGAGGTCCCCTAGCAACTCGCATGGGGACTGGCCTTTCCTGAGGCCACAAGAGCGGGTCCCTGAGGTCCCCGTCATAACTCGAGAAGACCTGCCGCAACTCGAGAAAATCCAGGAGGTTCTCCCCTCCAGGCGAGATGAGGCCCCTTTCCGCTGAGGCGTCTCGAGGGTGATCACACCTCCGCTCTGGAACTTCGAAAGGGTCCTTCACACCCTTGGTGCAAATCAAGAAGTTCCCCGACATACCCGTCTCCACTCGAGAGGAATCACGAGTGTCCCGCCCACATCCAGAGGAGCCCCGCTTCCGCCTCGTAGCTCGAGATGAGGGATCCTTTCCCTGTTTCGTCGGGAAAGAGTTCCCGGCGTTCCCGTCGCATCTCAAGAGGAGGCCCTCTCAACAGGAACGGCGAGAGGAACTCCAGGGTCGTGCCACCATTCCAAGAGTCCCCCAGATGTCTCAGTCCATTCCAGAGGAACCTCTTTTCCCTTCACCGGCTCATCTTTCACGCCGAGGATCGACTCACACCAAGTTGGCACGTGGCACAGCCCTGTGGGAAAGCCTCGTGGGAAAGCCTCGAGGGACAGCCTCGAGGGAAAGCCACAGATCCCTTGATGCACGTGACAGGAAGCGTGACACTACTGCTGCAGCTCGGGAGGAAAGCGCACGTGCATGCCCCCACTCGAGACGAGGCCTGACTCCCCTGGGGAGACTCAGAAGCACCCCAAGATCCATGGCAACACTGGAGAGGAATCTTCAGGTTCCATCCCCGACTCCACAGAAGGACTGAGGCCCCGACATTGACGGGAGAGGAATCTCGAGAGGTCCCCTAGCATCTCGCATGGGGACTGGCCTTTCCTGAGGCCACCAGAGCGGGTCCCTGAGGTCCCCATCGTAACTCGAGAAGACCTGCCGCAACTCGAGAAAATCCAGGAGGTTCTCCCCTCCAGGCGAGATGAGGCCCATTTCCGCTGAGGCGTCTCGAGGCTGATCACACATCACTTCTGGAACTTCGAAAGGGTCCTTCACACCCTTGGTGCAAATCCAGAAGTTCCCTGACATACCCGTCTCCCCTCGAGAGGAATCACGAGGGTCCCGCCCACATCCAGAGGAGCGCCGTTTCTGCCTCGTAGCTCGAGATGAGGGAATCTTTCCCTGCTTCGTCGGGAAAGAGTTCCCGGCCTTCCCGTCGCATCTCAAGAAGAGGCCCTCTCAACAGGAACGGCGAGAGGAAACCAGGGTCGTGCCACCATTCCAAGAGACCCCAGATGTCTCAGTCCATTCCAGAGGAACCTCTTTTCCCTACACCGGCTCGTCTTTCACGCCGAGGATCGACTCACACCAAGGTGGCACGTGGCACAGCCCTGTGGGAAAGCCTCGTGGGAAAGCCTCGAGGGACAGCCTCGAGGGAAAGCCACAGATCCTTTGATCCACGTGACAGGAAGCGAGACACTACTGCTGCAGCTCGGGAGGAAAGTGCACGTGCATGCCCCCACTCGAGACGAGGCCTGACTCCCCTGGGGAGACTCAGAAGCACCCTTAGATCCATGGCAACACTGGAGAGGAATCCTCAGGTTCTGGCCCCGACTCCACACAAGGACTGAGGCCCCGGCATGGACGGGAGAGGAATCCCGAGAGGTCCCCTAGCAACTCGCATGGGAAGTGGCCTTTCCTGAGGCCACAAAAGCGGGTCCCTGAGGTCCCCGTCGTATCCCGAGAAGACGTGCCGCAACTCGAGAAAATCCAGGAGGTTCTCCCCTCCAGGCGAGATGAGGCTCATTTCCGCTGAGGCGTCTCGATGCTGATCACACCTCCCCTCTGGAACTTCGAATGGGTCCTTCACAATCTTGGTGCAAATCAAGAAGTTCCCCGACATACCCGTCTTCACTCGAGAGGAATCACGAGGGTCCCGCCCACATCCAGAGGAGCCCCGTTTCCGCCTCATAGCTCGAGATGAGGGATCCTTTCCCTGTTTCGTCGGGAAAGAGTTCCCGGCGTTCCCGTCGCATCTCAAGAGGAGGCCCTCTCAACAGGAACGGCGAAAGGAACTCCAGGGTCGTGCCACCATTCCAAGAGTCCCCCAGATATCTCAGTCCATTGTAGAGGAAACTCTTTTCCCTTCACCGGCTCGTCTTTCCCACCGAGGATCGACTCACACCAAGGTGGCACGTGGCACAGCCCTGTGGGAAAGCCTCGTGGGAAAGCCTCGAGGGACAGCCTCGAGGGACAGCCTCGAGGGAAAGCCACAGATCCCTTGATCCACGTGACAGGAAGCGTAACACTACTGCTGCAGCTCGGGAGGAAAGCGCACGTGCATGCCCCCACTCGAGACGAGGCCTGACTCCCCTGGGGAGACTCAGAAGCACCCCAAGATCCATGGCAACACTGGAGAGGAATCCTCAGGTTCCGGCCCCGACTCCACACAAGGACTGAGGCCCCGGCATGGACGGGAGAGAAATCCCGAAAGGTCCCCTAGCAACTCGCATGGGGACTGGCTTTTCCTGAGGCCAGCAGAGCGGGTCCATGTGGTCCCCGTCGTAACTCGAGAAGACCTGCCGCAACTCGAGAAAATCCAGGAGGTTCTCCCCTCCAGGCGAGATGAGGCCCATTTCCGCTGAGGCGTCTCGAGGCTGATCACACCTCACCTCTGGAACTTCGAAAGGGTCCTTCATACCCTTGGTGCAAATCAAGAAGTTCCCCGACATACCCGTCTCCACTCGAGAGGAATCACGTGGGTCCCGCCCACATCCAGAGGAGCCCCGTTTCCGCCTCGTAGCTCGAGATGAGGGATCCTTTCCCTGCTTCGTCGGGAAAGAGTTCCCGGCATTCCCGTCGCATCTCAAGAGGAGGCCCTCTCAACAGGAACGGCGAGAGGAACTCCAGGGTCGTGCCACCATTCCAAGAGTCCCCCAGATGTCTCAGTCCATTCCAGAGGAACCTCTTTTCCCTTCACCGGCTCGTCTTTCACGCCGAGGATCGACTCACACCAAGGTGGCACGTGGCACAGCCCTGTGGGAAAGCCTCGTGGGAAAGCCTCGAGGGACAGCCTCGAGGGAAAGCCACAGATCCCTTGATCCACGTGACAGGAAGCGTGACACTACTGCTGCAGCTCGGGAGGAAAACGCACGTGCATGCCCCCACTCGAGACGAGGCCTGACTCCCCTGGGGAGACTCAGAAGCACCCCAAGATCCATGGCAACACTGGAGAGGAATCCTCAGGTTCCGGCCCCGACTCCACACAAGGACTGAGGCCCCGGCATGGACGGGAGAGGTATCCCGAGAGGTCCCCTAGCAACTCGCACGGGGACTGGCTTTTCCTGAGGCGACCAGAGCGGGTCCCTGAGGTCCTCGTCGTAACTCGAGAAGACCTGCCGCAACTCGAGAAAATCCAGGAGGTTCCCCCCTCCAGGCGAGATGAGGCCCCTTTCCGCTGAGGCGTCTTGAGGCTGATAACACCTCCCCTCTGGAACTTGGAAAGGGTCCTTCACACCCTTGGTGAAAATCAAGAAGTTCCCTGACATACCCGTCTCCACTCGAGAGGAAACACGAGGGTCCCGCCCACATCCAGAGTAGCCCCGTTTCCGCCTCGTAGGTCGAGATGAGGGATCCTTTCGCTGCTTCGTCGGGAAAGAGTTCCCGTCGTTCCCGTCACATCTCAAGAGGAGGACCTCTCAACAGGAACGGCGAGAGGAACTCCAGGGTCGCGCCACCATTCCAAGAGTCCCCCAGATGTCTCAGTCCATAAAAGAGGAACCTCTTTTCCCTACATCGACTCGTCTTTCACGCCGAGGTACGATTCACACCAAGGTGGCACGTGGCACAGCCCTGTGGGAAAGCCTCGTGGGAAAGCCACAGATCCCTTGATCCACGTGACAGGAAGCGTGACACTACTGCTGCAGCTCGGGAGGAAAGCGCACGTGCATGCCCCCACTCGAGACGAGGCCTGACTCCCCTGGGGAGACTCAGAAGCACCCTTAGATCCATGGCAACACTGGAGAGGAATCCTCAGGTTCTGGCCCCGACTCCACACAAGGACTGAGGCCCCGGCATGGACGGGAGAGGAATCCCGAGAGGTCCCCTAGCAACTCGCATGGGGAGTGGCCTTTCCTGAGGCCACAAAAGCGGGTCCCTGAGGTCCCCGTCGTATCCCGAGAAGACGTGCCGCAACTCGAGAAAATCCAGGAGGTTCTCCCCTCCAGGCGAGATGATGCTCATTTCCGCTGAGGCATCTCGATGCTGATCACACCTCCCCTCTGGAACTTCGAATGGGTCCTTCACAACCTTGGTGCAAATCAAGAAGTTCCCCGACATACCCGTCTCCACTCGAGAGGAATCACGAGGGTCCCGCCCACATCCAGAGGAGCCCCGTTTCCGCCTCATAGCTCGAGATGAGGGATCCTTTCCCTGTTTCGTCGGGAAAGAGTTCCCGGCGTTCCCGTCGCATCTCAAGAGGAGGCCCTCTCAACAGGAACGGCGAGAGGAACTCCAGGGTCGTGCCACCATTCCAAGAGTCCCCCAGATATCTCAGTCCATTGCAGAGGAAACTCTTTTCCCTTCACCGGCTCGTCTTTCACGCCGAGGATCGACTCACACCAAGTTGGCACGAGGCACAGCCCTGTGGGAAAGCCTCGTGGGAAAGCCTCGAGGGACAGCCTCGAGGGAAAGACACAGATCCCTTGATCCACGTCACAGGAAGCGTGACACTACTGCTGCAGCTCGGGAGGAAAGCGCACGTGCATGCCCCCACTCGAGACGAGGCCTGACTCCCCTGGGGAGACTCAGAAGCACCCCAAGATCCATGGTAACACTGGAGAGGAATCTTCAGGTTCCAGCCCCGACTCCACACAAGGACTGAGGCCCCGGCATGGACGGGAGAGGAATCCCGAGAGGTCCCCTAGCAACTCGCATGGGGACTGGCCTTTCCTGAGGCCACCAGAGCGGGTCCCTGAGGTCCCCGTCATAACTCGAGAAGACCTGCCGCAACTCGAGAAAATCCAGGAGGTTCTCCCCTCCAGGCGAGATGAGGCCCCTTTCCGCTGAGGCGTCTCGAGGGTGATCACACCTCCGCTCTGGAACTTCGAAAGGGTCCTTCACACCCTTGGTGCAAATCAAGAAGTTCCCCGACCTAGCCGTCTCCACTCGAGAGGAATCACGAGGGTCCCGCCCACATCCAGAGGAGCCCCGTTTCCGCCTCGTAGCTCGAGATGAGGGATCCTTTCCCTGCTTCGTCGGGAAAGAGTTCCCGGCATTCCCGTCGCATCTCAAGAGGAGGCCCTCTCAACAGGAACGGCGAGAGGAACTCCAGGGTCGTGCCACCATTCCAAGAGTCCCCCAGATGTCTCAGTCCATTCCAGAGGAACCTCTTTTCCCTTCACCGGCTCGTCTTTCACACCGAGGATCGACTCACACCAAGGTGGCACGTGGCACAGCCCTGTGGGAAAGCCTCGTGGGAAAGCCTCGAGGGACAGCCTCGAGGGAAAGCCACAGATCCCTTGATCCACGTGACAGGAAGCGTAACACTACTGCTGCAGCTCGGGAGGAAAGCGCACGTGCATGCCCCCACTCGAGACGAGGCCTGACTCCCCTGGGGAGACTCAGAAGCACCCCAAGATCCATGGCAACACTGGAGAGGAATCCTCAGGTTCCGGCCCCGACTCCACACAAGGACTGAGGCCCCGGCATGGACGGGAGAGGTATCCCGAGAGGTCCCCTAGCAACTCGCACGGGAACTGGCTTTTCCTGAGGCGACCAGAGCGGGTCCCTGAGGTCCTCGTCGTAACTCGAGAAGACCTGCCGCAACTCGAGAAAATCCAGGAGGTTCCCCCCTCCAGGCGAGATGAGGCCCCTTTCCGCTGAGGCGTCTTGAGGCTGATAACACCTCCCCTCTGGAACTTGGAAAGGGTCCTTCACACCCTTGGTGCAAATCAAGAAGTTCCCTGACATACCCGTCTCCACTCGAGAGGAAACACGAGGGTCCCGCCCACATCCAGAGTAGCCCCGTTTCCGCCTCGTAGGTCGAGATGAGGGATCCTTTCCCTGCTTCGTCGGGAAAGAGTTCCCGTCGTTCCCGTCACATCTCAAGAGGAGGACCTCTCAACAGGAACGGCGAGAGGAACTCCAGGGTCGTGCCACCATTCCAAGAGTCCCCCAGATGTCTCAGTCCATAAAAGAGGAACCTCTTTTCCCTACATCGACTCGTCTTTCACGCCGAGGTACGACTCACACCAAGGTGGCACGTGGCACAGCCCTGTGGGAAAGCCTCGTGGGAAAGCCACAGATCCCTTGATCCACGTGACAGGAAGCGTGACACTACTGCTGCAGCTCGGGAGGAAAGCGCACGTGCATGCCCCCACTCGAGACGAGGCCTGACTCCCCTGGGGAGACTCAGAAGCACCCTTAGATCCATGGCAACACTGGAGAGGAATCCTCAGGTTCTGGCCCCGACTCCACACAAGGACTGAGGCCCCGGCATGGACGGGAGAGGAATCCCGAGAGGTCCCCTAGCAACTCGCATGGGGAGTGGCCTTTCCTGAGGCCACAAAAGCGGGTCCCTGAGGTCCCCGTCGTATCCCGAGAAGACGTGCCGCAACTCGAGAAAATCCAGGAGGTTCTCCCCTCCAGGCGAGATGAGGCTCATTTCGGCTGAGGCGTCTCGATGCTGATCACACCTCCCCTCTGGAACTTCGAATGGGTCCTTCACAACCTTGGTGCAAATCAAGAAGTTCCCCGACATACCCGTCTCCACTCGAGAGGAATCACGAGGGTCCCGCCCACATCCAGAGGAGCCCCGTTTCCGCCTCATAGCTCGAGATGAGGGATCCTTTCCCTGTTTCGTCGGGAAAGAGTTCCCGGCGTTCCCGTCGCATCTCAAGAGGAGGCCCTCTCAACAGGAACGGCGAGAGGAACTCCAGGGTCGTGCCACCATTCCAAGAGTCCCCCAGATATCTCAGTCCATTGCAGAGGAAACTCTTTTCCCTTCACCGGCTCGTCTTTCACGCCGAGGATCGACTCACACCAAGTTGGCACGAGGCACAGCCCTGTGGGAAAGCCTCGTGGGAAAGCCTCGAGGGACAGCCTCGAGGGAAAGCCACAGATCCCTTGATCCACGTCACAGGAAGCGTGACACTACTGCTGCAGCTCGGGAGGAAAGCGCACGTGCATGCCCCCACTCGAGACGAGGCCTGACTCCCCTGGGGAGACTCAGAAGCACCCCAAGATCCATGGTAACACTGGAGAGGAATCTTCAGGTTCCAGCCCCGACTCCACACAAGGACTGAGGCCCCGGCATGGACGGGAGAGGAATCCCGAGCGGTCCCCTAGCAACTCGCATGGGGACTGGCCTTTCCTGAGGCCACCAGAGCGGGTCCCTGAGGTCCCCGTCGTAACTCGAGAAGACCTGCGCAACTCGAGAAAATCCAGGAGGTTCTCCCCTCCAGGCGAGATGAGGCCCATTTCCGCTGAGGGGTCTCGAGGCTGATCACACATCACTTCTGGAACTTCGAAAGGGTCCTTCACACCCTTGGTGCAAATCAAGAAGTTCCCAGACATACCCGTCTCCACTCGAGAGGAATCACGAGGGTCCCGCCCACATCCAGAGGAGCCCCGTTTCCGCCTCGTAGCTCGAGATGAGGGAATCTTTCCCTGCTTCGTCGGGAAACAGTTCCCGGCCTTCCCGTCGCATCTCAAGAGGAGGCCCTCTCAACAGGAACGGCAAGAGGAACTCCAGGGTCGTGCCACCATTCCAAGAGTCCCCCAGATGTCTCAGTACATACCAGAGGAAACTCTTTTCCCTACACCGGCTCGTCTTTCACGCCAAGGATCGACTCACACCAAGGTGGCACGTGGCACAGCCCTGTGGGAAAGCCTCGTGGGAAAGGCTCGAGGGACAGCCTCGAGGGAAAGCCACAGATCCCTTGATCCACGTGACAGGAAGCATGACACTACTGCTGCAGCTCAGGAGGAAAGCGCACGTACATGCCCCCACTCCAGACGAGGCCTGACTCCCCTGGGGAGACTCAGAAGCACGCCTAGATCCATGGCAACACTGGAGAGGAATCCTCACGTTTCGGCCCCGACTCCACACAAGGACTGAGGCCCCGGCATGGACGGGAGAGGAATCCCGAGAGGTCCCCTAGCAACTCGCATGGGGACTGGCCTTTACTGAGGCCACCAGAGCGGGTCCCTGAGGTCCCCGTCGTAACTCGAGAAGACCTGCGCAACTCGAGAAAATCCAGGAGGTTCTCCCCTCCAGGCGAGATGAGGCCCATTTCCGCTGAGGCGTCTCGAGGCTGATCACACATCACTTCTGGAACTTCGAAAGGGTCTTTCACACACTTGGTGCAAATCAAGAAGTTCCCAGACATACCCGTCTCCACTGGAGAGGAATCACGAGGGTCCCGCCCACATCCAGAGGAGCGCCGTTTCCGCCTCTTAGCTCGAGATGAGGAAATCTTTCCCTGCTTCGTCGGGAAAGAGTTCCCGGCCTTCCCGTCGCATCTCAAGAGGAGGCCCTCTCAACAGGAACGGCGAGAGGAACTCCAGGGTCGTGCCACCGTTCCAAGAGTCCCCCAGATGTCTCAGTCCATACCAGAGGAACCTCTTTTCCCTTCACCGGCTCGTCTTTCACGCCGAGGATCGACTCACACCAAGGTGGCACGTGGCACAGCCCTGTGGGAAAGCCTCGTGGGAAAGCCTCGAGGGACAGCCTCGAGGGAAAGCCACAGATCCCTTGATCCACGTGACAGGAAGCGTGACACTACTGCTGCAGCTCGGGAGGAAAGCGCACGTGCATGCCCCCACTCGAGACGATGCCTGACTCCCCTGGGGAGACTCCGAAGCACCCCAAGATCCATGGCAACACTGGAGAGGAATCCTCACGTTCCGGCCACGACTCCACAGAAGGACTGAGGCCCCGGCATGGACGGGAGAGGAATCCCGAGAGGTCCCCTAGCAACTCGCATGGGGACTGGCCTTTCCTGAGGCCACCAGAGCGGGTCCCTGAGGTCCCCGTCATAACTCGAGAAGACCTGCCGCAACTCGAGAAAATCCAGGAGGTTCTCCCCTCCAGGCGAGATGAGGCCCCTTTCCGCTGAGGCGTCTCGAGGGTGATCACACCTCCGCTCTGGAACTTCGAAAGGGTCCTTCACACCCTTGGTGCAAATCAAGAAGTTCCCCGACCTAGCCGTCTCCACTCGAGAGGAATCACGAGGGTCCCGCCCACATCCAGAGGAGCCCCGTTTCCGCCTCGTAGCTCGAGATGAGGGATCCTTTCCCTGCTTCGTCGGGAAAGAGTTCCCGGCATTCCCGTCGCATCTCAAGAGGAGGCCCTCTCAACAGGAACGGCGAGAGGAACTCCAGGGTCGTGCCACCATTCCAAGAGTCCCCCAGATGTCTCAGTCCATTCCAGAGGAACCTCTTTTCCCTTCACCGGCTCGTCTTTCACGCCGAGGATCGACTCACACCAAGGTGGCACGTGGCACAGCCCTGTGGGAAAGCCTCGTGGGAAAGCCTCGAGGGACAGCCTCGAGGGAAAGCCACAGATCCCTTGATCCACGTGACAGGAAGCGTAACACTACTGCTGCAGCTCGGGAGGAAAGCGCACGTGCATGCCCCCACTCGAGACGAGGCCTGACTCCCCTGGGGAGACTCAGAAGCACCCCAAGATCCATGGCAACACTGGAGAGGAATCCTCAGGTTCCGGCCCCGACTCCACACAAGGACTGAGGCCCCGGCATGGACGGGAGAGGTATCCCGAGAGGTCCCCTAGCAACTCGCACGGGAACTGGCTTTTCCTGAGGCGACCAGAGCGGGTCCCTGAGGTCCTCGTCGTAACTCGAGAAGACCTGCCGCAACTCGAGAAAATCCAGGAGGTTCCCCCCTCCAGGCGAGATGAGGCCCCTTTCCGCTGAGGCGTCTTGAGGCTGATAACACCTCCCCTCTGGAACTTGGAAAGGGTCCTTCACACCCTTGGTGCAAATCAAGAAGTTCCCTGACATACCCGTCTCCACTCGAGAGGAAACACGAGGGTCCCGCCCACATCCAGAGTAGCCCCGTTTCCGCCTCGTAGGTCGAGATGAGGGATCCTTTCCCTGCTTCGTCGGGAAAGAGTTCCCGTCGTTCCCGTCACATCTCAAGAGGAGGACCTCTCAACAGGAACGGCGAGAGGAACTCCAGGGTCGTGCCACCATTCCAAGAGTCCCCCAGATGTCTCAGTCCATAAAAGAGGAACCTCTTTTCCCTACATCGACTCGTCTTTCACGCCGAGGTACGACTCACACCAAGGTGGCACGTGGCACAGCCCTGTGGGAAAGCCTCGTGGGAAAGCCACAGATCCCTTGATCCACGTGACAGGAAGCGTGACACTACTGCTGCAGCTCGGGAGGAAAGCGCACGTGCATGCCCCCACTCGAGACGAGGCCTGACTCCCCTGGGGAGACTCAGAAGCACCCTTAGATCCATGGCAACACTGGAGAGGAATCCTCAGGTTCTGGCCCCGACTCCACACAAGGACTGAGGCCCCGGCATGGACGGGAGAGGAATCCCGAGAGGTCCCCTAGCAACTCGCATGGGGAGTGGCCTTTCCTGAGGCCACAAAAGCGGGTCCCTGAGGTCCCCGTCGTATCCCGAGAAGACGTGCCGCAACTCGAGAAAATCCAGGAGGTTCTCCCCTCCAGGCGAGATGAGGCTCATTTCGGCTGAGGCGTCTCGATGCTGATCACACCTCCCCTCTGGAACTTCGAATGGGTCCTTCACAACCTTGGTGCAAATCAAGAAGTTCCCCGACATACCCGTCTCCACTCGAGAGGAATCACGAGGGTCCCGCCCACATCCAGAGGAGCCCCGTTTCCGCCTCATAGCTCGAGATGAGGGATCCTTTCCCTGTTTCGTCGGGAAAGAGTTCCCGGCGTTCCCGTCGCATCTCAAGAGGAGGCCCTCTCAACAGGAACGGCGAGAGGAACTCCAGGGTCGTGCCACCATTCCAAGAGTCCCCCAGATATCTCAGTCCATTGCAGAGGAAACTCTTTTCCCTTCACCGGCTCGTCTTTCACGCCGAGGATCGACTCACACCAAGTTGGCACGAGGCACAGCCCTGTGGGAAAGCCTCGTGGGAAAGCCTCGAGGGACAGCCTCGAGGGAAAGCCACAGATCCCTTGATCCACGTCACAGGAAGCGTGACACTACTGCTGCAGCTCGGGAGGAAAGCGCACGTGCATGCCCCCACTCGAGACGAGGCCTGACTCCCCTGGGGAGACTCAGAAGCACCCCAAGATCCATGGTAACACTGGAGAGGAATCTTCAGGTTCCAGCCCCGACTCCACACAAGGACTGAGGCCCCGGCATGGACGGGAGAGGAATCCCGAGCGGTCCCCTAGCAACTCGCATGGGGACTGGCCTTTCCTGAGGCCACCAGAGCGGGTCCCTGAGGTCCCCGTCGTAACTCGAGAAGACCTGCGCAACTCGAGAAAATCCAGGAGGTTCTCCCCTCCAGGCGAGATGAGGCCCATTTCCGCTGAGGGGTCTCGAGGCTGATCACACATCACTTCTGGAACTTCGAAAGGGTCCTTCACACCCTTGGTGCAAATCAAGAAGTTCCCAGACATACCCGTCTCCACTCGAGAGGAATCACGAGGGTCCCGCCCACATCCAGAGGAGCCCCGTTTCCGCCTCGTAGCTCGAGATGAGGGAATCTTTCCCTGCTTCGTCGGGAAACAGTTCCCGGCCTTCCCGTCGCATCTCAAGAGGAGGCCCTCTCAACAGGAACGGCAAGAGGAACTCCAGGGTCGTGCCACCATTCCAAGAGTCCCCCAGATGTCTCAGTACATACCAGAGGAAACTCTTTTCCCTACACCGGCTCGTCTTTCACGCCAAGGATCGACTCACACCAAGGTGGCACGTGGCACAGCCCTGTGGGAAAGCCTCGTGGGAAAGGCTCGAGGGACAGCCTCGAGGGAAAGCCACAGATCCCTTGATCCACGTGACAGGAAGCATGACACTACTGCTGCAGCTCAGGAGGAAAGCGCACGTACATGCCCCCACTCCAGACGAGGCCTGACTCCCCTGGGGAGACTCAGAAGCACGCCTAGATCCATGGCAACACTGGAGAGGAATCCTCACGTTTCGGCCCCGACTCCACACAAGGACTGAGGCCCCGGCATGGACGGGAGAGGAATCCCGAGAGGTCCCCTAGCAACTCGCATGGGGACTGGCCTTTACTGAGGCCACCAGAGCGGGTCCCTGAGGTCCCCGTCGTAACTCGAGAAGACCTGCGCAACTCGAGAAAATCCAGGAGGTTCTCCCCTCCAGGCGAGATGAGGCCCATTTCCGCTGAGGCGTCTCGAGGCTGATCACACATCACTTCTGGAACTTCGAAAGGGTCTTTCACACACTTGGTGCAAATCAAGAAGTTCCCAGACATACCCGTCTCCACTGGAGAGGAATCACGAGGGTCCCGCCCACATCCAGAGGAGCGCCGTTTCCGCCTCTTAGCTCGAGATGAGGAAATCTTTCCCTGCTTCGTCGGGAAAGAGTTCCCGGCCTTCCCGTCGCATCTCAAGAGGAGGCCCTCTCAACAGGAACGGCGAGAGGAACTCCAGGGTCGTGCCACCGTTCCAAGAGTCCCCCAGATGTCTCAGTCCATACCAGAGGAACCTCTTTTCCCTTCACCGGCTCGTCTTTCACGCCGAGGATCGACTCACACCAAGGTGGCACGTGGCACAGCCCTGTGGGAAAGCCTCGTGGGAAAGCCTCGAGGGACAGCCTCGAGGGAAAGCCACAGATCCCTTGATCCACGTGACAGGAAGCGTGACACTACTGCTGCAGCTCGGGAGGAAAGCGCACGTGCATGCCCCCACTCGAGACGAGGCCTGACTCCCCTGGGGAGACTCCGAAGCACCCCAAGATCCATGGCAACACTGGAGAGGAATCCTCACGTTCCGGCCACGACTCCACAGAAGGACTGAGGCCCCGGCATGGACGGGAGAGAAATCCCGAGTTGGCCCCTAGCAACTCGCATGGGGACTGGCCTTTCCTGAGGCCACCAGAGCGGGTCCCTGAGGTCCCCGTGGTAACTCGAGAAGACCTGCCAGAACTCGAGAAAATCCAGGAGGTTCTCCCCTCCAGGCGTGATGAGGCCCATTTCCGCTGAGGCGTCTCGAGGCTGATCACACCTCACCTCTGGAATTTCGAAAGGGTCCTTCACACCCTTGGTTCAAATCAAGAAGTTCCCCGACATACCCGTCTCCACTCGAGAGGAAACACGAGGGTGCCGCCCACATCCAGAGGAACCCCGTTTCCGCCTCGTAGCTCGAGATGAGGGATCCTTTCCCTGCTTCGTCGGGAAAGAGTTCCCGGCGTTCCCGTCGCATCTCAAGAGGAGGCCCTCTCAACAGGAACGGCGAGAGGAACTCCAGGGTCGTGCCACCATTCCAAGAGTCCCCCAGATGTCTCAGTCCATTCCAGAGGAACCTCTTTTCCCTTCACCGGCTCGTCTTTCACGCCGAGGATCGACTCACACCAAGGTGGCACGTGGATCAGCCCTGGGGGAAAGCCTCGTGGGAAAGCCTCGTGGGAAGGCCTCGAGGGAGAGCCACAGATCCCTTGATCCACGTGACAGGAAGCGTGACACTACTGCTGCAGCTCGGGAGGAAAGCGCACGTGAATGTCCCCACTCGAGACGAGGCCTGACTCCCCTGGAGAGACTCAGAAGCACCCCAAGATCCATGGCAACACTGGAGAGGAATCCTCAGGTTCCGGCCCCGACTCCACACAAGGTCTTAGGCCCGGGCATGGACGGGAGAGGAAACCCGAGATGGCCCCCAGCAACTCGCATGGGGACTGGCCTCTCCTGAGGCCACCAGAGCGGGTCCCTGAGGTCCCCGTCTTAACTCGAGAAGACCTGCCGCAACTCGAGAAAATCCAGGAGGTTCTCCCATCCAGGCGAGATGAGGCCCATTTCCGCTGAGGCGTCTCGAGGCTGATCACACCTCACCTCTGGAACTTCGAAAGGGTCCTTCACACCCTTGGTGCAAATCAAGAAGTTCCCCGACATACCCGTCTCCACTCGGGAGGAAACACAAGGGTACCGCCCACATACAGAGGAGCCCCGTTTCCGCCTCGTAGCTCGAGATGAGGGATCCTTTCCCTGCTTCGTCGGGAAAGAGTTCCCGGCGTTCCCGTCGCCTCTCAAGAGGAGGCCCTCTCAACAGGAACGGCGAGAGGAACTCCAGGGTCGTGCCACCATTCCAAGAGTCCCCCAGATGTCTCAGTCCATTCCAGAGGAACCTGTATTCCCTTCACCGGCTCGTCTTTCACGCCGAGGATCGACTCACACCAAGGTGGCACGTGGCACAGCCCTGTGGGAAAGCCTCGAGGGACAGCCTCGAGGGACAGCCTCGAGGGAAAACCACAGATCCCTTGATCCACGTGACAGGAAGCGTGACACTACTGCTGCAGCTCGGGAGGAAAGCGCACGTGCATGCCCCCCCTCGAGACGAGGCCTGACTCCCCTCGGTAGACTCAGAAGCACCCCAAGATCCATGGCAACACTGGAGAGGAATCCTCAGGTTCGGCCCCGACTCCACACAAGGACTGAGGCCCCGGCATGGACGGGAGAGGAATCCCGAGAGGTCCCCTAGCAACTCGCATGGGGACTGGCCTTTCCTGAGGCCACCATAGCGGGTCCCTGAGGTCCCCGTCGTAACTCGAGAAGACCTGCCACAATTCGAGAAAATCCAGAAGGTTCTCCCCTCCAGGCGAGATGAGGCCAATTTCCCCTGAGTCACCTCGAGGCTGATCACATCTCACCTCTGGAACTTCGAAAGGGTCCTTCACACCCTTGGTGCAAATCAAGAAGTTTCCAGACATACCCGTCTCCACTCGAGAGGAATCACGCGGGTCCCGCCCACATCCAGAGGAGCCCCGTTTCCGCCTCGTAGCACGAGATGAGGGATCCTTTCCCTGCTTTGTCGGGAAAGAGTTCCCGGCGTTCCCGTACCATCTCAAGAGGAGGCCCTCTGAACAGGAGCGGCGAGAGGAACTCCATGGTCGTGCCAGCATTCCAAGAGTCCCCCAGATATCTCAGTCCATACGAGAGGAACCTCTTTTCCCTACACCGGCTCGTCTTTCACGCCGAGGTACGACTCACACCAAGGTGCCATGTGGCACAGCCCTGTGGGAAAGCCTCGTGGGAAAGCCTCGAGGGACAGCCTCGAGGGAAAACCACAGATCCCTTGATCCACGTGACAGGAAGCGTGACACTACTGCTGCAGCTCGGGAGGAAAGCGCACGTGCATGCCCCCCCTCGAGACGAGGCCTGACTCCCCTCGGTAGACTCAGAAGCACCCAAAGATCCATGGCAACACTGGAGAGGAATCCTCAGGTTCCGGCCCCGACTCCACACAAGGACTGAGACCCCGGCATGGACGGGAGAGGAATCCCGAGAGGTCCCCTAGCAACTCGCATGGGGACTGGCCTTTCCTGAGGCAACCAGAGCGGGTCCCTGAGGTCCCCGTCGTAACTCGAGAAGACCTGCCGCAACTCGAGAAAATCCAGGAGGTTCTCCCCTCCAGGCGAGATGAGGCCCATTTCCGCTGAGGCGTCTCGAGGCTGATCACACCTCACCTCTGGAACTTCGAAAGGGTCCTTCACACCCTTGGTGGAAATCAAGAAGTTCCCCGACATACCCGTCTCCACTCGAGAGGAATCACGAGGGTCCCGCCCACATCCAGAGGAGCCCCGTTTCCGCCTCGTAGCTCGAGATGAGGGATCCTTTCCCTGCTTCGTCGGGAAAGAGTTCCCGGCGTTCCCGTCGCATCTCAAGAGGAGGCCCTCTCAACAGGAATGGCGAGAGGAACTCCATGGTCGTGCCAGCATTCCAAGAGTCCCTCAGATGTCTCAGTCCATTCCAGAGGAACCTCTTTTCCCTTCACCGGCTCGTCTTTCACGCCGAGGATCGACTCACAACAAGGTGGCACGTGGCACAGCCCTGTGGGAAAGCCTCGTGGGAAAGCCACAGATCCCTTGATCCACGTGACAGGAAGCGTGACACTACTGCTGCAGCGCGGGAGGGAAGCGCACGTGCATGCCCCCATTCGAGACGAGGCCTGACTCCCTTCGGGAGACTCAGAACCACCCCAAGATCCATGGCAACACTCGAGAGGAATCCTCAGGTTCGGCCCCGACTCAACACAAGGTCTTAGGCCCCGGCATGGACGGGAGAGGAATCCCGAGAGGTCCCCTAGCAACTCGCATGGGTACTGGCCTTTCCTGAGGCCACCAGAGCGGGTCCCTGAGGTCCCCGTCGTAACTCGAGAAGACCTGCCGCAACTCGAGAAAATCCAGGAGGTTCTCCCCTCCAGGCGAGATGAGGCCCATTTCCGCTGAGGCGTCTCGAGGCTGATCACACCTCACCTCTGTACCTTCGAAAGGGTCCTTCACACCCTTGGTGCAAATCAAGAAGTTCCCCGATATACCCGTCTCCACTCGAGAGGAATCACGAGGGTTCCGCCCACATCCAGAGGAGCCCCGTTTCCGCCTCGTAGCTCGAGATGAGGGATCCTTTTCCTGCTTCGTCGGGAAAGAGTTCCCGGCCTTCCCGTCCCATCTCAAGAGGAGGCCCTCTGAACAGGAGCGGGGAGAGGAACTCCATGGTCGTGCCAGCATTCCAAGAGTCCCCCAGATGTCTCAGTCCATTCCAGAGGAACCTCTTTTCCCTTCACCGGCTCGTCTTTCACGCCGAGGATCGACTCACAACAAGGTGGCACGTGGCACAGCCCTGTGGGAAAGCCTCGTGTGTAAACCTCGAGGGACAGCCTCGAGGGAAAGCCACAGATCCCTTGATCCACGTGACAGGAAGCGTGACACTACTGCTGCAGGTCGGGAGGGAAGCGCACGTGCATGCCCCCACTCGAGACGAGTCCTGACTCTCCTCGGGAGACTCAGAAGCACCCCAAGATCCATGGCAACACTGGAGAGGAATCCTCAGGTTCGGCCCCGACTCCACACAAAGTCTTAGGCCCCGGCATGGACGGGAGAGGAATCCCGAGAGGTCCCCTAGCAACTCGCACGGGGACTGGCCTTTCTTGAGGCCACCAGAGCGGGTCCCTGAGGTCCCCGTCGTAACTCGAGAAGACCTGCCGCAACTCGAGAAAATCCAGGAGGTTCTCCCCTCCAGGCGAGATGAGGCCCATTTCCACTGAGGCGTCTCGAGGCTGATCACACCTCACCTCTGGAAAATCGAAAGGGTCCTTCACACCCTTGGTGCAAATCAAGAAGTTCCCCGACATACCCGTCTCCCCTCGAGAGGAATCACGTGGGTCCTGCCGACATCCAGAGGAGCCCCGTTTCCGCCTCGTAGCTCGAGATGAGGGATCCTTTCCCTGCTTCGTCGGCAAAGAGTTCCCGGCGTTCCCGTCGCCTCTCAAGAGGAGGCCCTCTGAACAGGAGCGGCGAGAGGAACTCAATGGTCGTGCCAGCGTTCCAAGAGTCCCCCAGATGTCTCAGTCCATTCCAGAGGAACCTCTTTTCCCTTCACCGGCTCGTCTTTCACTCCGAGGATCGACTCACACCAAGGTGGCACGTGGCACAGCCCTGTGGGAAAGCCTCGTGGGAAAACCTCGAGGGACAGCCTCGAGGGAAAGCCACAGATCCCTTGATCCACGTGACAGGAAGCGTGACACTAGTGCTGCAGCTCAGGAGGGAAGCGCACGTGCATGCCCCCACTCGAGACGAGGCCTGACTCCTCTGGGGAGACTCAGAAGCACCCCAAGATCCATGGCCACACTGTAGAGGAATCCTCAGGTTCGGCCCCGACTCCACACAAGGTCTTAGGCCCCGGCATGGACGGGAGAGGAATCCCGAGATGGCCCCTAGCAACTCGCACGGGGACTGGCCTTTCTTGAGGCCACCAGAGCGGGTCCCTGAGGTCCCCGTCGTAACTCGAGGAGACCTGCCTCAACTCGAGAAAATCCAGGAGGTTCTCCCCTCAAGGCGAGATGAGGCCCATTTCCGCTGAGGCGTCTCGAGGCTGATCACACCTCACCTCTGGAATTTCGAAAGGGTCCTTCACACCCTTGGTGCAAATCAAGAAGTTCCCCGACATACCCGTCTCCACTCGAGAGGAAACACGAGGGTGCCGCCCACATCCAGAGGAACCCCGTTTCCGCCTCGTAGCTCGAGATGAGGGATCCTTTCCCTGCTTCGTCGGGAAAGAGTTCCCGGCGTTCCCGTCGCATCTCAAGAGGAGGCCCTCTCAACAGGAACGGCGAGAGGAACTCCAGGGTCGTGCCACCATTCCAAGAGTCCCCCAGATGTCTCAGTCCATTCCAGAGGAACCTCTTTTCCCTTCACCGGCTCGTCTTTCACGCCGAGGATCGACTCACACCAAGGTGGCACGTGGATCAGCCCTGGGGGAAAGCCTCGTGGGAAAGCCTCGTGGGAAGGCCTCGAGGGAGAGCCACAGATCCCTTGATCCACGTGACAGGAAGCGTGACACTACTGCTGCAGCTCGGGAGGAAAGCGCACGTGAATGTCCCCACTCGAGACGAGGCCTGACTCCCCTGGAGAGACTCAGAAGCACCCCAAGATCCATGGCAACACTGGAGAGGAATCCTCAGGTTCCGGCCCCGACTCCACACAAGGTCTTAGGCCCGGGCATGGACGGGAGAGGAAACCCGAGATGGCCCCCAGCAACTCGCATGGGGACTGGCCTCTCCTGAGGCCACCAGAGCGGGTCCCTGAGGTCCCCGTCTTAACTCGAGAAGACCTGCCGCAACTCGAGAAAATCCAGGAGGTTCTCCCATCCAGGCGAGATGAGGCCCATTTCCGCTGAGGCGTCTCGAGGCTGATCACACCTCACCTCTGGAACTTCGAAAGGGTCCTTCACACCCTTGGTGCAAATCAAGAAGTTCCCCGACATACCCGTCTCCACTCGAGAGGAAACACGAGGGTACCGCCCACATACAGAGGAGCCCCATTTCCGCCTCGTAGCTCGAGATGAGGGATCCTTTCCCTGCTTCGTCGGGAAAGAGTTCCTGGCGATCTCGTCGCGTCTCAAGAGGAGGACCTCTCAAGAGGATCGACGAGAGGAACTCCAGGGTCGTGCCACCATTCCAAGAGTCCCCCAGATGTCTCAGTCCATTCCAGAGGAACCTCTTTTCCCTTCACCGGCTCGTCTTTCACGCCGAGGATCGACTCACACCAAGGTGGCACGTGGCACAGCCCTGTGGGAAAGCCTCGTGGGAAAGCCTCGAGGGACAGCCTCGATGGAAAGCCACAGATCCCTTGATCCACGTGACAGGAAGCGTTACAATACTGCTGCAGTTCGGGAGGAAAGCGCACGTGCATGCCCCCACTCGAGACGAGGCCTGACTCCGCTGGGGAGACTCAGATGCCCCCCAAGATCCATGGCAACACTGGAGAGGAATCCTCAGGTTCCGGCCCCGACTCCACACAAGGACTGAGGCCCCGGCATAGACGGGAGAGGAATCCCGAGAGGTCGCCTAGCAACTCGCATGGGGACTGGCCAATCCTGAGGCCACCAGAGCGTGTCCCTGAGGTCCCCGTCCTAACTCGAGAAGACCTGCCGCAACTCGAGAAAATCCAAGAGGTTCTCCCCTCCAGGCGAGATGAGGCCCATTTCCGCTGAGGTGACTCGAGGCTGATCACACCTCACCTCTGGAACTTCGAAAGGGTCCTTCACACCCTTGGTGCAAATCAAGAAGTTCCCCGACATACCCGTCTCCCCTCGAGAGGAAACACGAGGGTCCCGCCCACATCCAGAGGAACCCCGTTTCCGCCTCATAGCTCGAGATGAGGGATCCTTTCCCTGCTTCGTCGGGAAAGAGTTCCCGGCGTTCCCGTCGCATCTCAAGAGGAGGCCCTCTCAACAGGAACGGCGAGAGTAACTCCAGTGTCGTGCCAACATTCCACGACTCCCCCAGATGTCTCAGTCCATTCCAGAGGAACTTCTTTCCCTACACCGGCTCGTCTTTCACGCCGAGGATCGACTCACACCAAGGTGGCACGTGGCACAGCCCTGTGGGAAAGCCTCGTGGGAAAGCCTCGAGGGACAGCCTCGAGGGAAAGCCACAGATCCCTTGATCCACGTGACAGGATGCGTGACACTACTGCTGCAGCTCGGGAAGAAAGCGCACGTGCATGCCCCCACTCGAGACGAGGCCTGACTCCCCTGGGGAGACTCAGAAGCACCCCAAGATCCATGGCAACACTGGAGAGGAATCCTCAGGTTCCGGCCCCGACTCCACACAACGACTGAGGCCCCGGCATGGACGGGAGAGGAATCCCGAGAGGTCCCCTAGCAACTCGCATGGGGACTGGCCTTTCCTGAGGCCACCAGAGCGGGTCCCTGAGGTCCCCGTCGTAACTCGAGAAGACCTGCCGCAACTCGAGAAAATCCAGGAGGTTCTCCCCTCCAGGCGAGATGAGGCCCCTTTCCGCTGAGGCGTCTCGAGGCTGATCACACCTCCCCTCTGGAACTTCGAAAGGGTCCTTCACACGCTTGGTGCAAATCAAGAAGCTCCCCGACATACCCGTCTCCACTCGAGAGGAAACACGAGGGTCCCGCCCACATCCAGAGGAGCCCCGTTTCCGCCTCGTAGCTCGAGATGAGGGATCCTTTCCTGCTTCGTCGGGAAAGAGTTCCCGGCGTTCCCGTCGCATCTCAAGAGGAGGCCCTCTCAACAGGAACGGCGAGAGGAACTCCAGGGTCGTGCCACCATTCCAAGAGTCCCCCAGATGTCGCAGTCCATAACAGAGGAACCTCTTTTCCCTACACCGGCTCGTCTTTCACGCCGAGGATCGACACACACCAAGGTGGCACGTGGCACAGCCCTGTGGGAAAGCCTCGTGGGAAAGCCTCGAGGGACAGCCTCGAGGGAAAGCCACAGATCCCTTGATCCACGTGACAGGAAGCGTGACACTACTGCTGCAGCTCGGGAGGAAAGCGCACGTGCATGCCCCCACTCGAGACGAGGCCTGACTCCCCTGGGGAGACTCAGAAGCACCCCAAGATCCATGGCAACACTGGAGAGGAATCCTCAGGTTCCGGCCCCGACTCCACACAAGGACTGAGGCCCCGGCATGGATGGGAGAGGAATCCCGAGAGGTCCCCTAGCAACTCGCATGGGGACTGGCCTTTCCTGAGGCCTCCAGAGCGGGTCCCTGAGGTCCCCGTCGTAACTCGAGAAGACCTGCTGCAACTCGAGAAAATCCAGGAGGTTCTCCCCTCCAGGCGAGATGAGGCCCATTTCCGCTGAGGCGTCTCGAGGCTGATCACACCTCACCTCTGGAACTTCGATAGGGTCCTTCACACCCTTGGTGCAAATAAAGAAGTTCCCCGACATACCCGTCTCCACTCGAGAGGAATCACGAGGGTCCCGCCCACATCCAGAGGAGCCCCGTTTCCGCCTCGTAGCTCGAGATGAGGGATCCTTTCCCTGCTTCGTCGGGAAAGAGTTCCCGGCGTTCCCGTCGCCTCTCAAGAGGAGGCCCTCTCAACAGGAACGGCGAGAGGAACTCCAGGGTCGTGCCACCATTCCAAGAGTCCCCCAGATGTCTCAGTCCATTCCAGAGGAACCTGTATTCCCTTCACCGGCTCGTCTTTCACGCCGAGGATCGACTCACACCAAGGTGGCACGTGGCACAGCCCTGTGGGAAAGCCTCGAGGGACAGCCTCGAGGGACAGCCTCGAGGGAAAACCACAGATCCCTTGATCCACGTGACAGGAAGCGTGACACTACTGCTGCAGCTCGGGAGGAAAGCGCACGTGCATGCCCCCCCTCGAGATGAGGCCTGACTCCCCTCGGTAGACACAGAAGCACCCCAAGATCCATGGCAACACTGGAGAGGAATCCTCAGGTTCGGCCCCGACTCCACACAAGGACTGAGGCCCCGGCATGGACGGGAGAGGAATCCCGAGAGGTCCCCTAGCAACTCGCATGGGGACTGGCCTTTCCTGAGGCCACCATAGCGGGTCCCTGAGGTCCCCGTCGTAACTCGAGAAGACCTGCCACAATTCGAGAAAATCCAGGAGGTTCTCCCCTCCAGGCGAGATGAGGCCAATTTCCCCTGAGTCATCTCGAGGCTGATCACATCTCACCTCTGGAACTTCGAAAGGGTCCTTCACACCCTTGGTGCAAATCAAGAAGTTTCCAGACATACCCGTCTCCACTCGAGAGGAATCACGCGGGTCCCGCCCACATCCAGAGGAGCCCCGTTTCCGCCTCGTAGCACGAGATGAGGGATCCTTTCCCTGCTTTGTCGGGAAAGAGTTCCCTTTGTTCCCGTACCATCTCAAGAGGAGGCCCTCTGAACAGGAGCGGCGAGAGGAACTCCATGGTCGTGCCAGCATTCCAAGAGTCCCCCAGATGTCTCAGTCCATACCAGAGGAACCTCTTTTCCCTACACCGGCTCGTCTTTCACGCCGAGGTACGACTCACACCAAGGTGCCATGTGGCACAGCCCTGTGGGAAAGCCTCGTGGGAAAGCCTCGAGGGACAGCCTCGAGGGAAAACCACAGATCCCTTGATCCACGTGACAGGAAGCGTGACACTACTGCTGCAGCTCGGGAGGAAAGCGCACGTGCATGCCCCCCCTCGAGACGAGGCCTGACTCCCCTCGGTAGACTCAGAAGCACCCAAAGATCCATGGCAACACTGGAGAGGAATCCTCAGGTTCCGGCCCCGACTCCACACAAGGACTGAGACCCCGGCATGGACGGGAGAGGAATCCCGAGAGGTCCCCTAGCAACTCGCATGGGGACTGGCCTTTCCTGAGGCAACCAGAGCGGGTCCCTGAGGTCCCCGTCGTAACTCGAGAAGACCTGCCGCAACTCGAGAAAATCCAGGAGGTTCTCCCCTCCAGGCGAGATGAGGCCCATTTCCGCTGAGGCGTCTCGAGGCTGATCACACCTCACCTCTGGAACTTCGAAAGGGTCCTTCACACCCTTGGTGGAAATCAAGAAGTTCCCCGACATACCCGTCTCCACTCGAGAGGAATCACGAGGGTCCCGCCCACATGCAGAGGAGCCCCGTTTCCGCCTCGTAGCTCGAGATGAGGGATCCTTTCCCTGCTTCGTCGGGAAAGAGTTCCCGGCGTTCCCGTCGCATCTCAAGAGGAGGCCCTCTCAACAGGAACGGCGAGAGGAACTCCATGGTCGTGCCAGCATTCCAAGAGTCCCTCAGATGTCTCAGTCCATTCCAGAGGAACCTCTTTTCCCTTCACCGGCTCGTCTTTCACGCAGAGGATCGACTCACAGCAAGGTGGAACGTGGCACAGCCCTGTGGGAAAGCCTCGTGGGTAAACCTCGAGGGACAGCCGCGAGGGAAAGCCACAGATCCCTTGATCCACGTGACAGGAAGCGTGACACTACTGCTGCAGCTCGGGAGGGAAGCGCACG
This sequence comes from Budorcas taxicolor, assembly GCF_023091745.1. Lineage (NCBI taxonomy): Eukaryota > Metazoa > Chordata > Mammalia > Artiodactyla > Bovidae > Budorcas > Budorcas taxicolor. The sequence continues at coordinate 43,309 of NW_026292806.1, read as the reverse complement.
TGCATGCCCCCATTCGAGACGAGGCCTGACTCCCTTGGGGAGACTCAGAAGCACCCCAAGATCCATGGCAACACTCGAGAGGAATCCTCAGGTTCGGCCCCGACTCAACACAAGGTCTTAGGCCCCGGCATGGACGGGAGAGGAATCCCGAGAGGTCACCTAGCAACTCGCATGGGGACTGGCCTTTCCTGAGGCCACCAGAGCGGCTCCCTGAGGTCCCCGTCGTAACTCGAGAAGACCTGCCGCAACTCGAGAAAATCCAGGAGGTTCTCCCCTCCAGGCGAGATGAGGCCCATTTCCGCTGAGGCGTCTCGAGGCTGATCACACCTCACCTCTGTACCTTCGAAAGGGTCCTTCACACCCTTGGTGCAAATCAAGAAGTTCCCCGATATACCCGTCTCCACTCGAGAGGAATCACGAGGGTCCCGCCCACATCCAGAGGAGCCCCGTTTCCGCCTCGTAGCTCGAGATGAGGGATCCTTTTCCTGCTTCGTCGGGAAAGAGTTCCCGGCCTTCCCGTCCCATCTCAAGAGGAGGCCCTCTGAACAGGAGCGGGGAGAGGAACTCCATGGTCGTGCCAGCATTCCAAGAGTCCCCCAGATGTCTCAGTCCATTCCAGAGGAACCTCTTTTCCCTTCACCGGCTCGTCTTTCACGCCGAGGATCGACTCACACCAAGGTGGCACGTGGCACAGCCCTGTGGGAAAGCCTCGTGGGAAAACCTCGAGGGACAGCCTCGAGGGAAAGCCACAGATCCCTTGATCCACGTGACAGGAAGCGTGACACTAGTGCTGCAGCTCAGGAGGGAAGCGCACGTGCATGCCCCCACTCGAGACGAGGCCTGACTCCCCTGGGGAGACTCAGAAGCACCCCAAGATCCATGGCCACACTGTAGAGGCATCCTCAGGTTCGGCCCCGACTCCACACAAGGTCTTAGGCCCCGGCATGGACGGGAGAGGAATCCCGAGATGGCCCCTAGCAACTCGCACGGGGACTGGCCTTTCTTGAGGCCACCAGAGCGGGTCCCTGAGGTCCCCATCGTAACTCGAGGAGACCTGCCTCAACTCGAGAAAATCCAGGAGGTTCTCCCCTCAAGGCGAGATGAGACCCATTTCCGCTGAGGCGTCTCGAGGCTGATCACACCTCACCTCTGTACCTTCGAAAGGGTCCTTCACACCCTTCGTGCAAATCAAGAAGTTCCCCGACATACCCGTCTCCACTCGAGAGGAAACACGAGGGTCCCGCCCACATCCAGAGGAGCGCCGTTTCCCCCTCGTAGCTCGAGATGAGGGATCCTTTCCCTGCTTCGTCGGGAAAGAGTTCCCGGCGTTCCCGTCGCATCTCAAGAGGAGGCTCTCTCAACAGGAACGGCGAGAGGAACTCCAGGGTCGTGCCACCATTCCAAGAGTCCCCCAGATACCTCAGTTCATACCAGAGGAAACTCTTTTCCCTACACCGGCTCGTCTTTCACGACGAGGTACGAATCACGCCAAGGTGGTACGTGGCACAGCCCTGTGGGAAATCCTCGTGGGAAAGCCTCGAGGGACAGCCTCGAGGGAAAGCCACAGATCCCTTGATTCACGTGACAGGAAGCGTGACACTACTGCTGCAGCTCGGGAGGAAAGCGCACGTGCATGCCCCCACTCGAGACGAGGCCTGACTCCCCTGGGGAGACTCAGAAGCACCCCAAGATCCATGGCAACACTGGAGAGGAATCCTCAGGTTCCGGCCCCGACTCCACACAAGGACTGAGGCCCCGGCATGGACGGGAGAGGAATCCCGAGAGGTCCCCTAGCATCTCGCATGGGGACTGGCCTTTCCTGAGGCCACCAGAGCGGATCCCTGAGGTCACCGTCGTAACTCGAGAAGACCTTCCGCAACTCGAGAAAATCCAGGAGGTTCTCCCCTCCAGGCGAGATGAGGCCCATTTCCGCTGAGGCGTCTCGAGGCTAATCACACCTCACTTCTGGAACTTCGAAAGGGTCATTCACACCCTTGGTGCAAATCAAGAAGTTCCCCGACATACACGTCTCCACTCGAGAGGAATCACGAGGGTCCCGCCCACATCCAGAGGAGCCCCGTTTCCGCCTCGTAGCTCGAGATGAGGGATCCTTTCCCTGCTTCGTCGGGAAAGAGTTCCTGGCCTTCCCGTCGCATCTCAAGCGGAGGCCCTCTCAAGAGGAGCGGCGAGAGGAACTCCATGGTCGTGCCAGCATTCGAAGTGTCCCCCAGATGTCTCAGTCCATTCCAGAGGAACCTCTTTTCCCTTCACCGGCTCGTCTTTCACGCCGAGGATCGACTCACACCAATGGCACTGCCCTGTGGTAAAGCCTCGTGGGAAAACCTCGAGGGACAGCCTCGAGGGAAAGCCACAGATCCCTTGATCCACGTGACAGGAAGCGTGACACTACTGCTGCAGCTCGGGAGGGAAGCGCACGTGCATGCCCCCACTCGAGACGAGGCCTGACTCCCCTCGGGAGACTCAGAAGCACCCCAAGATCCATGGCAACCCTGGAGAGGAATCCTCAGGTTCGGCCCCGACTCCACACAAGGTCTTACGCCCCGGCATGGACGGGAGAGGAATCCCGAGAGGTCCCCTAGCAACTCGCATGGGGACTGGCCTTTCCTGAGGCCACCAGAGCGGGTCCCTGAGGTCCCCGTCTTAACTCGAGAAGACCTGCCTCAACTCGAGAAAATCCAGGAGGTTCTCCCCTCAAGGCGAGATGAGGCCCATTTCCGCTGAGGCTTCTCGATGCTGATCACACCTCAACTCTGTACCTTCGAAAGGGTCCTTCACACCCTTGGTGCAAATCAAGAAGTTCCCCGACATACCCGTCTCCACTCGAGAGGAAACACGAGGGTCCCGCCCACATCCAGAGGAGCGCCGTTTCCGTCTCGTAGCTCGAGATGAGGGATCCTTTCCCTGCTTCGTCGGGAAAGATTCCCGGCGTTCTCGTCGCATCTCAAGAGGAGGCTCTCTCAACAGGAACGGCGAGAGGAACTCCAGGGTCGTGCCACCATTCCAAGAGTCCCCCAGATACCTCAGTCCATACCAGAGGAACCTCTTTTCCCTACACCGGCTCGTCTTTCACGACGAGGTAGGAATCACGCCAAGGTGGTACGTGGCACAGCCCTGTGGGAAAGCCTCGTGGGAAAGCCTCGAGGGACAGCCTCGAGGGAAAGCCACAGATCCCTTGATCCACGTGTCAGGAAGCGTGACACTACTGCTGCAGCTCGGGAGGAAAGCGCACGTGCATGCCCCCACTTGAGACAAGGCCTGACTCCCCTGGGGAGACTCAGAAGCACCCCAAGATCCATGGCAACACTGGAGAGGAATCCTCAGGTTCCGGCGCTGACTCCACACAAGGACTGAGACCACGGCATGGACGGGAGAGGAATCCCGAGAGGTCCCCTAGCAACTCGCATGGGGACTGGCCTTTCCTGAGGCCACCAGAGCGGATCCCTGAGGTCCCCGTCGTAACTCGAGAAGACCTGCCGCAACTCGAGAAAATCCAGGAGGTTCTCCCCTCCAGGCAAGATGAGGCCCATTTCCGCTGACGCGTCTCGAGGCTAATCACACCTCACTTCTGGAACTTCGAAAGGGTCCTTCACACCCTTGGTGCAAATCAAGAAGTTCCCCGACATCCCGTCTCCACTCGAGAGGAATCACGAGGGTCCCGCCCACATCCAGAGGAGCCCCGTTTCCGCCTCGTAGCTCGAGATGAGGGATCCTTTCCCTGCTTCGTCGGGAAAGTGTTCCCGGCCTTCCCGTCGCATCTCAAGCGGAGGCCCTCTCAACAGGAGCGGCGAGAGGAACTCCATGGTCATGCCAGCATTCCAAGAGTCCCCCAGATGTCTCAGTCCATTCCAGAGGAAACTCTTTTCCCTTCACCGGCTCGTCTTTCACTCCGAGGATCGACTCACACCAAGGTGTCACGTGGCACAGCCCTGAGGGAAAGCCTCGTGGGAAAACATCGAGGGACAGCCTCGAGGGAAAGCCACAGATCCCTTGATCCACGTGACAGGAAGCGTGACACTACTGCTGCAGCTCAGGAGGGAAGCACACGTGAATGCCCCCACTCGAGACGAGGCCTGACTCCCCTCGGGAGGCTCAGAAGCACCCCAAGATCCATGGCAACACTGGAGAGGAATCCTCAGGTTCGGCCCCGACTCCACACAAGGTCTTAGGCCCCGGCATGGACGGGAGAGGAATCCCGAGATGGCCCCTAGCAACTCGCACGGGGACTGGCCTTTCTTGAGGCCACCAGAGCGGGTCCCTGAGGTCCCCGTCGTAACTCGAGACGACCTGCCGCAACTCGAGAAAATCCAGGAGGTTCTCCCCTCCAGGCGAGATGAGGCCCATTTCCGCTGAGGCGTCTCGAGGCTGATCACACCATACCTCTGTACCTTCGAAAGGGTCCTTCACACCCTTGGTGCAAACCAAGAAGTTCCCCGATATACCCGTCTCCACTCGAGAGGAATCACGAGGGTCCCGCCCACATCCAGAGGAGCCCAGTTTCCGCCTCGTAGCTCGAGATGAGGGATCCTTTCCCTGCTTCGTCGGGAAAGAGTTCCCGGCGTTCCCGTCGCCTCTCAAGAGGAGGCCCTCTGAACAGGCGCGGCGAGAGGAACTCCATGGTCGTGCCACCATTCCAAGAGTCCCCCAGATGTCTCAGTCCATTCCAGAGGAACCTCTTTTCCCTTCACCGGCTCGTCTTTCACGCCGAGGATCGACTCACAACAAGGTGGCACGTGGCACAGCCCTGTGGGAAAGCCTCGTGGGTAAACCTCGAGGGACAGCCTCGAGGGAAAGCCACAGATCCCTTGATCCACGTGACAGGAAGCGTGACACTACTGCTGCAGGTCGGGAGGGAAGCGCACGTGCATGCCCCCATTCGAGACGAGGCCTGACTTCCCTCGGGAGACTCAGAAGCACCCCAAGATCCATGGCAACACTGGAGAGGAATCCTCAGGTTCGGCCCCGACTCAACACAAGGTCTTAGGCCCCGGAATGGACGGGAGAGGAATCCCGAGAGGTCCCCTTGCAACTCGCATGGGGACTGGCCTTTCCTGAGGCCACCAGAGCGGGTCCCTGAGGTCCCCGTCGTAACTCGAGATGACCTGCCGCAACTCGAGAAAATCCAGGAGGTTATCCCCTCCAGGCGAGATGAGGCCCATTTCCGCTGAGGCATCTCGAGGCTGATCACACCTCACCTCTGTAACTTCGAAAGGGTCCTTCACACCCTTGGTGCAAACCAAGAAGTTCCCCGACCTAGCCGTCTCCACTCGAGAGGAATCACGAGGGTCCCGCCCACATCCAGAGGAGCCCCGTTTCCGCCTCGTAGCTCGAGATGAGGGATCCTTTCCCTGCTTCGTCGGGAAAGAGTTCCCGGCGTTCCCGTCGCATCTCAAGAGGAGGCCCTCTCAAGAGGAACGGCGAGAGGAACTCCAGGGTCGTGCCACCATTCCAAGAGTCCCCCAGATGTCTCAGTCCATTCCAGAGGAACCTCTTTTCCCTTCACCGGCTCGTCTTTCACGCCGAGGATCGACTCACACCAAGGTGGCACGTGGCACAGCCCTGTGGGAAAGCCTCGTGGGAAAGCCTCGAGGGACAGCCTCGAGGGAAAGCCACAGATCCCTTATTCCACGTGACAGGAAGCGTGACACTACTGCTGCAGCTCGGGAGGAAAGCGCACGTGCATGCCCCCACTCGAGACGAGGCCTGACTCCCCTGGGGAGACTCAGAAGCACCCCAAGATCCATGGCAACACTGGAGAGGAATCCTCAGGTTCCGGCCCCGACTCCACACAAGGACTGAGGCCCCGGCATGGACGGGAGAGGAATCCCGAGAGGTCCCCTAGCAACTCGCATGGGGACTGGCCTTTCCTGAGGCCAACAGAGCGGGTCCCTGAGGTCCCCGTCATAACTCGAGAAGACCTGCCGCAACTCGAGAAAATCCAGGAGGTTCTCCCCTCCAGGCGAGATGAGGCCCATTTCCGCTGAGGCGTCTCGAGGCTGATCACACCTCACCTCTGGAACTTCGAAAGGGTCCTTCACACCCTTGGTGCAAATCAAGAAGTTCCCCGACCTAGCCGTCTCCACTCGAGAGGAATCACGAGGGTCCGGCCCACATCCAGAGGAGCCCCGTTTCCGCCTCGTAGCTCGAGATGAGGGATCCTTTCCCTGCTTCGTCGGGAAAGAGTTCCCGGCGTTCCCGTCGCATCTCAAGAGGAGGCCCTCTCAAGAGGAACGGCGAGAGGAACTCCAGGGTCGTGCCACCATTCCAAGAGTCCCCCAGATGTCTCAGTCCATTCCAGAGGAACCTCTTTTCCCTTCACCGGCTCGTCTTTCACGCCGAGGATCGACTCACACCAAGGTGGCACGTGGCACAGCCCTGTGGGAAAGCCTCGTGGGAAAGCCTCGAGGGACAGCCTCGAGGGAAAGCCACAGATCCCTTATTCCACGTGACAGGAAGCGTGACACTACTGCTGCAGCTCGGGAGGAAAGCGCACGTGCATGCCCCCCCTCGAGACGAGGCCTGACTCCCCTGGGGAGACTCAGAAGCACCCCAAGATCCATGGCAACACTGGAGAGGAATCCTCAGGTTCCGGCCCCGACTCCACACAAGGACTGAGGCCCCGGCATGGACGGGAGAGGAATCCCGAGAGGTCCCCTAGCAACTCGCATGGGGACTGGCCTTTCCTGAGGCCAACAGAGCGGGTCCCTGAGGTCCCCGTCATAACTCGAGAAGACCTGCCGCAACTCGAGAAAATCCAGGAGGTTCTCCCCTCCAGGCGAGATGAGGCCCATTTCCGCTCAGGCGTCTCGAGGCTGATCACACCTCACCTCTGGAACTTCGAAAGGGTCCTTCACACCCTTGGTGCAAATCAAGAAGTTCCCCGACCTAGCCGTCTCCACTCGCGAGGAATCACGAGGGTCCCGCCCACATCCAGAGGAGCCCCGTTTCCACCTCGTAGCTCCAGATGAGGGATCCTTTCCCTTCTTCGTCGGGAACGAGTTCCCGGCGTTCCCGTCGCATCTCAAGAGGAGGCCCTCTCAAGAGGAACGGCGAGAGGAACTCCAGGGTCGTGCCACCATTCCAAGAGTCCCCCAGATGTCTCAGTCCATTCCAGAGGAACCTCTTTTCCCTTCACCGGCTCCTCTTTCACGACGAGGATCGACTCACACCAAGGTGGCACGTGGCACAGCCCTGTGGGAAAGCCTCGTGGGAAATCCTCTAGGGACAGCCTCGAGGGAAAGCCACAGATCCCTTGTTCCACGTGACAGGAAGCGTGACACTACTGCTGCAGCTCGGGAGGAAAGCGCACGTGCATGCCCCCCCTCGAGACGAGGCCTGACTCCCCTGGGGAGACTCAGAAGCACCCCAAGATCCATGGCAACACTGGAGAGGAATCCTCAGGTTCCGGCCCCGACTCCACACAAGGACTGAGGCCCCGGCATGGACGGGAGAGGAATCCCGAGAGGTCCCCTAGCAACTCGCATGGGGACTGGCCTTTCCTGAGGCCAACAGAGCGGGTCCCTGAGGTCCCCGTCATAACTCGAGAAGACCTGCCGCAACTCGAGAAAATCCAGGAGGTTCTCCCCTCCAGGCGAGATGAGGCCCATTTCCGCTGAGGCGTCTCGAGGCTGATCACACCTCACCTCTGGAACTTCGAAAGGGTCCTTCACACCCTTGGTGCAAATCAAGAAGTTCCCCGACCTAGCCGTCTCCACTCGCGAGGAATCACGAGGGTCCCGCCCACATCCAGAGGAGCCCCGTTTCCGCCTCGTAGCTCCAGATGAGGGATCCTTTCCCTTCTTCGTCGGGAAAGAGTTCCCGGCGTTCCCGTCGCATCTCAAGAGGAGGCCCTCTCAACAGGAACGGCGAGAGGAACTCCAGGGTCGTGCCACCATTCCAAGAGTCCCCCAGATGTCTCAGTCCATTCCAGAGGAACCTCTTTTCCCTTCACCGGCTCCTCTTTCACGACGAGGATCGACTCACACCAAGGTGGCACGTGGCACAGCCCTGTGGGAAAGCCTCGTGGGAAATCCTCTAGGGACAGCCTCGAGGGAAAGCCACAGATCCCTTATTCCACGTGACAGGAAGCGTGACACTACTGCTGCAGCTCGGGAGGAAAGCGCACGTGCATGCCCCCCCTCGAGACGAGGCCTGACTCCCCTGGGGAGACTCAGAAGCACCCCAAGATCCATGGCAACACTGGAGAGGAATCCTCAGGTTCCGGCCCCGAATCCACACAAGGACTGAGGCCCCGGCATGGACGGGAGAGGAATCCCGAGAGGTCCCCTAGCAACTCGCATGGGGACTGGCCTTTCCTGAGGCCAACAGAGCGGGTCCCTGAGGTCCCCGTCATAACTCGAGAAGACCTGCCGCAACTCGAGAAAATCCAGGAGGTTCTCCCCTCCAGGCGAGATGAGGCCCATTTCCGCTGAGGCGTCTCGAGGCTGATCACACCTCACCTCTGGAACTTCGAAAGGGTCCTTCACACCCTTGGTGCAAATCAAGAAGTTCCCCGACATCCCGTCTCCACTCGAGAGGAATCACGAGGGTCCCGCCCACATCCAGAGGAGCCCCGTTTCCGCCTCGTAGCTCGAGATGAGGGATCCTTTCCCTGCTTCGTCGGGAAAGTGTTCCCGGCCTTCCCGTCGCATCTCAAGCGGAGGCCCTCTCAACAGGAGAGGCGAGAGGAACTCCATGGTCATGCCAGCATTCCAAGAGTCCCCCAGATGTCTCAGTCCATTCCAGAGGAAACTCTTTTCCCTTCACCGGCTCGTCTTTCACTCCGAGGATCGACTCACACCAAGGTGTCACGTGGCACAGCCCTGAGGGAAAGCCTCGTGGGAAAACATCGAGGGACAGCCTCGAGGGAAAGCCACAGATCCCTTGATCCACGTGACAGGAAGCGTGACACTACTGCTGCAGCTCAGGAGGGAAGCACACGTGCATGCCCCCACTCGAGACGAGGCCTGACTCCCCTCGGGAGGCTCAGAAGCACCCCAAGATCCATGGCAACACTGGAGAGGAATCCTCAGGTTCGGCCCCGACTCCACACAAGGTCTTAGGCCCCGGCATGGACGGGAGAGGAATCCCGAGATGGCCCCTAGCAACTCGCACGGGGACTGGCCTTTCTTGAGGCCACCAGAGCGGGTCCCTGAGGTCCCCGTCGTAACTCGAGACGACCTGCCGCAACTCGAGAAAATCCAGGAGGTTCTCCCCTCCAGGCGAGATGAGGCCCATTTCCGCTGAGGCGTCTCGAGGCTGATCACACCATACCTCTGTACCTTCGAAAGGGTCCTTCACACCCTTGGTGCAAATCAAGAAGTTCCCCGATATACCCGTCTCCACTCGAGAGGAATCACGAGGGTCCCGCCCACATCCAGAGGAGCCCAGTTTCCGCCTCGTAGCTCGAGATGAGGGATCCTTTCCCTGCTTCGTCGGGAAAGAGTTCCCGGCGTTCCCGTCGCCTCTCAAGAGGAGGCCCTCTGAACAGGCGCGGCGAGAGGAACTCCAGGGTCGTGCCACCATTCCAAGAGTCCCCCAGATGTCTCAGTCCATTCCAGAGGAACCTCTTTTCCCTTCACCGGCTCGTCTTTCACGCCGAGGATCGACTCACAACAAGGTGGCACGTGGCACAGCCCTGTGGGAAAGCCTCGTGGGTAAACCTCGAGGGACAGCCTCGAGGGAAAGCCACAGATCCCTTGATCCACGTGACAGGAAGCGTGACACTACTGCTGCAGGTCGGGAGGGAAGCGCACGTTCATGCCCCCATTCGAGACGAGGCCTGACTTCCCTCGGGAGACTCAGAAGCACCCCAAGATCCATGGCAACACTGGAGAGGAATCCTCAGGTTCGGCCCCGACTCAACACAAGGTCTTAGGCCCCGGAATGGACGGGAGAGGAATCCCGAGAGGTCCCCTTGCAACTCGCATGGGGACTGGCCTTTCCTGAGGCCACCAGAGCGGGTCCCTGAGGTCCCCGTCGTAACTCGAGATGACCTGCCGCAACTCGAGAAAATCCAGGAGGTTATCCCCTCCAGGCGAGATGAGGCCCATTTCCGCTGAGGCATCTCGAGGCTGATCACACCTCACCTCTGTAACTTCGAAAGGGTCCTTCACACCCTTGGTGCAAATCAAGAAGTTCCCCGACCTAGCCGTCTCCACTCGAGAGGAATCACGAGGGTCCCGCCCACATCCAGAGGAGCCCCGTTTCCGCCTCGTAGCTCGAGATGAGGGATCCTTTCCCTGCTTCGTCGGGAAAGAGTTCCCGGCGTTCCCGTCGCATCTCAAGAGGAGGCCCTCTCAAGAGGAACGGCGAGAGGAACTCCAGGGTCGTGCCACCATTCCAAGAGTCCCCCAGATGTCTCAGTCCATTCCAGAGGAACCTCTTTTCCCTTCACCGGCTCGTCTTTCACGCCGAGGATCGACTCACACCAAGGTGGCACGTGGCACAGCCCTGTGGGAAAGCCTCGTGGGAAAGCCTCGAGGGACAGCCTCGAGGGAAAGCCACAGATCCCTTATTCCACGTGACAGGAAGCGTGACACTACTGCTGCAGCTCGGGAGGAAAGCGCACGTGCATGCCCCCACTCGAGACGAGGCCTGACTCCCCTGGGGAGACTCAGAAGCACCCCAAGATCCATGGCAACACTGGAGAGGAATCCTCAGGTTCCGGCCCCGACTCCACACAAGGACTGAGGCCCCGGCATGGACGGGAGAGGAATCCCGAGAGGTCCCCTAGCAACTCGCATGGGGACTGGCCTTTCCTGAGGCCACCAGAGCGGGTCCCTGAGGTCCCCGTCGTAACTCGAGACGACCTGCCGCAACTCGAGAAAATCCAGGAGGTTCTCCCCTCCAGGCGAGATGAGGCCCATTTCCGCTGAGGCGTCTCGAGGCTGATCACACCATACCTCTGTACCTTCGAAAGGGTCCTTCACACCCTTGGTGCAAATCAAGAAGTTCCCCGATATACCCGTCTCCACTCGAGAGGAATCACGAGGGTCCCGCCCACATCCAGAGGAGCCCAGTTTCCGCCTCGTAGCTCGAGATGAGGGATCCTTTCCCTGCTTCGTCGGGAAAGAGTTCCCGGCGTTCCCGTCGCCTCTCAAGAGGAGGCCCTCTGAACAGGCGCGGCGAGAGGAACTCCATGGTCGTGCCACCATTCCAAGAGTCCCCCAGATGTCTCAGTCCATTCCAGAGGAACCTCTTTTCCCTTCACCGGCTCGTCTTTCACGCCGAGGATCGACTCACAACAAGGTGGCACGTGGCACAGCCCTGTGGGAAAGCCTCGTGGGTAAACCTCGAGGGACAGCCTCGAGGGAAAGCCACAGATCCCTTGATCCACGTGACAGGAAGCGTGACACTACTGCTGCAGGTCGGGAGGGAAGCGCACGTGCATGCCCCCATTCGAGACGAGGCCTGACTTCCCTCGGGAGACTCAGAAGCACCCCAAGATCCATGGCAACACTGGAGAGGAATCCTCAGGTTCGGCCCCGACTCAACACAAGGTCTTAGGCCCCGGAATGGACGGGAGAGGAATCCCGAGAGGTCCCCTTGCAACTCGCATGGGGACTGGCCTTTCCTGAGGCCACCAGAGCGGGTCCCTGAGGTCCCCGTCGTAACTCGAGATGACCTGCCGCAACTCGAGAAAATCCAGGAGGTTATCCCCTCCAGGCGAGATGAGGCCCATTTCCGCTGAGGCATCTCGAGGCTGATCACACCTCACCTCTGTAACTTCGAAAGGGTCCTTCACACCCTTGGTGCAAACCAAGAAGTTCCCCGACCTAGCCGTCTCCACTCGAGAGGAATCACGAGGGTCCCGCCCACATCCAGAGGAGCCCCGTTTCCGCCTCGTAGCTCGAGATGAGGGATCCTTTCCCTGCTTCGTCGGGAAAGAGTTCCCGGCGTTCCCGTCGCATCTCAAGAGGAGGCCCTCTCAAGAGGAACGGCGAGAGGAACTCCAGGGTCGTGCCACCATTCCAAGAGTCCCCCAGATGTCTCAGTCCATTCCAGAGGAACCTCTTTTCCCTTCACCGGCTCGTCTTTCACGCCGAGGATCGACTCACACCAAGGTGGCACGTGGCACAGCCCTGTGGGAAAGCCTCGTGGGAAAGCCTCGAGGGACAGCCTCGAGGGAAAGCCACAGATCCCTTATTCCACGTGACAGGAAGCGTGACACTACTGCTGCAGCTCGGGAGGAAAGCGCACGTGCATGCCCCCACTCGAGACGAGGCCTGACTCCCCTGGGGAGACTCAGAAGCACCCCAAGATCCATGGCAACACTGGAGAGGAATCCTCAGGTTCCGGCCCCGACTCCACACAAGGACTGAGGCCCCGGCATGGACGGGAGAGGAATCCCGAGAGGTCCCCTAGCAACTCGCATGGGGACTGGCCTTTCCTGAGGCCAACAGAGCGGGTCCCTGAGGTCCCCGTCATAACTCGAGAAGACCTGCCGCAACTCGAGAAAATCCAGGAGGTTCTCCCCTCCAGGCGAGATGAGGCCCATTTCCGCTGAGGCGTCTCGAGGCTGATCACACCTCACCTCTGGAACTTCGAAAGGGTCCTTCACACCCTTGGTGCAAATCAAGAAGTTCCCCGACATACCCGTCTCCACTCGAGAGGAATCACGAGGGTCCGGCCCACATCCAGAGGAGCCCCGTTTCCGCCTCGTAGCTCGAGATGAGGGATCCTTTCCCTGCTTCGTCGGGAAAGAGTTCCCGGCGTTCCCGTCGCATCTCAAGAGGAGGCCCTCTCAAGAGGAACGGCGAGAGGAACTCCAGGGTCGTGCCACCATTCCAAGAGTCCCCCAGATGTCTCAGTCCATTCCAGAGGAACCTCTTTTCCCTTCACCGGCTCGTCTTTCACGCCGAGGATCGACTCACACCAAGGTGGCACGTGGCACAGCCCTGTGGGAAAGCCTCGTGGGAAAGCCTCGAGGGACAGCCTCGAGGGAAAGCCACAGATCCCTTATTCCACGTGACAGGAAGCGTGACACTACTGCTGCAGCTCGGGAGGAAAGCGCACGTGCATGCCCCCCCTCGAGACGAGGCCTGACTCCCCTGGGGAGACTCAGAAGCACCCCAAGATCCATGGCAACACTGGAGAGGAATCCTCAGGTTCCGGCCCCGACTCCACACAAGGACTGAGGCCCCGGCATGGACGGGAGAGGAATCCCGAGAGGTCCCCTAGCAACTCGCATGGGGACTGGCCTTTCCTGAGGCCAACAGAGCGGGTCCCTGAGGTCCCCGTCATAACTCGAGAAGACCTGCCGCAACTCGAGAAAATCCAGGAGGTTCTCCCCTCCAGGCGAGATGAGGCCCATTTCCGCTGAGGCGTCTCGAGGCTGATCACACCTCACCTCTGGAACTTCGAAAGGGTCCTTCACACCTTTGGTGCAAATCAAGAAGTTCCCCGACCTAGCCGTCTCCACTCGCGAGGAATCACGAGGGTCCCGCCCACATCCAGAGGAGCCCCGTTTCCGCCTCGTAGCTCCAGATGAGGGATCCTTTCCCTGCTTCGTCGGGAAAGAGTTCCCGGCGTTCCCGTCGCATCTCAAGAGGAGGCCCTCTCAACAGGAACGGCGAGAGGAACTCCAGGGTCGTGCCACCATTCCAAGAGTCCCCCAGATGTCTCAGTCCATTCCAGAGGAACCTCTTTTCCCTTCACCGGCTCCTCTTTCACGACGAGGATCGACTCACACCAAGGTGGCACGTGGCACAGCCCTGTGGGAAAGCCTCGTGGGAAATCCTCTAGGGACAGCCTCGAGGGAAAGCCACAGATCCCTTGATCCACGTGACAGGAAGCGTGACACTACTGCTGCAGCTCGGGAGGAAAGCGCACGTGCATGCCCCCACTCGAGACGAGGCCTGACTCCCCTGGGGAGACTGAGAAGCACCCCAAGATCCATGGCAACACTGGAGAGGAATCCTCAGGTTCCGGCCCCGACTCCACACAAGGACTGAGGCCCCGGCATGGACGGGAGAGGAATCCCGAGAGGTCCCCTAGCAACTCGCATGGGGACTGGCCTTTCCTGAGGCCACCAGAGCGGCTCCCTGAGGTCCCCGTTGTAACTCGAGAAGACCTGCCGCAACTCGAGAAAATCCAGGAGGTTCTCCCCTCCAGGCGAGATGAGGCCCATTTCCGCTGAGGCGTCTCGAGGCTGCTCACACCTCACCTCTGGAACTTCGAAAGGGTCCTTCACACCCTTGGTGCAAATCAAGAAGTTCCCGGACATACCCGTCTCCACTCGAGAGGAATCACGAGGGTCCCGCCCACATCCAGAGGAGCCCCGTTTCGGCCTCGTAGCTCGAGATGAGGGATCCTTTCCCTGCTTCTTCGGGAAAGAGTTCCCGGCGTTCCCGTCGCATCTCAAGATGAGGCCCTCTCAACAGGAACGGCGAGAGGAACTCCAGGGTCGTGCCACCATTCCAAGAGTCCCCCAGATGTCTCAGTCCATTCCAGAGGAACCTCTTTTCCCTTCACCGGCTCGTCTTTCACGACGAGGATCGACTCACACCAAGGTGGCACGTGGCACAGCCCTGTGGGAAAGCCTCGTGCGAAAGCCTCTAGGGACAGCCTCGAGGGAAAGCCACAGATCCCTTGATCCACGTGACAGGAAGCGTGACACTACTGCTGCAGTTCGGGAGGAAAGCGCACGTGCATGCCCCCACTCGAGACGAGGCCTGACTCCCCTGGGGAGACTCAGAAGCACCCCAAGATCCATGGCAACACTGGAGAGGAATCCTCAGGTTCCGGCCCCAACTCCGCACAAGGACTGAGGCCCCGGCATGGACGGGAGAGGAATCCCGAGAGGTCCCCTAGCAACTCGCATGGGGACTGGCCTTTCCTGAGGCAACCAGAGCGGGTCCCTGAGGTCCCCGTCGTAACTCGAGAAGACCTGCCGCAGCTCGAGAAAATCCAGGAGGTTCTCCCCTCCAGGCGAGATGAGGCCCATTTCCGCTGAGGCGTCTCGAGGCTGATCACACCTCGCCTCTGGAACTTCGAAAGGGTCCTTCACACCCTTGGTGCAAATCAAGAAGTTCCCCGACCTAGCCGTCTCCACTCGAGAGGAATCACGATGGTCCCGCCCACATACAGAGGAGCCCCGTTTCCGCCTCGTAGCTCGAGATGAGGGATCCTTTCCCTGCTTCGTCGGGAAAGAGTTCCCGGCGTTCCCGTCGCATCTCAAGAGGAGGCCCTCTCAACAGGAACGGCGAGAGGAACTCCAGGGTCGTGCCACCATTCCAAGAGTCCCCCAGATGTCTCAGTCCATTCCAGAGGAACCTCTTTTCCCTTCACCGGCTTGTCTTTCACGCCGAGGATCGACTCACACCAAGGTGGCACGTGGCACAGCCCTGTGGGAAAGCCTCGTGGGAAAGCCTCGAGGGACTGCCTCGAGGGAAAGCCACAGATCCCTTGATCCACGTGACAGGAAGCATGACACTACTGCTGCAGCTCGGGAGGAAAGCGCACCTGCATGCCCCCACTCGAGACGAGGCCTGACTCCCCTGGGGAGACTCAAAAGCACCCCGAGATCCATGGCAACAATGGAGAGGAATCCTCAGGTTCCGGCCCCGACTCCACACAAGGACTGAGGCCCCGGCATGGACGGGACAGGAATCCCGAGAGGTCCCCTAGCAACTCGCATGGGGACTGGCCTTTCCTGAGGCCAACAGAGCGGGTCCCTGAGGTCCCCGTCGTAACTCGAGAAGAGCTGCCGCAACTCGAGAAAATCCAGGAGGTTCTCCCCTCCAGGCGAGATGAGGCCCATTTCCACTGAGGCGTCTCGAGGCTGATCACACCTCACCTCTGGAACTTCGAAAGGGTCCTTCACACCCTTGGTGCAAATCAAGAAGTTCCCCGACCTAGCCGTCTCCACTCGAGAGGAATCACGAGGGTCCCGCCCACATCCAGAGGAGCCCCGTTTCCGCCTCGTAGGTCGAGATGAGGGATCCTTTCCCTGCTTCGTCGGGAAAGAGTTCCCGGCGTTCCCGTCGCATCTCAAGAGGAGGCCCTCTCAACAGGAACGGCGAGAGGAACTCCAGGGTCGTGCCACCATTCCAAGAGTCCCCCAGATGTCTCAGTCCATTCCAGAGGAACCTCTTTTCCATTCACCGGCTCGTCTTTCACGCCGAGGATCGACTCACACCAAGGTGGCACGTGGCACAGCCCTGTGGGAAAGCCTCGTGGGAAAGCCTCGAGGGACAGCCTCGAGGGAAAGCCACAGATCCCTTGATCCACGTGACAGGCAGCGTGACACTACTGCTGCAGCTCGGGAGGAAAGCGCACGTGCATGCCCCCATTCGAGACGAGGCCTGACTCCCCTGGGGAGACTCAGAAGCACCCCTAGATCCATGGCAACACTGGAGAGGAATCCTCACGTTCCGGCCCCGACTCCACACAAGGACTGAGGCCCCGGCATGGACGGGAGAGGAATCCCGAGAGGTCCCCTAGAAACTCGCATGGGGACTGGCCTTTCCTGAGGCCACCAGAGCGGGTCCCTGAGGTCCCCGTCATAACTCGAGAAGAGCTGCCGCAACTCGAGAAAATCCAGGAGGTTCTCCACTCCAGGCGAGATGAGGCCCATTTCCGCTGAGGCGTTTCGAGGCTGATCACACCTCACCTCTGGAACTTCGAAAGGCTCCTTCACACCCTTGGTGCAAATCAAGAAGTTCCCCGACCTAGCCGTCTCCACTCGAGAGGAATCACGAGGGTCCCGCCCACATCCAGAGGAGCCCCGTTTCCGCCTCGTAGCTCGAGATGAGGGATCCTTTCCCTGCTTCTCCGGGAAAGAGTTCCCGGCGTTCCCGTCGCATCTCAAGAGGAGGCCCTCTCAACAGGAACGGCGAGAGGAACTCCAGGGTCGTGCCACCATTCCAAGAGTCCCCCAGATGTCTCAGTCCATTCCAGAGGAACCTCTTTTCCCTTCACCGGCTCGTCTTTCACGACGAGGATCGACTCACACCAAGGTGGCACGTGGCACAGCCCTGTGGGAAAGCCTCGTGGGAAATCCTCTAGGGACAGCCTCGAGGGAAAGCCACAGATCCCTTGATCCACGTGACAGGAAGCGTGACACTACTGCTGCAGCTCGGGAGGAAAGCGCACGTGCATGCCCCCACTCGAGACGAGGCCTGACTCCCCTGGGGAGACTCAGAAGCACCCCAAGATCCATGGCAGCACTGGAGAGGAATCCTCAGGTTCCGGCCCCGACTCCACACAAGGACTGAGGCCCCGGCATGGACGGGAGAGGAATCCCGAGAGGTCCCCTAGCAACTCGCATGGGGACTGGCCTTTCCTGAGGCCACCAGAGCGGCTCCCTGAGGTCCCCGTCGTAACTCGAGAAGACCTGCCGCAACTCGAGAAAATCCAGGAGGTTCTCCCCTCCAGGCGAGATGAGGCCCATTTCCGCTGAGGCGTCTCGAGGCTGATCACACCTCACCTCTGGAACTTCGAAAGGGTCCTTCACACCCTTGGTGCAAATCAAGAAGTTCCCCGACCTAGCCGTCTCCACTCGAGAGGAATCACGAGGGTCCCGCCCACATCCAGAGGAGCCCCGTTTCCGCCTCGTAGCTCGAGATGAGGGATCCTTTCCCTGCTTCGTCGGGAAAGAGTTCCCGGCGTTCCCGTCGCATCTCAAGAGGAGGCCCTCTCAAGAGGAACGGCGAGAGGAACTCCAGGGTCGTGCCACCATTCCAAGAGTCCCCCAGATGTCTCAGTCCATTCCAGAGGAACCTCTTTTCCCTTCACCGGCTCGCCTTTCACGACGAGGATCGACTCACACCAAGGTGGCACGTGGCACAGCCCTGTGGGAAAGCCTCGTGGGAAATCCTCTAGGGACAGCCTCGAGGGAAAGCCACAGATCCCTTGATCCACGTGGCAGGAAGCGTGACACTACTGCTGCAGCTCGGGAGGAAAGCGCACGTGCATGCCCCCACTCGAGACGAGGCCTGACTCCCCTGGGGAGACTCAGAAGCACCCCAAGATCCATGGCAACACTGGAGAGGAATCCTCAGGTTCCGGCCCCGACTCCACACAAGGACTGAGGCCCCGGCATGGACGGGAGAGGAATCCCGAGAGGTCCCCTAGCAACTCGCATGGGGACTGGCCTTTCCTGAGGCCACCAGAGCGGGTCCCTGAGGTCCCCGTCGTAACTCGAGAAGACCTGCCGCAACTCGAGAAAATCCAGGAGGTTCTCCCCTCCAGGCGAGATGAGGCCCATTTCCGCTGAGGCGTCTCGAGGCTGATCACACCTCACCTCTGGAACTTCGAAAGGGTCCTTCACACCCTTGGTGCAAATCAAGAAGTTCCCGGACATACCCGTCTCCACTCGAGAGGAATCACGAGGGTCCCGCCCACATCCAGAGGAGCCCCGTTTCCGCCTCGTAGCTCGAGATGAGGGATCCTTTCCCTGCTTCGTCGGGAAAGAGTTCCCGGCGTTCCCGTCGCATCTCAAGAGGAGGCCCTCTGAACAGGAACGGCAAGAGGAACTCCAGGGTCGTGCCACCATTCCAAGAGTCCCCCAGATGTCTCAGTCCATTCCAGAGGAACCTCTTTTCCCTTCACCGGCTCGTCTTTCACGCCGAGGATAGACTCACACCAAGGTGGCACGTGGCACAGCCCTGTGGGAAAGCCTCGTGGGAAAGCCTCGAGGGACAGCCTCGAGGGAAAGCCACAGATCCCTTGATCCACGTGACAGGAAGCGTGACACTACTGCTGCAGCTCGGGAGGAAAACGCACGTGCATGCCCCCATTCGAGACGAGGCCTGACTCCCCTGGGGAGACTCAGAAGCACCCCTAGATCCATGGCAACACTGGAGAGGAATCCTCAGGTTCCGGCCCCGACTCCACACAAGGACTGAGGCCCCGGCATGGACGGGAGAGGAATCCCGAGAGGTCCCCTAGCAACTCGCATGTGGACTGGCCTTTCCTGAGGCCACCAGAGCGGGTCCCTGATGTCCCCGTCATAACTCGAGAAGAGCTGCCGCAACTCGAGAAAATCCAGGAGGTTCTCCCCTCCAGGCGAGATGAGGCCCATTTCCGCTGAGGCTTCTCGAGGCTGATCACACCTCACCTCTGGAACTTCGAAAGGGTCCTTCACACCCTTGGTGCAAATCAAGAAGTTCCCCGACCTAGCCGTCTCCACTCGAGAGGAATCACGAGGGTCCCGCCCACATCCAGAGGAGCCCCGTTTCCGCCTCGTAGCTCGAGATGAGGGATCCTTTCCCTGCTTCGTCGGGAAAGAGTTCCCGGCGTTCCCGTCGCATCTCAAGAGGAGGCCCTCTCAACAGGAACGGCGAGAGGAACTCCAGGGTCGTGCCACCATTCCAAGAGTCCCCCAGATGTCTCAGTCCATTCCAGAGGAACCTCTTTTCCCTTCACCGGCTCGTCTTTCACGCCGAGGATCGACTCACACCAAGGTGGCACGTGGCACAGCCCTGTGGGAAAGCCTCGTGGGAAATCCTCTAGGGACAGCCTCGAGGGAAAGCCACAGATCCCTTGATCCACGTGACAGGAAGCGTGACACTACTGCTGCAGCTCGGGAGGAAAGCGCACGTGCATGCCCCCACTCGAGACGAGGCCTGACTCCCCTGGGGAGACTCAGAAGCACCCCAAGATCCATGGCAACACTGGAGAGGAATCCTCAGGTTCCGGCCCCGACTCCACACAAGGACTGAGGCCCCGGCATTGACGGAAGAGGAATCCCGAGAGGTCCCCTAGCAACTCGCATGGGGACTGGCCTTTCCTGAGGCCACCAGAGCGGCTCCCTGAGGTCCCCGTCGTAACTCGAGAAGACCTGCCGCAACTCGAGAAAATCCAGGAGGTTCTCCCCTCCAGGCGAGATGAGGCCCATTTCCGCTGAGGCGTCTCGAGGCTGATCACACCTCACCTCTGGAACTTCGAAAGGGTCCTTCACACCCTTGGTGCAAATCAAGAAGTTCCCCGACCTAGCCGTCTCCACTCGCGAGGAATCACGAGGGTCCCGCCCACATCCAGAGGAGCCCCGTTTCCGCCTCGTAGCTCGAGATGAGGGATCCTTTCCCTGCTTCGTCGGGAAAGAGTTCCCGGCGTTCCCGTCGCATCTCAAGAGGAGGCCCTCTCAACAGGAACGGCGAGAGGAACTCCAGGGTCGTGCCACCATTCCAAGAGTCCCCCAGATGTCTCAGTCCATTCCAGAGGAACCTCTTTTCCCTTCACCGGCTCATCTTTCACGCCGAGGATAGACTCACACCAAGGTGGCACGTGGCACAGCCCTGTGGGAAAGCCTCGTGGGAAAGCCTCGAGGGACAGCCTCGAGGGAAAGCCACAGATCCCTTGATCCACGTGACAGGAAGCGTGACACTACTGCTGCAGCTCGGGAGGAAAGCGCACGTGCATGCCCCAACTCGAGACGGGGCCTGACTCCCCTGGGGAGACTCAGAAGCACCCCAAGATCCATGGCAACACTGGAGAGGAATCCTCAGGTTCCGGCCCCGACTCCACACAAGGACTGAGGCCCCGGCATGGACGGGAGAGGAATCCCGAGAGGTCCCCTAGCAACTCGCATGGGGACTGGCCTTTCCTGAGGCCTCCAGAGCGGCTCCCTGAGGTCCCCGTCGTAACTCGAGAAGACCTGCCGCAACTCGAGAAAATCCAGGAGGTTCTCCCCTCCAGGCGAGATGAGGCCCATTTCCGCTGAGGCGTCTCGAGGCTGATCACACCTCACCTCTGGAACTTCGAAAGGGTCCTTCACACCCTTGGTGCAAATCAAGAAGTTCCCCGACCTAGCCGTCTCCACTCGCGAGGAATCACGAGGGTCCCGCCCACATCCAGAGGAGCCCCGTTTCCGCCTCGTAGCTCGAGATGAGGGATCCTTTCCCTGCTTCGTCGGGAAAGAGTTCCCGGCGTTCCCGTCGCATCTCAAGAGGAGGCCCTCTCAAGAGGAACGGCGAGAGGAACTCCAGGGTCGTGCCACCATTCCAAGAGTCCCCCAGATGTCTCAGTCCATTCCAGAGGAACCTCTTTTCCCTTCACCGGCTCGTCTTTCACGCCGAGGATCGACTCACACCAAGGTGGCACGTGGCACAGCCCTGTGGGAAAGCCTCGTGGGAAAGCCTCGAGGGACAGCCTCGAGGGAAAGCCACAGATCCCTTGATCCACGTGACAGGCAGCGTGACACTACTGCTGCAGCTCGGGAGGAAAGCGCACGTGCATGCCCCCATTCGAGACGAGGCCTGACTCCCCTGGGGAGACTCAGAAGCACCCCAAGATCCATGGCAACACTGGAGAGGAATCCTCACGTTCCGGCCCCGACTCCACACAAGGACTGAGGCCCCGGCATGGACGGGAGAGGAATCCCGAGAGGTCCCCTAGCAACTCGCATGGGGACTGGCCTTTCCTGAGGCCAACAGAGCGGGTCCCTGAGGTCCCCGTCATAACTCGAGAAGAGCTGCCGCAACTCGAGAAAATCCAGGAGGTTCTCCCCTCCAGGCGAGATGAGGCCCATTTCCGCTGAGGCGTCTCGAGGCTGATCACACCTCACCTCTGGAACTTCGAAAGGCTCCTTCACACCCTTGGTGCAAATCAAGAAGTTCCCGGACATACCCGTCTCCACTCGAGAGGAATCACGAGGGTCCCGCCCACATCCAGAGGAGCCCCGTTTCCGCCTCGTAGCTCGAGATGAGGGATCCTTTCCCTGCTTCGTCGGGAAAGAGTTCCCGGCGTTCCCGTCGCATCTCAAGAGGAGGCCCTCTCAACAGGAACGGCGAGAGGAACTCCAGGGTCGTGCCACCATTCCAAGAGTCCCCCAGATGTCTCAGTCCATTCCAGAGGAACCTCTTTTCCCTTCACCGGCTCGTCTTTCACGACGAGGATCGACTCACACCAAGGTGGCACGTGGCACAGCCCTGTGGGAAAGCCTCGTGGGAAATCCTCTAGGGACAGCCTCGAGGGAAAGCCACAGATCCCTTGATCCACGTGACAGGAAGCGTGACACTACTGCTGCAGCTCGGGAGGAAAGCGCACGTGCATGCCCCCACTCGAGACGAGGCCTGACTCCCCTGGGGAGACTCAGAAGCACCCCAAGATCCATGGCAGCACTGGAGAGGAATCCTCAGGTTCCGGCCCCGACTCCACACAAGGACTGAGGCCCCGGCATGGACGGGAGAGGAATCCCGAGAGGTCCCCTAGCAACTCGCATGGGGACTGGCCTTTCCTGAGGCCACCAGAGCGGCTCCCTGAGGTCCCCGTCGTAACTCGAGAAGACCTGCCGCAACTCGAGAAAATCCAGGAGGTTCTCCCCTCCAGGCGAGATGAGGCCCATTTCCGCTGAGGCGTCTCGAGGCTGATCACACCTCACCTCTGGAACTTCGAAAGGGTCCTTCACACCCTTGGTGCAAATCAAGAAGTTCCCCGACCTAGCCGTCTCCACTCGAGAGGAATCACGAGGGTCCCGCCCACATCCAGAGGAGCCCCGTTTCCGCCTCGTAGCTCGAGATGAGGGATCCTTTCCCTGCTTCGTCGGGAAAGAGTTCCCGGCGTTCCCGTCGCATCTCAAGAGGAGGCCCTCTCAAGAGGAACGGCGAGAGGAACTCCAGGGTCGTGCCACCATTCCAAGAGTCCCCCAGATGTCTCAGTCCATTCCAGAGGAACCTCTTTTCCCTTCACCGGCTCGTCTTTCACGACGAGGATCGACTCACACCAAGGTGGCACGTGGCACAGCCCTGTGGGAAAGCCTCGTGGGAAATCCTCTAGGGACAGCCTCGAGGGAAAGCCACAGATCCCTTGATCCACGTGGCAGGAAGCGTGACACTACTGCTGCAGCTCGGGAGGAAAGCGCACGTGCATGCCCCCACTCGAGACGAGGCCTGACTCCCCTGGGGAGACTCAGAAGCACCCCAAGATCCATGGCAACACTGGAGAGGAATCCTCAGGTTCCGGCCCCGACTCCACACAAGGACTGAGGCCCCGGCA
Organism: Budorcas taxicolor; assembly: GCF_023091745.1. Taxonomy (NCBI): domain Eukaryota; kingdom Metazoa; phylum Chordata; class Mammalia; order Artiodactyla; family Bovidae; genus Budorcas; species Budorcas taxicolor. The sequence continues at coordinate 20,350 of NW_026292806.1, read as the reverse complement.
TGGACGGGAGAGGAATCCCGAGAGGTCCCCTAGCAACTCGCATGGGGACTGGCCTTTCCTGAGGCCACCAGAGCGGCTCCCTGAGGTCCCCGTCGTAACTCGAGAAGACCTGCCGCAACTCGAGAAAATCCAGGAGGTTCTCCCCTCCAGGCGAGATGAGGCCCATTTCCGCTGAGGCGTCTCGAGGCTGATCACACCTCACCTCTGGAACTTCGAAAGGGTCCTTCACACCCTTGGTGCAAATCAAGAAGTTCCCGGACATACCCGTCTCCACTCGAGAGGAATCACGAGGGTCCCGCCCACATCCAGAGGAGCCCCGTTTCCGCCTCGTAGCTCGAGATGAGGGATCCTTTCCCTGCTTCGTCGGGAAAGAGTTCCCGGCGTTCCCGTCGCATCTCAAGAGGAGGCCCTCTGAACAGGAACGGCAAGAGGAACTCCAGGGTCGTGCCACCATTCCAAGAGTCCCCCAGATGTCTCAGTCCATTCCAGAGGAACCTCTTTTCCCTTCACCGGCTCGTCTTTCACGCCGAGGATAGACTCACACCAAGGTGGCACGTGGCACAGCCCTGTGGGAAAGCCTCGTGGGAAAGCCTCGAGGGACAGCCTCGAGGGAAAGCCACAGATCCCTTGATCCACGTGACAGGAAGCGTGACACTACTGCTGCAGCTCGGGAGGAAAACGCACGTGCATGCCCCCATTCGAGACGAGGCCTGACTCCCCTGGGGAGACTCAGAAGCACCCCTAGATCCATGGCAACACTGGAGAGGAATCCTCAGGTTCCGGCCCCGACTCCACACAAGGACTGAGGCCCCGGCATGGACGGGAGAGGAATCCCGAGAGGTCCCCTAGCAACTCGCATGTGGACTGGCCTTTCCTGAGGCCACCAGAGCGGGTCCCTGATGTCCCCGTCATAACTCGAGAAGAGCTGCCGCAACTCGAGAAAATCCAGGAGGTTCTCCCCTCCAGGCGAGATGAGGCCCATTTCCGCTGAGGCGTCTCGAGGCTGATCACACCTCACCTCTGGAACTTCGAAAGGGTCCTTCACACCCTTGGTGCAAATCAAGAAGTTCCCCGACCTAGCCGTCTCCACTCGAGAGGAATCACGAGGGTCCCGCCCACATCCAGAGGAGCCCCGTTTCCGCCTCGTAGCTCGAGATGAGGGATCCTTTCCCTGCTTCGTCGGGAAAGAGTTCCCGGCGTTCCCGTCGCATCTCAAGAGGAGGCCCTCTCAACAGGAACGGCGAGAGGAACTCCAGGGTCGTGCCACCATTCCAAGAGTCCCCCAGATGTCTCAGTCCATTCCAGAGGAACCTCTTTTCCCTTCACCGGCTCGTCTTTCACGCCGAGGATCGACTCACACCAAGGTGGCACGTGGCACAGCCCTGTGGGAAAGCCTCGTGGGAAATCCTCGAGGGACAGCCTCGAGGGAAAGCCACAGATCCCTTGATCCACGTGACAGGAAGCGTGACACTACTGCTGCAGCTCGGGAGGAAAGCGCACGTGCATGCCCCCACTCGAGACGAGGCCTGACTCCCCTGGGGAGACTCAAAGCACCCCAAGATCCATGGCAACACTGGAGAGGAATCCTCAGGTTCCGGCCCCGACTCCACACAAGGACTGAGGCCCCGGCATTGACGGAAGAGGAATCCCGAGAGGTCCCCTAGCAACTCGCATGGGGACTGGCCTTTCCTGAGGCCACCAGAGCGGCTCCCTGAGGTCCCCGTCGTAACTCGAGAAGACCTGCCGCAACTCGAGAAAATCCAGGAGGTTCTCCCCTCCAGGCGAGATGAGGCCCATTTCCGCTGAGGCGTCTCGAGGCTGATCACACCTCACCTCTGGAACTTCGAAAGGGTCCTTCACACCCTTGGTGCAAATCAAGAAGTTCCCCGACCTAGCCGTCTCCACTCGCGAGGAATCACGAGGGTCCCGCCCACATCCAGAGGAGCCCCGTTTCCGCCTCGTAGCTCGAGATGAGGGATCCTTTCCCTGCTTCGTCGGGAAAGAGTTCCCGGCGTTCCCGTCGCATCTCAAGAGGAGGCCCTCTCAACAGGAACGGCGAGAGGAACTCCAGGGTCGTGCCACCATTCCAAGAGTCCCCCAGATGTCTCAGTCCATTCCAGAGGAACCTCTTTTCCCTTCACCGGCTCATCTTTCACGCCGAGGATAGACTCACACCAAGGTGGCACGTGGCACAGCCCTGTGGGAAAGCCTCGTGGGAAAGCCTCGAGGGACAGCCTCGAGGGAAAGCCACAGATCCCTTGATCCACGTGACAGGAAGCGTGACACTACTGCTGCAGCTCGGGAGGAAAGCGCACGTGCATGCCCCAACTCGAGACGGGGCCTGACTCCCCTGGGGAGACTCAGAAGCACCCCAAGATCCATGGCAACACTGGAGAGGAATCCTCAGGTTCCGGCCCCGACTCCACACAAGGACTGAGGCCCCGGCATGGACGGGAGAGGAATCCCGAGAGGTCCCCTAGCAACTCGCATGGGGACTGGCCTTTCCTGAGGCCTCCAGAGCGGCTCCCTGAGGTCCCCGTCGTAACTCGAGAAGACCTGCCGCAACTCGAGAAAATCCAGGAGGTTCTCCCCTCCAGGCGAGATGAGGCCCATTTCCGCTGAGGCGTCTCGAGGCTGATCACACCTCACCTCTGGAACTTCGAAAGGGTCCTTCACACCCTTGGTGCAAATCAAGAAGTTCCCCGACCTAGCCGTCTCCACTCGCGAGGAATCACGAGGGTCCCGCCCACATCCAGAGGAGCCCCGTTTCCACCTCGTAGCTCGAGATGAGGGATCCTTTCCCTGCTTCGTCGGGAAAGAGTTCCCGGCGTTCCCGTCGCATCTCAAGAGGAGGCCCTCTCAAGAGGAACGGCGAGAGGAACTCCAGGGTCGTGCCACCATTCCAAGAGTCCCCCAGATGTCTCAGTCCATTCCAGAGGAACCTCTTTTCCCTTCACCGGCTCGTCTTTCACGCCGAGGATCGACTCACACCAAGGTGGCACGTGGCACAGCCCTGTGGGAAAGCCTCGTGGGAAAGCCTCGAGGGACAGCCTCGAGGGAAAGCCACAGATCCCTTGATCCACGTGACAGGCAGCGTGACACTACTGCTACAGCTCGGGAGGAAAGCGCACGTGCATGCCCCCATTCGAGACGAGGCCTGACTCCCCTGGGGAGACTCAGAAGCACCCCAAGATCCATGGCAACACTGGAGAGGAATCCTCACGTTCCGGCCCCGACTCCACACAAGGACTGAGGCCCCGGCATGGACGGGAGAGGAATCCCGAGAGGTCCCCTAGCAACTCGCATGGGGACTGGCCTTTCCTGAGGCCACCAGAGCGGGTCCCTGAGGTCCCCGTCATAACTCGAGAAGAGCTGCCGCAACTCGAGAAAATCCAGGAGGTTCTCCCCTCCAGGCGAGATGAGGCCCATTTCCGCTGAGGCGTCTCGAGGCTGATCACACCTCACCTCTGGAACTTCGAAAGGCTCCTTCACACCCTTGGTGCAAATCAAGAAGTTCCCGGACATACCCGTCTCCACTCGAGAGGAATCACGAGGGTCCCGCCCACATCCAGAGGAGCCCCGTTTCCGCCTCGTAGCTCGAGATGAGGGATCCTTTCCCTGCTTCGTCGGGAAAGAGTTCCCGGCGTTCCCGTCGCATCTCAAGAGGAGGCCCTCTGAACAGGAACGGCAAGAGGAACTCCAGGGTCGTGCCACCATTCCAAGAGTCCCCCAGATGTCTCAGTCCATTCCAGAGGAACCTCTTTTCCCTTCACCGGCTCGTCTTTCACGCCGAGGATAGACTCACACCAAGGTGGCACGTGGCACAGCCCTGTGGGAAAGCCTCGTGGGAAAGCCTCGAGGGACAGCCTCGAGGGAAAGCCACAGATACCTTGATCCACGTGACAGGAAGCGTGACACTACTGCTGCAGCTCGGGAGGAAAACGCACGTGCATGCCCCCATTCGAGACGAGGCCTGACTCCCCTGGGGAGACTCAGAAGCACCCCAAGATCCATGGCAACACTGGAGAGGAATCCTCAGGTTCCGGCCCCGACTCCACACAAGGACTGAGGCCCCGGCATGGACGGGAGAGGAATCCCGAGAGGTCCCCTAGCAACTCGCATGTGGACTGGCCTTTCCTGAGGCCACCAGAGCGGGTCCCTGATGTCCCCGTCATAACTCGAGAAGAGCTGCCGCAACTCGAGATAATCCAGGAGGTTCTCCCCTCCAGGCGAGATGAGGCCCATTTCCGCTGAGCCGTCTCGAGGCTGATCACACCTCACCTCTGGAACTTCGAAAGGGTCCTTCACACCCTTGGTGCAAATCAAGAAGTTCCCCGACCTAGCCGTCTCCACTCGAGAGGAATCACGAGGGTCCCGCCCACATCCAGAGGAGCCCCGTTTCCGCCTCGTAGCTCGAGATGAGGGATCCTTTCCCTGCTTCGTCGGGAAAGAGTTCCCGGCGTTCCCGTCGCATCTCAAGAGGAGGCCCTCTCAAGAGGAACGGCGAGAGGAACTCCAGGGTCGTGCCACCATTCCAAGAGTCCCCCAGATGTCTCAGTCCATTCCAGAGGAACCTCTTTTCCCTTCACCGGCTCGTCTTTCACGCCGAGGATCGACTCACACCAAGGTGGCACGTGGCACAGCCCTGTGGGAAAGCCTCGTGGGAAAGCCTCGAGGGACAGCCTCGAGGGAAAGCCACAGATCCCTTGATCCACGTGACAGGAAGCGTGACACTACTGCTGCAGCTCGGGAGGAAAGCGCACGTGCATGCCCCAACTCGAGACGGGGCCTGACTCCCCTGGGGAGACTCAGAAGCACCCCAAGATCCATGGCAACACTGGAGAGGAATCCTCAGGTTCCGGCCCCGACTCCACACAAGGACTGAGGCCCCGGCATGGACGGGAGAGGAATCCCGAGAGGTCCCCTAGCAACTCGCATGGGGACTGGCCTTTCCTGAGGCCTCCAGAGCGGCTCCCTGAGGTCCCCGTCGTAACTCGAGAAGACCTGCCGCAACTCGAGAAAATCCAGGAGGTTCTCCCCTCCAGGCGAGATGAGGCCCATTTCCGCTGAGGCGTCTCGAGGCTGATCACACCTCACCTCTGGAACTTCGAAAGGGTCCTTCACACCCTTGGTGCAAATCAAGAAGTTCCCCGACCTAGCCGTCTCCACTCGCGAGGAATCACGAGGGTCCCGCCCACATCCAGAGGAGCCCCGTTTCCGCCTCGTAGCTCGAGATGAGGGATCCTTTCCCTGCTTCGTCGGGAAAGAGTTCCCGGCGTTCCCGTCGCATCTCAAGAGGAGGCCCTCTCAAGAGGAACGGCGAGAGGAACTCCAGGGTCGTGCCACCATTCCAAGAGTCCCCCAGATGTCTCAGTCCATTCCAGAGGAACCTCTTTTCCCTTCACCGGCTCGTCTTTCACGCCGAGGATCGACTCACACCAAGGTGGCACGTGGCACAGCCCTGTGGGAAAGCCTCGTGGGAAAGCCTCGAGGGACAGCCTCGAGGGAAAGCCACAGATCCCTTGATCCACGTGACAGGCAGCGTGACACTACTGCTGCAGCTCGGGAGGAAAGCGCACGTGCATGCCCCCATTCGAGACGAGGCCTGACTCCCCTGGGGAGACTCAGAAGCACCCCAAGATCCATGGCAACACTGGAGAGGAATCCTCACGTTCCGGCCCCGACTCCACACAAGGACTGAGGCCCCGGCATGGACGGGAGAGGAATCCCGAGAGGTCCCCTAGCAACTCGCATGGGGACTGGCCTTTCCTGAGGCCACCAGAGCGGGTCCCTGAGGTCCCCGTCATAACTCGAGAAGAGCTGCCGCAACTCGAGAAAATCCAGGAGGTTCTCCCCTCCAGGCGAGATGAGGCCCATTTCCGCTGAGGCGTCTCGAGGCTGATCACACCTCACCTCTGGAACTTCGAAAGGCTCCTTCACACCCTTGGTGCAAATCAAGAAGTTCCCCGACCTAGCCGTCTCCACTCGAGAGGAATCACGAGGGTCCCGCCCACATCCAGAGGAGCCCCGTTTCCGCCTGGTAGCTCGAGATGAGGAATCCTTTCCCTGCTTCTCCGGGAAAGAGTTCCCGGCGTTCCCGTCGCATCTCAAGAGGAGGCCCTCTCAACAGGAACGGCGAGAGGAACTCCAGGGTCGTGCCACCATTCCAAGAGTCCCCCAGATGTCTCAGTCCATTCCAGAGGAACCTCTTTTCCCTTCACCGGCTCGTCTTTCACGACGAGGATCGACTCACACCAAGGTGGCCCGTGGCACAGCCCTGTGGGAAAGCCTCGTTTGAAATCCTCTAGGGACAGCCTCGAGGGAAAGCCACAGATCCCTTGATCCACGTGACAGGAAGCGTGACACTACTGCTGCAACTCGGGAGGAAAGCGCACGTGCATGCCCCCACTCGAGACGAGGCCTGACTCCCCTGGGGAGACTCAGAAGCACCCCAAGATCCATGGCAACACTGGAGAGGAATCCTCAGGTTCCGGCCCGACTCCACACAAGGACTGAGGCCCCGGCATGGACGGGAGAGGAATCCCGAGAGGTCCCCTAGCAACTCGCATGGGGACTGGCCTTTCCTGAGGCCACCAGAGCGGCTCCCTGAGGTCCCCGTCCTAACTCGAGAAGACCTGCCGCAACTCGAGAAAATCCAGGAGGTTCTCCCCTCCAGGCGAGATGAGGCCCATTTCGGCTGAGGCGTCTCGAGGCTGATCACACCTCACCTCTGGAACTTCGAAAGGGTCCTTCGCACCCTTGGTGCAAATCAAGAAGTTCCCGGACATACCCGTCTCCACTCGAGAGGAATCACGAGGGTCCCGCCCACATCCAGAGGAGCCCCGTTTCCGCCTCGTAGCTCGAGATGAGGGATCCTTTCCCTGCTTCGTCGGGAAAGAATTCCCGGCGTTCCTGTCGCATCTCAAGAGGAGGCCCTCTGAACAGGCGCGGCGAGAGGAACTCCAGGGTCGTGCCACCATTCCAAGAGTCCCCCAGATGTCTCAGTCCATTCCAGAGGAACCTCTTTTCCCTTCACGGGCTCGTCTTTCACGCCGAGGATCGACTCACACCAAGGTGGCACGTGGCACAGCCCTGTGGGAAAGCCTCGTGGGAAAGCCTCGAGGGACAGCCTCGAGGGAAAGCCACAGATCCCTTGATCCACGTGACAGGAAGCGTGACACTACTGCTGCAGCTCGGGAGGAAAGCGCACGTGCATGCCCCAACTCGAGACGGGGCCTGACTCCCCTGGGGAGACTCAGAAGCACCCCAAGATCCATGGCAACACTGGAGAGGAATCCTCAGGTTCCGGCCCCGACTCCACACAAGGACTGAGGCCCCGGCATGGACGGGAGAGGAATCCCGAGAGGTCCCCTAGCAACTCGCATGGGGACTGGCCTTTCCTGAGGCCACCAGAGCGGCTCCCTGAGGTCCCCGTCGTAACTCGAGAAGACCTGCCGCAACTCGAGAAAATCCAGGAGGTTCTCCCCTCCAGGCGAGATGAGGCCCATTTCCGCTGAGGCGTCTCGAGGCTGATCACACCTCACCTCTGGAACTTCGAAAGGGTCCTACACACCCTTGGTGCAAATCAAGAAGTTCCCCGACCTAGCCGTCTCCACTCGCGAGGAATCACGAGGGTCCCGCCCACATCAAGAGGAGCCCCGTTTCCGCCTCGTAGCTCGAGATGAGGGATCCTTTCCCTGCTTCGTCGGGAAAGAGTTCCCGGCGTTCCCGTCGCATCTCAAGAGGAGGCCCTCTCAAGAGGAACGGCGAGAGGAACTCCAGGGTCGTGCCACCATTCCAAGAGTCCCCCAGATGTCTCAGTCCATTCCAGAGGAACCTCTTTTCCCTTCACCGGCTCGTCTTTCACGCCGAGGATCGACTCACACCAAGGTGGCACGTGGCACAGCCCTGTGGGAAAGCCTCGTGGGAAATCCTCTAGGGACAGCCTCGAGGGAAAGCCACAGATCCCTTGATCCACGTGACAGGAAGCGTGACACTACTGCTGCAGCTCGGGAGGAAAGCGCACGTGCATGCCCCCACTCGAGACGAGGCCTGACTCCCCTGGGGAGACTCAGAAGCACCCCAAGATCCATGGCAACACTGGAGAGGAATCCTCAGGTTCCGGCCCCGACTCCACACAAGGACTGAGGCCCCGGCATGGACGGGAGAGGAATCCCGAGAGGTCCCCTAGCAACTCGCATGGGGACTGGCCTTTCCTGAGGCCACCAGAGCGGCTCCCTGAGGTCCCCGTCGTAACTCGAGAAGACCTGCCGCAACTCGAGAAAATCCAGGAGGTTCTCCCCTCCAGGCGAGATGAGGCCCATTTCCGCTGAGGCGTCTCGAGGCTGATCACACCTCACCTCTGGAACTTCGAAAGGGTCCTTCGCACCCTTGGTGCAAATCAAGAAGTTCCCGGACATACCTGTCTCCACTCGAGAGGAATCACGAGGGTCCCGCCCACATCCAGAGGAGCCCCGTTTCCGCCTCGTAGCTCGAGATGAGGGATCCTTTCCCTGCTTCGTCGGGAAAGAGTTCCCGGCGTTCCCGTCGCATCTCAAGAGGAGGCCCTCTGAACAGACGCGGCGAGAGGAACTCCAGGGTCGTGCCACCATTCCAAGAGTCCCCCAGATGTCTCAGTCCATTCCAGAGGAACCTCTTTTCCCTTCACCGGCTCGTCTTTCACGCCGAGGATCGACTCACACTAAGGTGGCACGTGGCACAGCCCTGTGGGAAAGCCTCGTGGGAAAGCCTCGAGGGACAGCCTCGAGGGAAAGCCACAGATCCCTTGATCCACGTGACAGGAAGCGTGACACTACTGCTGCAGCTCGGGAGGAAAGCGCACGTGCATGCCCCAACTCGAGACGGGGCCTGACTCCCTGGGGAGACTCAGAAGCACCCCAAGATCCATGGCAACACTGGAGAGGAATCCTCAGGTTCCGGCCCCGACTCCACACAAGGACTGAGGCCCCGGCATGGACGGGAGAGGAATCCCGAGAGGTCCCCTAGCAACTCGCATGGGGACTGGCCTTTCCTGAGGCCACCAGAGCGGCTCCCTGAGGTCCCCGTCGTAACTCGAGAAGACCTGCCGCAACTCGAGAAATTCCAGGAGGTTCTCCCCTCCAGGCGAGATGAGGCCCATTTCCGCTGAGGCGTCTCGAGGCTGATCACACCTCACCTCTGGAACTTCGAAGGGTCCTTCACACCCTTGGTGCAAATCAAGAAGTTCCCCGACCTAGCCGTCTCCACTCGCGAGGAATCACGAGGGTCCCGCCCACATCCAGAGGAGCCCCGTTTCCGCCTCGTAGCTCGAGATAAGGGATCCTTTCCCTGCTTCGTCGGGAAAGAGTTCCCGGCGTTCCCGTCGCATCTCAAGAGGAGGCCCTCTCAAGAGGAATGGTGAGAGGAACTCCAGGGTCGTGCCACCATTCCAAGAGTCCCCCAGATGTCTCAGTCCATTCCAGAGGAACCTCTTTTCCCTTCACCGGCTCGTCTTTCACGCCGAGGATAGACTCACACCAAGGTGGCACGTGGCACAGCCCTGTGGGAAAGCCTCGTGGGAAAGCCTCGAGGGACAGCCTCGAGGGAAAGCCACAGATCCCTTGATCCACGTGACAGGAAGCGTGACACTACTGCTGCAGCTCGGGAGGAAAACGCACGTGCATGCCCCCACTCGAGACGAGGCCTGACTCCCCTGGGGAGACTCAGAAGCACCCAAAGATCCATGGCAACACTGGAGAGGAATCCTCAGGTTCCGGCCCCGACTCCACACAAGGACTGAGGCCCCGGCATGGACGGGAGAGGAATACCGAGAGGTCCCCTAGCAACTCGCATGGGGACTGGCCTTTCCTGAGGCCACCAGAGCGGCTCCCTGAGGTCCCCGTCGTAACTCGAGAAGACCTGCCGCAACTCGAGAAAATCCAGGAGGTTCTCCCCTCCAGGCGAGATGAGGCCCATTTCCGCTGAGGCGTCTCGAGGCTGATCACACCTCACCTCTGGAACTTCGAAAGGGTCCTTCGCACCCTTGGTGCAAATCAAGAAGTTCCCGGACATACCCGTCTCCACTCGAGAGGAATCACGAGGGTCCCGCCCACATCCAGAGGAGCCCCGTTTCCGCCTCGTAGCTCGAGATGAGGGATCCTTTCCCTGCTTCGTCGGGAAAGAGTTCCCGGCGTTCCCGTCGCATCTCAAGAGGAGGCCCTCTGAACAGGCGCGGCGAGAGGAACTCCAGGGTCGTGCCACCATTCCAAGAGTCCCCCAGATGTCTCAGTCCATTCCAGAGGAACCTCTTTTCCCTTCACCGGCTCGTCTTTCACGCCGAGGATCGACTCACACCAAGGTGGCACGTGGCACAGCCCTGTGGGAAAGCCTCGTGGGAAAGCCTCGAGGGACAGCCTCGAGGGAAAGCCACAGATCCCTTGATCCACGTGACAGGAAGCGTGACACTACTGCTGCAGCTCGGGAGGAAAGCGCACGTGCATGCCCCAACTCGAGACGGGGCCTGACTCCCCTGGGGAGACTCAGAAGCACCCCAAGATCCATGGCAACACTGGAGAGGAATCCTCAGGTTCCGGCCCCGACTCCACACAAGGACTGAGGCCCCGGCATGGACGGGAGAGGAATCCCGAGAGGTCCCCTAGCAACTCGCATGGGGACTGGCCTTTCCTGAGGCCACCAGAGCGGCTCCCTGAGGTCCCCGTCGTAACTCGAGAAGACCTGCCGCAACTCGAGAAAATCCAGGAGGTTCTCCCCTCCAGGCGAGATGAGGCCCATTTCCGCTGAGGCGTCTCGAGGCTGATCACACCTCACCTCTGGAACTTCGAAAGGGTCCTACACACCCTTGGTGCAAATCAAGAAGTTCCCCGACCTAGCCGTCTCCACTCGCGAGGAATCACGAGGGTCCCGCCCACATCCAGAGGAGCCCCGTTTCCGCCTCGTAGCTCGAGATGAGGGATCCTTTCCCTGCTTCGTCGGGAAAGAGTTCCCGGCGTTCCCGTCGCATCTCAAGAGGAGGCCCTCTCAACAGGAACGGCGAGAGGAACTCCAGGGTCGTGCCACCATTCCAAGAGTCCCCCAGATGTCTCAGTCCATTCCAGAGGAACCTCTTTTCCCTTCACCGGCTCGTCTTTCACGACGAGGATCGACTCACACCAAGGTGGCACGTGGCACAGCCCTGTGGGAAAGCCTCGTGGGAAATCCTCTAGGGACAGCCTCGAGGGAAAGCCACAGATCCTTGATCCACGTGACAGGAAGCGTGACACTACTGCTGCAGCTCGGGAGGAAGCGCACGTGCATGCCCCCACTCGAGACGAGGCCTGACTCCCCTGGGGAGACTCAGAAGCACCCCAAGATCCATGGCAACACTGGAGAGGAATCCTCAGGTTCCGGCCCCGACTCCACACAAGGACTGAGGCCCCGGCATGGACGGGAGAGGAATCCCGAGAGGTCCCCTAGCAACTCGCATGGGGACTGGCCTTTCCTGAGGCCACCAGAGCGGCTCCCTGAGGTCCCCGTCGTAACTCGAGAAGACCTGCCGCAACTCGAGAAAATCCAGGAGGTTCTCCCCTCCAGGCGAGATGAGGCCCATTTCCGCTGAGGCGTCTCGAGGCTGATCACACCTCACCTCTGGAACTTCGAAAGGGTCCTTCGCACCCTTGGTGCAAATCAAGAAGTTCCCGGACATACCCGTCTCCACTCGAGCGGAATCACGAGGGTCCCGCCCACATCCAGAGGAGCCCCGTTTCTGCCTCGTAGCTCGAGATGAGGGATCCTTTCCCTGCTTCGTCGGAAAGAGTTCCCGGCGTTCCCGTCGCATCTCAAGAGGAGGCCCTCTGAACAGGCGCGGCGAGAGGAACTCCAGGGTCGTGCCACCATTCCAAGAGTCCCCCAGATGTCTCAGTCCATTCCAGAGGAACCTCTTTTCCCTTCACCGGCTCGTCTTTCACGCCGAGGATCGACTCACACCAAGGTGGCACGTGGCACAGCCCTGTGGGAAAGCCTCGTGGGAAAGCCTCGAGGGACAGCCTCGAGGGAAAGCCACAGATCCCTTGATCCACGTGACAGGAAGCGTGACACTACTGCTGCAGCTCGGGAGGAAAGCGCACGTGCATGCCCCAACTCGAGACGGGGCCTGACTCCCCTGGGGAGACTCAGAAGCACCCCAAGATCCATGGCAACACTGGAGAGGAATCCTCAGGTTCCGGCCCCGACTCCACACAAGGACTGAGGCCCCGGCATGGACGGGAGAGGAATCCCGAGAGGTCCCCTAGCAACTCGCATGGGGACTGGCCTTTCCTGAGGCCACCAGAGCGGCTCCCTGAGGTCCCCGTCGTAACTCGAGAAGACCTGCCGCAACTCGAGAAAATCCAGGAGGTTCTCCCCTCCAGGCGAGATGAGGCCCATTTCCGCTGAGGCGTCTCGAGGCTGATCACACCTCACCTCTGGAACTTCGAAAGGGTCCTACACACCCTTGGTGCAAATCAAGAAGTTCCCCGACCTAGCCGTCTCCACTCGCGAGGAATCACGAGGGTCCCGCCCACATCAAGAGGAGCCCCGTTTCCGCCTCGTAGCTCGAGATGAGGGATCCTTTCCCTGCTTCGTCGGGAAAGAGTTCCCGGCGTTCCAGTCGCATCTCAAGAGGAGGCCCTCTCAAGAGGAACGGCGAGAGGAACTCCAGGGTCGTGCCACCATTCCAAGAGTCCCCCAGATGTCTCAGTCCATTCCAGAGGAACCTCTTTTCCGTTCACCGGCTCGTCTTTCACGACGAGGATCGACTCACACCAAGGTGGCACGTGGCACAGCCCTGTGGGAAAGCCTCGTGGGAAATCCTCTAGGGACAGCCTCGAGGGAAAGCCACAGATCCCTTGATCCACGTGACAGGAAGCGTGACACTACTGCTGCAGCTCGGGAGGAAAGCGCACGTGCATGCCCCCACTCGAGACGAGGCCTGACTCCCCTGGGGAGACTCAGAAGCACCCCAAGATCCATGGCAACACTGGAGAGGAATCCTCAGGTTCCGGCCCCGACTCCACACAAGGACTGAGGCCCCGGCATGGACGGGAGAGGAATCCCGAGAGGTCCCCTAGCAACTCGCATGGGGACTGGCCTTTCCTGAGGCCACCAGAGCGGGTCCCTGAGGTCCCCGTCGTAACTCGAGAAGACCTGCCGCAACTCGAGAAAATCCAGGAGGTTCTCCCTCCAGGCGAGATGAGGCCCATTTCCGCTGAGGCGTCTCGAGGCTGATCACACCTCACCTCTGGAACTTCGAAAGGGTCCTTCGCACCCTTGGTGCAAATCAAGAAGTTCCCGGACATACCTGTCTCCACTCGAGAGGAATCACGAGGGTCCCGCCCACATCCAGAGGAGCCCCGTTTCCGCCTCGTAGCTCGAGATGAGGGATCCTTTCCCTGCTTCGTCGGGAAAGAGTTCCCGGCGTTCCCGTCGCATCTCAAGAGGAGGCCCTCTGAACAGGCGCGGCGAGAGGAACTCCAGGGTCGTGCCACCATTCCAAGAGTCCCCCAGATGTCTCAGTCCATTCCAGAGGAACCTCTTTTCCCTTCACCGGCTCGTCTTTCACGACGAGGATCGACTCACACCAAGGTGGCACGTGGCACAGCCCTGTGGGAAAGCCTCGTGGGAAATCCTCTAGGGACAGCCTCGAGGGAAAGCCACAGATCCCTTGATCCACGTGACAGGAAGCGTGACACTACTGCTGCAGCTCGGGAGGAAAGCACACGTGCATGCCCCCACTCGAGACGAGGCCTGACTCCCCTGGGGAGACTCAGAAGCACCCCAAGATCCATGGCAACACTGGAGAGGAATCCTCAGGTTCCGGCCCCGACTCCACACAAGGACTGAGGCCCCGGCATGGACGGGAGAGGAATCCCGAGAGGTCCCCTAGCAACTCGCATGGGGACTGGCCTTTCCTGAGGCCACCAGAGCGGCTCCCTGAGGTCCCCGTCGTAACTCGAGAAGACCTGCCGCAACTCGAGAAAATCCAGGAGGTTCTCCCCTCCAGGCGAGATGAGGCCCATTTCCGCTGAGGCGTCTCGAGGCTGATCACACCTCACCTCTGGAACTTCGAAAGGGTCCTTCGCACCCTTGGTGCAAATCAAGAAGTTCCCGGACATACCCGTCTCCACTCGAGCGGAATCACGAGGGTCCCGCCCACATCCAGAGGAGCCCCGTTTCCGCCTCGTAGCTCGAGATGAGGGATCCTTTCCCTGCTTCGTCGGGAAAGAGTTCCCGGCGTTCCCGTCGCATCTCAAGAGGAGGCCCTCTGAACAGGCGCAGCGAGAGGAACTCCAGGGTCGTGCCACCATTCCAAGAGTCCCCCAGATGTCTCAGTCCATTCCAGAGGAACCTCTTTTCCCTTCACCGGCTCGTCTTTCACGCCGAGGATCGACTCACACCAAGGTGGCACGTGGCACAGCCCTGTGGGAAAGCCTCGTGGGAAAGCCTCGAGGGACAGCCTCGAGGGAAAGCCACAGATCCCTTGATCCACGTGACAGGAAGCGTGACACTACTGCTGCAGCTCGGGAGGAAAGCGCACGTGCATGCCCCAACTCGAGACGGGGCCTGACTCCCTGGGGAGACTCAGAAGCACCCCAAGATCCATGGCAACACTGGAGAGGAATCCTCAGGTTCCGGCCCCGACTCCACACAAGGACTGAGGCCCCGGCATGGACGGGAGAGGAATCCCGAGAGGTCCCCTAGCAACTCGCATGGGGACTGGCCTTTCCTGAGGCCACCAGAGCGGCTCCCTGAGGTCCCCGTCGTAACTCGAGAAGACCTGCCGCAACTCGAGAAAATCCAGGAGGTTCTCCCCTCCAGGCGAGATGAGGCCCATTTCCGCTGAGGCGTCTCGAGGCTGATCACACCTCACCTCTGGAACTTCGAAAGGGTCCTACACACCCTTGGTGCAAATCAAGAAGTTCCCCGACCTAGCCGTCTCCACTCGCGAGGAATCACGAGGGTCCCGCCCACATCAAGAGGAGCCCCGTTTCCGCCTCGTAGCTCGAGATGAGGGATCCTTTCCCTGCTTCGTCGGGAAAGAGTTCCCGGCGTTCCCGTCGCATCTCAAGAGGAGGCCCTCTCAAGAGGAACGGCGAGAGGAACTCCAGGGTCGTGCCACCATTCCAAGAGTCCCCCAGATGTCTCAGTCCATTCCAGAGGAACCTCTTTTCCCTTCACCGGCTCGTCTTTCACGCCGAGGATCGACTCACACCAAGGTGGCACGTGGCACAGCCCTGTGGGAAAGCCTCGTGGGAAAGCCTCGAGGGACAGCCTCGAGGGAAAGCCACAGATCCCTTGATCCACGTGACAGGAAGCGTGACACTACTGCTGCAGCTCGGGAGGAAAGCGCACGTGCATGCCCCAACTCGAGACGGGGCCTGACTCCCCTGGGGAGACTCAGAAGCACCCCAAGATCCATGGCAACACTGGAGAGGAATCCTCAGGTTCCGGCCCCGACTCCACACAAGGACTGAGGCCCCGGCATGGACGGGAGAGGAATCCCGAGAGGTCCCCTAGCAACTCGCATGGGGACTGGCCTTTCCTGAGGCCAACAGAGCGGGTCCCTGAGGTCCCCGTCGTAACTCGAGAAGAGCTGCCGCAACTCGAGAAAATCCAGGAGGTTCTCCCTTCCAGGCGAGATGAGGCCCATTTCCGCTGAGGCGTCTCGAGGCTGATCACTCCTCACCTCTGGAACTTCGAAAGGGTCCTTCACACCCTTGGTGCAAATCAAGAAGTTCCCCGACCTAGCCGTCTCCACTCGAGAGGAATCACGAGGGTCCCGCCCACATCCAGAGGAGCCCCGTTTCCGCCTCGTAGCTCGAGATGAGGGATCCTTTCCCTGCTTCGTCGGGAAAGAGTTCCGGCGTTCCCGTCGCATCTCAAGAGGAGGCCCTCTCAAGAGGAACGGCGAGAGGAACTCCAGGGTCGTGCCACCATTCCAAGAGTCCCCCAGATGTCTCAGTCCATTCCAGAGGAACCTCTTTTCCCTTCACCGGCTCGTCTTTTACGACGAGGATCGACTCACACCAAGGTGGCACGTGGCACAGCCCTGTGGGAAAGCCTCATGGGAAAGCCTCTAGGGACAGCCTCGAGGGAAAGCCACAGATCCCTTGATCCACGTGACAGGAAGCGTGACACTACTGCTGCAGTTCGGGAGGAAAGCGCACGTGCATGCCCCCACTCGAGACGAGGCCTGACTCCCCTGGGGAGACTCAGAAGCACCCCAAGATCCATGGCAACACTGGAGAGGAATCCTCAGGTTCCGGCCCCGACTCCGCACAAGGACTGAGGCCCCAGCATGGACGGGAGAGGAATCCCGAGAGGTCCCCTAGCAACTCGCATGGGGACTGGCCTTTCCTGAGGCAACCAGAGCGGGTCCCTGAGGTCCCCGTCGTAACTCGAGAAGACCTGCCGCAGCTCGAGAAAATCCAGGAGGTTCTCCCCTCCAGGCGAGATGAGGCCCATTTCCGCTGAGGCGTCTCGAGGCTGATCACACCTCGCCTCTGGAACTTCGAAAGGGTCCTTCACACCCTTGGTGCAAATCAAGAATTTCCCCGACCTAGCCGTCTCCACTCGAGAGGAATCACGAGGGTCCCGCCCACATACAGAGGAGCCCCGTTTCCGCCTCGTAGCTCGAGATGAGGGATCCTTTCCCTGCTTCGTCGGGAAAGAGTTCCCGGCGTTCCCGTCGCATCTCAAGAGGAGGCCCTCTCAACAGGAACGGCGAGAGGAACTCCAGGGTCGTGCCACCATTCCAAGAGTCCCCCAGATGTCTCAGTCCATTCCAGAGGAACCTCTTTCCCTTCACCGGCTCGTCTTTCACGCCGAGGATCGACTCACACCAAGGTGGCACGTGGCACAGCCCTGTGGAAAGCCTCGTGGGAAAGCCTCGAGGGACAGCCTCGAGGGAAAGCCACAGATCCCTTGATCCACGTGACAGGAAGCATGACACCACTGCTGCAGCTCGGGAGGAAAGCGCACGTGCATGCCCCCACTCGAGACGAGGCCTGACTCCCCTGGGGAGACTCAAAAGCACCCCAAGATCCATGGCAACACTGGAGAGGAATCCTCAGGTTCCGGCCCCGACTCCACACAAGGACTGAGGCCCCGGCATGGACGGGAGAGGAATCCCGAGAGGTCCCCTAGCAACTCGCATGGGGACTGGCCTTTCCTGAGGCCAACAGAGCGGGTCCCTGAGGTCCCCGTCGTAACTCGAGAAGAGCTGCCGCATCTCGAGAAAATCCAGGAGGTTCTCCCCTCCAGGCGAGATGAGGCCCATTTCCGCTGAGGCGTCTCGAGGCTGATCACACCTCACCTCTGGAACTTCGAAAGGGTCCTTCACACCCTTGGTGCAAATCAAGAAGTTCCCCGACCTAGCCGTCTCCACTCGAGAGGAATCACGAGGGTCCCGCCCACATCCAGAGGAGCCCCGTTTCCGCCTCGTAGCTCGAGATGAGGGATCCTTTCCCTGCTTCGTCGGGAAAGAGTTCCCGGCGTTCCCGTCGCATCTCAAGAGGAGGCCCTCTCAACAGGAACGGCGAGAGGAACTCCAGGGTCGTGCCACCATTCCAAGAGTCCCCCAGATGTCTCAGTCCATTCCAGAGGAACCTCTTTTCCCTTCACCGGCTCGTCTTTCACGCCGAGGATCGACTCACACCAAGGTGGCACGTGGCACAGCCCTGTGGGAAAGCCTCGTTTGAAATCCTCTAGGGACAGCCTCGAGGGAAAGCCACAGATCCCTTGATCCACGTGACAGGAAGCGTGACACTACGGCTGCAGCTCGGGAGGAAAGCGCACGTGCATGCCCCCACTCGAGACGAGGCCTGACTCCCCTGGGGAGACTCAGAAGCACCCCAAGATCCATGGCAACACTGGAGAGGAATCCTCAGGTTCCGGCCCCGACTCCACACAAGGACTGAGGCCCCGGCATGGACGGGAGAGGAATCCCGAGAGGTCCCCTAGCAACTCGCATGGGGACTGGCCTTTCCTGAGGCCACCAGAGCGGCTCCCTGAGGTCCCCGTCGTAACTCGAGAAGACCTGCCGCAACTCGAGAAAATCCAGGAGGTTCTCCCCTCCAGGCGAGATGAGGCCCATTTCCGCTGAGGCGTCTCGAGGCTGATCACACCTCACCTCTGGAACTTCGAAAGGGTCCTTCACACCCTTGGTGCAAATCAAGAAGTTCCCGGACATACCCGTGTCCACTCGAGAGGAATCACGAGGGTCCCGCCCACATCCAGAGGAGCCCCGTTTCCGCCTCGTAGCTCGAGATGAGGGATCCTTTCCCTGCTTCGTCGGGAAAGAGTTCCCGGCGTTCCCGTCGCATCTCAAGAGGAGGCCCACTCAACAGGAACGGCAAGAGTAACTCCAGGGTCGTGCCACCATTCCAAGAGTCCCCCAGATGTCTCAGTCTATTCCAGAGAACCTCTTTTCCCTTCACCGGCTCGTCTTTCACGCCGAGGATAGACTCACACCAAGGTGGCACGTGGCACAGCCCTGTGGGAAAGCCTCGTGGGAAAGCCTCGAGGGACAGCCTCGAGGGAAAGCCACAGATCCCTTGATCCACGTGACAGGAAGCGTGACACTACTGCTGCAGCTCGGGAGGAAAACGCACGTGCATGCCCCCACTCGAGACGAGGCCTGACTCCCCTGGGGAGACTCAGAAGCACCCCAAGATCCATGGCAACACTGGAGAGGAATCCTCAGGTTCCGGCCCCGACTCCACACAAGGACTGAGGCCCCGGCATGGACGGAGAGGAATCCCGAGAGGTCCCCTAGCAACTCGCATGGGGACTGGCCTTTCCTGAGGCCAACAGAGCGGCTCCCTGAGGTCCCCGTCGTAACTCGAGAAGACCTGCCGCAACTCGAGAAAATCCAGGAGGTTCTCCCCTCCAGGCGAGATGAGGCCCATTTCCGCTGAGGCGTCTCGAGGCTGATCACACCTCACCTCTGGAACTTCGAAAGGGTCCTTCGCACCCTTGGTGCAAATCAAGAAGTTCCCGGACATACCCGTCTCCACTCGAGAGGAATCACGAGGGTCCCGCCCACATCCAGAGGAGCCCCGTTTCCGCCTCGTAGCTCGAGATGTGGGATCCTTTCCCTGCTTCGTCGGGAAAGAGTTCCCGGCGTTCCCGTCGCATCTCAAGAGGAGGCCCTCTGAACAGGCGCGGCGAGAGGAACTCCAGGGTCGTGCCACCATTCCAAGAGTCCCCCAGATGTCTCAGTCCATTCCAGAGGAACCTCTTTTCCCTTCACCGGCTCGTCTTTCACGCCGAGGATCGACTCACACCAAGGTGGCACGTGGCACAGCCCTGTGGGAAAGCCTCGTGGGAAAGCCTCGAGGGACAGCCTCGAGGGAAAGCCACAGATCCCTTGATCCACGTGACAGGAAGCGTGACACTACTGCTGCAGCTCGGGAGGAAAGCGCACGTGCATGCCCCAACTCGAGACGGGGCCTGACTCCCCTGGGGAGACTCAGAAGCACCCCAAGATCCATGGAAACACTGGAGAGGAATCCTCAGGTTCCGGCCCCGACTCCACACAAGGACTGAGGCCCCGGCATGGACGGGAGAGGAATCCCGAGAGGTCCCCTAGCAACTCGCATGGGGACTGGCCTTTCCTGAGGCCACCAGAGCGGCTCCCTGAGGTCCCCGTTGTAACTCGAGAAGACCTGCCGCAACTCGAGAAAATCCAGGAGGTTCTCCCCTCCAGGCGAGATGAGGCCCATTTCCGCTGAGGCGTCTCGAGGCTGATCACACCTCACCTCTGGAACTTCGAAAGGGTCCTACACACCCTTGGTGCAAATCAAGAAGTTCCCCGACCTAGCCGTCTCCACTCGCGAGGAATCACGAGGGTCCCGCCCACATCCAGAGGAGCCCCGTTTCCGCCTCGTAGCTCGAGATGAGGGATCCTTTCCCTGCTTCGTCGGGAAAGAGTTCCCGGCGTTCCCGTCGCATCTCAAGAGGAGGCCCTCTCAACAGGAACGGCGAGAGGAACTCCAGGGTCGTGCCACCATTCCAAGAGTCCCCCAGATGTCTCAGTCCATTCCAGAGGAACCTCTTTTCCCTTCACCGGCTCGTCTTTCACGACGAGGATCGACTCACACCAAGGTGGCACGTGGCACAGCCCTGTGGGAAAGCCTCGTGGGAAATCCTCTAGGGACAGCCTCGAGGGAAAGCCACAGATCCCTTGATCCACGTGACAGGAAGCGTGACACTACTGCTGCAGCTCGGGAGGAAAGCGCACGTGCATGCCCCCACTCGAGACGAGGCCTGACTCCCCTGGGGAGACTCAGAAGCACCCCAAGATCCATGCAACACTGGAGAGGAATCCTCAGGTTCC